>NC_138967.1:32365000-32965000 GCF_055761805.1 Camellia sinensis
AATGAGGATGAATCCTCTCAAATGTGCTTTCGGGGTGACGGCCGAGAAGTTCCTCGGGTTTCTTGTACATAGGCATGGTATCGAGGCAGATGAAGACAAGGTCAAATCTATCAGAGCAATGCCTCCCCCGCATTCTCAGAAGGAGTTAAAGAAGTTCCTCGGGAAGGTGTCTTATATTCGGAGGTTTATCCCAGCACTGGCAGAGATCTCTGCGCCTTTCGGCTCTTTGTTAAAAGGAGATGCCAAGTTCGAGTGGAACCAAGAGCACCAAAAGGCCTTTGAGAGAATCAAGGCGGCCTTGACCTCGCCTCAGACCATGATAGCCCCGCAGCCCGAGGTGCCTCTAATGTTGTACCCAACTTCAACCCCCAAGTCCATAGGGGCATTATTGGTCCAAGATGTAGATGGAGTAGAACGCCCGGTGTATTACATCAGTCGGAAGATTCGAGGAGCAGAAGTCCGATATACTCCAGTAGAGAGACATTGTTTAGCTTTGGTATTCACTGCCCAAAAGCTCAGACATTACTTCCTAGCACATCAGATTCAGATTGTCACTAGAAGTGATCCAATCCGATACCTCCTCAGCAAGCCTGCTCTAACCGGGAAGGTGGCAAGATGGTTGTTAGCACTGGGTGAATTCGAGATCACATGTGTAGCCCCCAAGGCGATCAAAAGCCAAGCCTTAGCTGATCTCCTTGCCCAATTTCCAAGTGGTGACTATGAACCAGTGAATGAAGAATTAAGAGGAGAGGTGCACACAGCTATGGCTTCCGAGGAAAGCTTCTGGACATTGAGCTTTGACGGAGCAGCAGCCGGAGGGAAGGGAGGAACCGGGATAGTCCTTACAAGCAAAAGTGGGGAAAAGTTATATTTGTCTTATAAACTGGATTTCCATTGTTAGAATAACGAAGCCGAGTATGAGGCTCTTATTTTAGGCTTGATAGCAGCTGAGAAGCACAGTATCAAGAAGATTCGGATCCGGGGGGACTCAAAGCTGATAGTGAAGCAAGTTTCAGGACAGTTCGTCTTAAAGGAGCCTGCCTTGGCCACATATCGAACAACAGTCCAAAGGCTTCTTGACAAATTTCAGAAGGTCGAAATAGAGCATGTGCCTCGCTCCGACAACAAGTTTTCAGATGCCCTCGCAACATTAGGGGCAAGAGTTGACATTCCAGAGGAAGAGGCAACAATTGTTATCAAGAAGAGAACAGAACCTTCAATAATACCCGAAGACAAAGGCCTTCCGGAGGACTGGAGAGGAGAAGTCCTCGAGCAACTCAGAAGCAAAGTTGGAAAACTGACTATGGCCAAGCTTGCCCAATTCATAATTATTCAAGGTGAAGTTTACTTCCGAGGAGGTACCGGATTCCTAGCCCGGTGTATTGGCCAACAAGAAGCAAGCTTCCGACTACAACAGATCCATGAAAAGTCTTGCGGGGATGGGATATCAGTCTGTATAGAAGAATCCAAAGACAAGGTTATTATTGGCCCGAGATGGAGAAGGACTCAAATCAATTACAGAGGGAATGCCCCAAGTGTCAGTCATACATCCGGGAGGATGAGAGTTGCTTTGAAATTGATACCCCTGACTGGAGGCAAGTCTACATTGACTATCTCAAAGAGGGAACACTACCTGAGAGCCCGAGGGACATTGCACACCTCAAGAGGAGAGCGAGGCGATACTTTCTTGATCAGGACAAGCTGTATAGAAGAAGTATTGAGGGCACTCCCCTGAGATGTCTCTCCAAGGAGGAGTCAGATCTAGTCCGCCCACGAGATTGAACATCAAGGAGGGGCTCGGCTGTTCGAGCAACTTATACACCTTGGGTATTACTGGCCGACCATGGAGTCAGATGCATCCCATCACGTGAAGAGGTGCCAGACTTGTCAGAAACACGGAAATTTGATCCATGCTCCAGCTGTAGACCTGCATAGTATCCGAACGCCATGGCCGTTCCATACCTGGGCTTTTGATCTGATAGGGCCCATCTCCACATCTTCTAAGGGGTACAAGTGGATTCTCGCAGCCACAGAATTGAGTACAAAGTGGGTCGAAGCAATTCCTCTGAAGAACGCTACGGGGCCTGCAGTTGCGAACTTCATCAAGGAGAATATCATTTGCCGATTTGGAGTACCAAACACCATCCTCTCGGATAACGGCACTCCCTTCATAAACAAATATGTGAAGAGCCTCCTAGAGACTTACCAAGTGAAGCATCACAAATCCACACCCTACTATCCAAAAGGGAATGGGCAGGCGGAAGCCACAAACAAGACACTGATAAGGATTCTGAGCAAGATGATGGATGAGTTTGGGGGGACTTGGTCCGAACAGTTGATAGTAGCCCTATGGGCGTATCGCACTTCGAAGAGAAAGCCAACTCAAGCAACTCCTTACTCCCTTGTGTATGGGTCCGAGGCAGTGTTACCTATAGAGTTGGAAACGCCATCTGCTCGAATGGCTCTCGCCTCGGGGATGGTATTGGAGCCTCGAACCACCAGATTGGAAGCATTAGAGGAAAAGCATGACAGAGCTGCAAAAGTCATGGAAAGGTATCATGAGTCCATCGCCCGAGCCTATAACCAGACTGTGATACCAAGGAAGTTTGAAGAAGGTGATCTAGTATGGAAGATTGTAGACCCAATCATGCGAGGACAGCCTTTGCCCAAGTTTTCTCCAAAATGGGAAGGGCCCTACAAGGTGGTCCAGGCGAGCTCAAGCGGGTACTACAAACTTGTAAGGGTTGAAGACGGCTTCCGAACTGGACCGCTCAATGCAAAGTTTATCAAGCATTACTACCCATAGTTGGACTCATCTATGTTGAAATTCATTTTCATTTTCTTACTTTGTCTAAAAGTCGTATTTCCCTTACGCTATGAAGAAGCTGGTTTTCTCTATGGTGTATGTTTTATCCCATCACTTGCAGTGAATTTATTATACTTTTGCCAAGAAAGTTGAAGAACTAATGAGAATATTTCAGCTTTTATAAACATGTGCATATGATTGTTCTTTCCATTGTATCATTCGAAATAAATATTTTATCAAGTAGAATGAGAAAACAATGCGAAAATATCCAAACAACAAAAATTTTGTCATTTCATTGCATTGTCCTAGATAAAACATTTTTATCGAAAGGGGCAAGAAAGTAATGATAAAAAAAAAACTCAATCTTTCCTAAAGATACCCTCGAAGAAGCTGCCCGTCACGTCTACATCTGGAGGACAAACAGTAGAGTGTGCCTCTAAAGTCTCCAAGACCCGAGCATAACCCGACTCAAGTTCACGAAGAGTTGCCTTTGTCTCATCTATAGAGGTGCGATAAGAGGCAAGCACACACATAAGTTCCAGCCGATGACTGGCGTTCGAAGCTATATCCAGGCGCTTCCGAAGCCATGATAAGTCCACTTGGTGACGCTCCATGTCAGAGATCCCCTGATGCGCCGTCTCGACTACTTTCCCATTAAGGTCACACAACCGTTGCCTGTCCAAGCTATATAAGATAGTGGCAAAAGACTCGAGAAGAGCAGTCTGAATGAGTGGACACTGGCAAGCAAATGAAGCAAAGGTCTCCGGGTAACTTGAATGCACAAGCTGTAGAACTGAAGCAAACTCAGGAGCTACCCAATAATGGAGAAATGATACTTTGCCAGAAGCTGAAGGAGGAATTGGGGCCGGAAAGCTGCTAGTCTCAGGAATCTCCCCAATGTCTATCGGGTTAGATGAACCACCCGGAGGGGTAACTCCCGGCAGAGGTCCCGAGCCTGAGAATGCCGAACGATAAGGGGAAAGATCAAAAGCATCACTATCAATGTGGAAATCACTAAGATTCAGATCCAAAATATTCGAAGGCACTGGCGATGAAGAACCTCTGGCAGTCGTCTCAAAGGCAGGTGTCCCCCCTTGAGAAGGAGAACCGTGAGGAGTTACAAAGAGAGTCGGAGTAGAGCCCGAGGCAGGTGAAGGCAGGACCCCGGTAGCAGCTAACACTGGAGCAGAGTCCGAGGCAGGTGAAGGCAGGACCCCGGTAGCAGCTAACACTGGAGCAGAGTCCGAGGCAGGTGAAGGCAGGACCCCGGTAGCAGCTAACACTGGAGCAGAGTCTGAGGTAGGTGAAGGCAAGACCCCGTTAGCAGCTAACACTGAAGAAAAGATAAGAAGGCCTTATTAGAGGTAGGGAACAGGAAAGTCATTTGAGTAAAGATTTCTCACAGATAGAAGTAAATGACAAACTTCAGAAAGAAAGATTACCAGAGGGAGAATCAATATGCAAAGCCGGAGCAACTGAAGGACTCCTAGCATCAGCAAGGTCACTTGGCCGTATAGAGAGCACCTGATCGATCTCAATGTCTGACGAAGCCTGAACAGTAGCAATCATCCCTGAAGAAGGAAGGAGGGCCGGAGGATGAGAATCACCATAAGTGCCAGAGCGAGTCTCAGAGATCTCTAGCACATCTACCTCCACACCATTCCCAGAGGCGCACCTCATCTCTACATTGCTTCTAGAAGCATGGCCCGCGGCATCAATTTCTGTGGCATCAGTCCCTCCAGCAATCTCAACATCAGAACGGTGAGCCCCAATAACCTCGTCACCAAGATAACGCTCCTCCTCAGCCACGGTAGGGCGGTGACGACGCATACGTGGAATAAGGTCACAAAAATGGTCGGAGGACTCAGCCTCATCATCATCATCATCTATAACTGCTATACGAGAGGTGCGCATCTTCACAAGTCTTGCAGACAAAGGGAGGGTGTCGTCCAAGTCTGAGTCCGGCCTGGGGGAGGCAGCATGGCCAGGAGCCACGGTACTGAGAACGTCAACAACCGCAGGATCCTGCACAACATGGGCAAATAAAAGTTTTCATTTTTAGAAGGTATAGTCGCAAAAAGGAAAGTAGCTTCAAATCAAAAATTTCGGGTACCTCATGAAGCCTTTTGGAAAGGCGAGGAGCGGAAGGACTGGCATCAGAAGTCCTCTTGTGAGCCATCTTCTTAAGGCGGGTCGTCCGAGGACCAGAGACCTTATTCAAAGGGACTGGCTCCGGAGAAGTAATTGCCAAGCTAGAAGCAGATGCCCGAGCAGAAGGGTCAGTTGGAGCAGATGAGGTGAAGAAACTCTCGTACATGTGGTCAGATTTTCGGCTCTCGGGTAGCCGAAGAGAAGAATCCTTCTTATAAATCGGCGGAGGCAAACATACGGTCGGTCTGCTCTGGACAAATGCAATAAACGCATCGATATTCTTCTGCCAATACCGCCTGAAAGAAGGGGTGAAACCCCCTACTCGGCTCAAGCCTGGCATCGTCAAAGAGCCGGATATGGGAAGCACGGTGTGTACAAGCCCGCGACTGAAGCGCCCGTAGCTCGCTGAAAATGATAATAAAGGAGGTGCTGGCCCCGGGGCACATTGATCAAACCCGAATTGACATGCTACGCGGTCAGGCCTATAAACGGCACTATCAACGCCTTCCTCATGCCACACCGGTAATGAACTCGGACGGATCATAATCAGCATATCAACAAAGGGTGCAGGGATGTTCTTCGGCAAAGGAAAGGACACCGAGCGGGAGGAACCATGATAGATAAGCGGTGTGGCCACACCCACAGGTGGGCATACATACGGCTGTGCCACAAAGCGTCGGGGATCATCCACCAGAGTATTCAAGGATAAGGTGGAAATGGTACGTGACCACCGTGTAATCAACGGCTGGCAAGACTTCGCTTTCTCAAATGTCCGAGACCCATCAGTATCGAGCACGGGGATGCCATCTTTATCCACTTTCTCCCGAAGAACTTCCGCCTCAAATACAGTCGGAGCAGGGGCAAATTTTGGGAACCTCTCGAAGAAGAAACATAGCAAGAACTGGCTGTGAATAAAGGAGACAGGCTCATATCGACCCACGGAGCGAACCATATCTCGATGTAGTAAATCCAGCCGATAGTAGAGATTCCCAAGAAATAGTGGAGCCAAAGGGATCCGATCTCCTCTGAAGAGCCTGACTGCCAAGGGGAAGACGAAAGGATTGAGGGAATCCGGAGGTGTGCTCGGAAGAATGAAGAATGAAAGGAAGCAAGCCAGAAATCCCAAGAAATAGAGCCTGGAGCCATACATCGGACCGGCCTCATACTCCCGAGAGTCAGGGTCAGCATCTCTGGCCAAGGGCTGAAGATCCTTGAAGAAGTGGCGGATCCATGCAGTATAGGAGGCACGGTCCGTCCTTACTCGACTAGTCCTCCTCGCTGAACCATCGAAAACGGAACTCCACCGACCACAAGTTTGAAGATTTAGTTTCAGAGATTGGATCAAAGAATCATCTTCAGGGGGTGTTTGCTCAGGGTCGAAGGCATCAGGGCCGGTCACTTCCAGACGCAGCAACATGAACACATCCTCGAGGGTGGGCCCTATCTCGTGCTGGCCAAGTATAAAGGTGTGTGTCTCAGTGCTCCACCGAAGAGCCATGGCTTCCAGGCTAGCATTGTTGCGACGGATGGATAGAGATCTAGATATTTTCACCGGGATCAATAGCCGGGCCTCTTGAAGCCGCTGACAGAAGCTTTTGTCCGAGAGGACATCATCGACCCACTCCTGCCAACCAAAAGGAGGGTTTGAGAAGGCCTTGAACTGAGGATAACAGTATGGAAAGTCCCCCCGCTCAATCCGAAAGCGTAGCACCGAGAAAGGAGAAATGAGGGCCTCCTGGCCAGAGTCAGTGTCCTCAGTGAGACATAATGGAGCCCCCTTCGGAGATAGAAGAGAAGTGGTAGAGGTAGCCGCCCGCCAGAAGGGGTCCTTCCGACCAAAATAAGGAGATTTCCTCCACTCAGATACCGGAGGTACATCCCTCTCTTTCATGAGAGCCGGTTCCGATGACCCCGGGACAACGGGTTTCTTTCGAGAAGACATATGGCTGAAATAACCTGTATAAATATTAAAGAGTTGACCGTATTAAAATTCAGAATATTGTTACATGCAACATAATGGGTTTATCAACAAATTCAACTTCGGACGTCATCAACAATTCATTTTCTTGGATATTCTTCAAGCTCAACAAATTTTAATACCAATGGGTGCATCATCAACATATAGATTTTCGTCTTCTATCATCAATAAGAGGTGCAATGTCATAGGTCGCTTCATGATGAAGTTCAATTGGGTCAATTTCTTAAAGTCACTATGTTCTATATTAAAGGTCCAATTTATACGGGGTTCAAAATTTGGACAGAGTGAAGTTCAATAGCAAATTTCAGGCCCAAGATCCGAAGTATTTTACATTTCTCATCAGTAGCAAGATTCAATGGATTGTCATGTGAATTACAAGAGTGTTCCTCCCAAGTCAATATTATTTGCTCAATTCAAGTGGCAAATATTCTATTACGAGGGCAAAATTCAGCAGCAATGGTTCAAGTTATGCAATAGTCCAGAATTTTTTTGGCAAATTTCAAGTCAGAAAAATCGTTTAAATAAATCCCATAGCCTATTTCAAAAATTGCAAAATCCAAACAAATTCAGGCCTCACATTGGAATTTCAAATCACCAATATTAAGGCTTAGTGTATCAAAGTCTTTGAGCTAAAAAAAATGGGAATTAGAAATTCTGAAAAGCTTACTCTACAAAAAAGTTTACACCAAGATTAAAATATATATTTATATATATATATATATACTTACCCACAGATTTGACGGAGTAGATTTAAGCCAACAATGACAAAGAAGAAGCTGAGAAATAGTGCCAACCGAGAAATGGTGCAAACCGGAGCCGGAGCAAGCCGCAGCTAGAGGCAGTGGCAAGGCCGCAAGTGTGAGACGCACAAGCACGGATCGTATATATGAAACAAGCACACTCAAGGCCGACGACGAGCTGTGCAGTGCTAGGCAAGACCATACACGTCGCGTTGAGTGGGCGGACGTGTGTGGTCAATGTCGGACAATCCGAAGCCGGAGGCAGCAGTGTTGTCGCAGAGGAGTTGACAACCACACGGGTCCCGTTGAATGGGCAACGGTGTGGTCGTCTCTGGGCAGTCGGGATCGATGGCGAAGTTGCAGCAGAGAGGCCAACAGTGGTCGAGCTCGGCAGTCTAAGGCCAGAAGCGGCAGTGACGTCGTTGAGGAGTTGGTGACCACACACGACGCGTTGAACGGGCGACGTGTGTGGTGGGTACCGGAACAACAGTCAAGGCTGGCGGAGAGGTCGCAACGGAGAGACCGACAACGGGTTGGCGATGAAGCTGCAGCGGAGGCGATGAACAACGTACAACCTGAAAATTTTCGATAGTGAAGTAAGGAAGATGAAGCTTGGGTTGATCTTAGTTTGCAGAGAAAGTGTGCCGAAATGGGTCCTTGGAGTTTGATCTCCTGCAAATAAATTAAAAAAAAAAAAATTCGTTACTGAGGTAAGGAAGATGAAGCACAGAAAAGAAAATAAATAAATAAAAGAGATGTCGTGGATGCAAGTAACTGGGGTCGGCCTCTGTTATTGCAGAAACAGAGCTTTCTTGAAGATGAAGAAGCTGGGTCTCTCTTTTTAGAGAGAGGAAGTGTGCTGCTGAATAGGTCTTGCCTAAAAGAGAATTAGGGTTTTTGTCCATATCTCCAAAAAGGAAAAAATATAATATAAAAAGAAAAAGATAAAGTTTGTTTCTGGTGACCTCAAAAGTGATAAGGCTATGTATATATAAAATATGTGGTTTTGAAACTTTACAGGTTGTTGAACGAAAGTAATAAAATAAAATGTGTGTAGCCGTTAAAAAAAAAAAACAAAAAAAAAAAAAAGAGTACATAAAAAAAATTTTTTTGCTTGTCAATTTTTTCTGTAAATTGAAGTGCGTCATCAACTTTATCCATAGGCTCTATCGTGACAAAATTTTTTTTTTTTTTTTTGGGGAACGTGATGCGAAACAGGGTCGAAGAAATGACAGTATGCATGTCTGAGAAATTTAAAATTTCTCATACACGCAAGGGGCAAATGTAAGAGGGGCTAATTTGAGCCCACTAAATTATTTAGGCCCAATAGCCCAAGATTAGTGGGCCCAAATTTATCGCAAGTCCAAGAATCAGTGGGCCCAGATTTATCGCCATCAAACGGATTGAATCGCTCTAAGCCTCGAAAGGGTTCGGATCCATGAACCTAGAGACTTACTCAGGCCCGGACTCGAAAGGGTATTAGGCAAGCCTAGAGATCCGAGGCACTCGGACTCGAAAGGGTTCGGATCCACGAACCTAGAGGTCCGAAATACTTGGCTTCGAACGGATTCAGACGCAATCTAGAAGTCGCTCCGTTAATGAGTCCCAGAACACTTGCGGGCTCGGAGCTTTCCGGGATCTACGCACCAGAACCATGGGCGTAATGGAGTTCGAACAAAGGACCCGATCCCGAGGACGGTGAGTGGAGACAAATTCACTCTTCGGTTAAACTAGCCTATACCCGAGTCGAGGTGGCACGACCCCGGGGGGTCCATGAGACTCGGCAATATTTTGCGGCAGGACGTCCTCTGGGACTACCCCTGACCCTTTGGGATGATTGGGGATCATTGGTTAGGTGTGGCTAAGAAGAAGGGTTCGCCGAGGGATTGATCTCCTCTTCGGGGTTTTCTCATCCTCGGAGAAGTCACCTCCTCGGACAAGGTGGTTAGAGAGAATATCCCCCATGTGCCTTGCACATGGGCTCCATCCTACATCATGAGGTGCCTATAAATAGCACCCACCCATAGCTTTACAAGGGATGAATTTTGGAGATTTTTTAACTCTTGGGAAAGAACTAATTTCCCTTCTCCATTATCAACCTTGAGAGTGAAAGTGGGAGATCAATGGGAGAGCCTTGCCATTATTCTATTCTCTAGCCATTTTGCCTTCTTCTTCACCCAATCTCTTATCTCCATCATCTCCTTTGTTGTTGTGTTCCTAAGTTGAGATTATTGAAGAATCTAAGCCTCTTATCATATTCTAGAGAATTCGAAGTTGTTCTTCAAGGATCTTTGAAGATCTTCGAATTTTCCAACTCCTTTCTTGAACCCTCTCCTACATAAACTAAAAAGAAAATAGATTTAGATAATATATCAAAGGTGAAAAAGGTAAATAGCCATCTCCATATATGATGATAATCAGCTAGCTACAGGGTACAAACACTACAATGTAACTAATAAATTACATGAGCTCTCCTGCTAATGCTGACTGATCATGCAACAATCACTCAGAAAACAAGAATAAATGGCTTTTATTTCTATAAATCTCTCGATAACCATAATACAGTCTAAAGAAGTCACTCAGATGGAATGAGGAGGTGGTGCAGGCTTGCGGGGTCCATGTCCCTGTGACTTCTGTGACGGAGTTGGAGCCGGAGGCAACACCTTTCGCGGTGGCTTGCGGGAGTATCCACCATGCTCCAGGGGAGGGTTCGCCACTGGAGAGTGTGCGGGGTGGTGACCATGGTGGTGGCCATGAGTTTGGGGCTCTACAGGAGGGTGTGCCACGGGAGAGTGAGCGGGGTGGTGACCATGAGTTGGTGGCTTCTTTCCCTCGGGAGATTTAGCTGGGGTCGGTGCTTTGTGCCGATGAATGGATTGCTCGAGGAAATCTGCGAGTGAAGGAGTGGTGAGAACCACCACGGCAAGTAACAACACTATCAAGCTCTTGGGAGACATTTTTGAACTTGATAGCTTGGTGAAATACTTGATGATATTGCGTGAAGAAGAATGCTTTGGAACTTTAATTTTTGAACTCTGAAGGTATCTCTAATGAGTTGATAGTGGGCTTCATTTAGAGTGATATGATGTTTTGATCTTAGTTTATTTTTATTTTATTTTTTTTATTCATTGTCATGTCATTAGTGCTCTATTAGAACACCAAAATTAATGGTCTAAATCATTACTGATTGCGTGAAATGGTGTGGCCTTTTATAATGATTTGGAGCCATTGTTGGCATGACACGTGTAAAGGTCTAATTAAAGAGAAATCTCCTTTGGTGATAGTGGAAATTACATATTGGTGAGAAATCAGAGATATTACTAGACCCAACAATAATAGACCCTAATTAATAATGAATATTGTTATATGTATTAGTTAATATATTAATAGATAATGTTGTATAATTTTAGAGATTTTGAGTATTTATAATTTGTATAATAGGTGAGGGCCAGTGATAATAATATAACACTAGGTGAAAAGTCATTTAATAGACTTGAATAGATTTCTAAATAATTCTTCACATATGTCATATTTGATTGTATAATTCACATTAGAAATCAGGTCGACATTGAGACTATATTTTCATATTGCATAATTGTTTTTATTGTTGTAGTTAGGGGTCGTCTTGGCTCAATTGTCCGCTCAAACTAATATTTTTAGGATTTTAAAAAAATATATTAAGCTTATAAGATAGGATTGAGGTGAAATTTTGTGCCCATTTAATTTGGGTTGAATTTAGGATAATATTTTGTGCCCATTTAATATTTGGGTTGGACTTAGAATAATGGGCTTTAGCCCAACCCAGTCTTATATTAAAACATTTATTAAAAAATCATATTGATTTTATCATTAGATTTTGTTAATGTTTCAAATTCAAATAATAATTAAAATGATCTAAACAATTAACATCCTACCAAAATAATAATAATAGCCTATATCTATTGGGTTAAGTTGATGGATTTGGAATTTAACAGTTTTTTTTTGGTACTGGGCTTGGAATGGCACCTTTAGGCTTGATATTGGGCCCAGTTAGATTTGGGATGACGCACCTCTTCTTATAATATAATCCAAGTCCAGCTCAAGATTTGTCCACCCTTAGTTATATTAATCGTGGAAACGCTAAAAGTTACAAATTTCGAATGAATTTATTTATATATTTATTTATTTTTATATATATCTGGGTATCTTGGCCAATTTGGGCTCACCTCAACTAATATCAAGGTCTTAAGAGCATCTCCAACGGTAGTAGGCATTTTACCTATCTAAATATTACTATAAAGTATATATTTTATTTTGCTTGTCAATTTTTTCATGTTTCTACTCCAATCATGCTCTTTATTTTAGCTATTCATCCAAATATTTTTAACTTCATAGAATGTCACGTGAGCAACAAAGATGGAGGAAAATAATCTTAATGATTAAATACATTTTGCCTAGTCTTCAAGGCTAGCTACATGTAGCTAGTGAATTTGAGATGAGCCAAAATGCCTAATCATATGCCTAGTGCATTGGAGTTAAAAAAAGTGAGTCACATTAGGCATTTTGACTAACAAACATCATATGCCTAGTGGGTTGGAGATGCTCTAAGTCAATGACTGGGTAAATTTTTAGTGACCGCTTGGAATGATTCAAAGTCAAGATTTTGAATTTTATCCTCAAGTCTTTACCGATTGGCCAAATCCTTAGGATCCGTTTGATTAGAAATAAATAAATGACGAAAGGTGAAAATAATAGAAAGTGAAGTAAAAGAAAGGGAAAGGAAAATAAAATATATTTTCTTGTATGAATTTGAGTAGGATGAAAATTTTACAAGGAATAACTAACTACTTTTATAACATATTTAAATTTTCTTATATTTTCATGCGTTTTTTGCTAGAAACTATAAGCTTATTTACCATGCTATTATGAGTTGTACAAAAAAATTAACTTTCTTATAACTTTCACCATTTTCATGCTAAATAAACTCAAAAACAATATTATTATTATTTTTCCATTTCGTTCACTTTCTACCATTTTCATTCTAACCAAATTGGGCCTTAGAGTTCTATATTTAATTGTATAATTGTTTTTATCATCGCATAGTTCACACTAAACAAAATAATTAGATAATTGCTCTAATTAAAGAGCAAACTCTACTGGAGCAGGCCAAATTATTTTATAATGGAATAGTTTAGTACAGATTATTTGAGTTATTTATAATTTTTTTTTTTATTTTGTCAAATTATGCAGTTTTTACTTAAAACTTATTAAGTAAAAATAACTTCAATAAATTGAAGAAAAAGGTAATTGTTTAAAAAATAGAAGAAAAGTTGTTTTAGCCTCTTCTTTTAAATTGTAAGTTTTTAATTTACCATAAATTGCACCAATAAAATGTCTTTATATAAGCTTTTACCGTATTTCATTTCAAGGGGAAATTATATTTCAGTCCAACTTTTCAAAAATAATTACAAAATTATGAAAAAATTTATGATTTTAATTATTAATATTTATAAAGTTTATTATTGATTTGTAATTATTTTTTTCTAAAAAACACCGATTTAATATTTTTCCAAATTTCAACAGTTAAAATAATTACAATTTGATTACAATGAGGAAGGAAAAATTAGTAAAACATTACTCTCCAACTTTGTATAGCAGGAGAGGTTCAAGATTTTTTTTTTCTATTAGTTAAGTTCCTTCGATGAAATTTCTCTGTGAAATTAAAAAAAAAAAATTCTTTGTGTCAGGGCCCAAAAATTTCTCTGAGTAGAGTCGGAATTTCTCTAAGTTGCGCACAAATTTCTCTGAGTATGGACGGAATTTCTCTGTGAAAATGTTGATGGACTCCAACTATTATGAAAATATTATATATACTTTATCTTACAAAATCTTAATATCATGAACCTTAAAAAAAATTCTCCTATAATATTTTAGTCCAATTTTTCAAAAATAATTAAAAAATCATGAAAAATTTTATAATTTTAATTATTAATATTCGTAAACTTTATCCTTCATTTATAATTATTTTTTCTAAAGAAATATCAACAGTTAAAATAATTACAATTTGACTGCAATTTTCAAAAGTCAGCCAATCACAAGTGAGAAACACAGAAACGCCTGAGCCTCCATTTGGGAAGTGGGTTGGCTTTTTGGCTTTTTGAATTTTTTAGCCTGGGCTAAAAAGTATGGTTTGGAAAGGACTTTTTGGCTTTTTTTGCTTTTTTGTGAGAGAAGAGTATAATGATTATGGGTTGGATGTGATGTTTTGTTTGTTGTGGCTAAAATAACCTATTTTATCTTTTATAACTAAAA
Source organism: Camellia sinensis (assembly GCF_055761805.1). Taxonomy (NCBI): domain Eukaryota; kingdom Viridiplantae; phylum Streptophyta; class Magnoliopsida; order Ericales; family Theaceae; genus Camellia; species Camellia sinensis. The sequence goes on from NC_138967.1 coordinate 32,378,967, forward strand.
TAGCCAAAAAAAACACTTGCCAAACAGAGCCAGTCGGCTGGCACGTGCACTTTCAACCAAAATGAATAACTAATTACATTAAAAGTTAATTACACTTTTCATTCTTCTAATTTCATTTAAAATTTACTTTTGTCCCTATAATTTTAATTTAAATAATTTAATTTGTTTCATTTTAAATCTAATTTTAATTTGATTTTTCTGTCTAAATTGAAAGTTAAAATCAACAATTTCTAGACATTTTTAATTTGAATAATTTAATCTTTACATTTTAAGTCTAATTTTAATTTGGTCTTTCTGTCTAAATTGAAAGTTAAAATTAATAATTTCAAGATATTTGTCAATTTTATAAGGTTTCAATTTGGTCCCTTCATGTAAATTGAAGGTTAATTTTGAGACACTTGTTAATTTTCTAAGACAAAATTAATAAAAATTTAAATGAAATGACCAAATTAAATGAAAACTTAAAATGTAAGGATTAAATTATTTAAATTAAAATTATAAATATTAAAATAAAATTTAAATCCAATTATAAGTGTTAAAAATGTAATTAACCTTTAATTAAACAAGCATGCCTACAAATAGCATCCTATTCCTTCCCCACATACATGCTCACAAAATCTTTTTAAAAAAGTAGATTCTATCTTTTTTTTCTTTTCTTCTGTTTTTTAGTGATTAAAATATTAAACAACATGGATTCCCTCAATGTGAACTGGACTATGAGTTGACTTTATATAATTTATTACAAATTTCATTTCCATAATTTAATCTATTTAATTTGTAAATGTCTATGTACATATTGTTTTTAAAAAAAAATTAAATTGATTATAATTATAATTACATTTTTTATATATATTTCCTTCTTCAAGAGAATATACAATAAGAATAATGTTTAAAATAAATCACCATTTTTGTATAGTTATAATTTTTTTTTATAGATAATATATACATAAAAACTTACAAAATGAAAAAATAAAATTATCAAAATAGGAATAATGGTAGGCCTCACTGTCCATTTGGATAGTCCAATCTATAAATGTGAACTACAAAATGTTGTGGTCAATATTAAAATATAGTATATAGTAGATCTTCTTTCAATTTTTTATTATTAAACACAAAATTAATAAGTCTCACCAATAGTTATTAATATAAATTACATATTGTGTGACTAATAAAAAAAATTATATATTGCATTACTTAAAAATATACTAATTGTAGCGTATGATTGTCATTAGCTATATATCAGTTTACAAATAACAAAATAATCTTTTATGGAATGAAAAGTTTTACATTATTTTATATAAATTTAATCTCAACCAATTAATATCAGTACATTAGTGTACAAACAAACACAATTTATTTTACTTGTCCAACCTAATACCACAGTAGTTTTCTTATCACTCAATCTTACCGTACTCATAATTTCATCCAACCTAATCTAACAATCAAGCATGGCTTCCATATCATGACAAGTTAGTGTAAAATGCAATCTAATTTCCACGGCCTAATTTATTCTCTAACATTGAAAAAGTACTACTATTTTAAAAGTGATTTATCTTAGCATGGTCTTAAATCTCGGACTAATGAAAAACCATGACCACGGAGGATTAAAGGGGCCAAACAAAGAGGCCCTACTCGGACTAACACTTAATTCACATTGCATTTTTCCAATTTTTCAACTCCAAGGATAGAAGTAATAATAAATTGAACTAATTCTTATTCTTGTTATGAGTGGTGTACATGTAGAGTTCCAAAGGAACTTATATCTACTCGTAAAAAATAATAGTCATACATAAATATGTTTTGCATCTCAAGAAAATATTTAAAAAAAGGGCTTCAGAAATAAAATTAGTAATCCAAGTTTATTGTGTGACCAGTACCACACTAAATTTAAATACGTACCAAAGTCTTTATTGCGTAGCTTTTCTGCATTGACATATGTGTGTTTAAATTGCAATTTGATAATCAATAGGATTAATCCATTAATCAAAATGTTACATTTCACTAGGATGTCTGGGTTAAATATTTTCATTTGTGTATGGGATATTATTTATAAAGTATCTGTTTAGGATTTTTTTTTTTTTTTCTCAAATTGATTAGTTATATATGTTGTATTTAATCTTAACTATGGTTCTAATTCACTAAATTTTATTGTAATTGGATACCTTAATAATAAAAATTTAAAAAAAAAAAATTGGATATATAGTCTCTCTCTCTCCCACAATTACGCCTTGATGCATGTTATGACAAGTGCAATTTTCACAAACATTGTTTAGATAGTCTTGAAAAAGGTCCATGTAAGTGTGTATGTTTCACAGTTAAAACAATATCATTAGATTGTATATATAGTCTTTGCTAATATCTCATACAAATGAAGAAGCAAAGAAAATGGATGACAAAGGTGCCAAAAGTTAACTCAGCATTACTAATAACAGTGTGTTTGGTTTGAGTTTTTTAGATTCAATTTTTGAAAATTGAGTTTTTTTATTTTCGTATTTTTTATTTATAGTGAATATTTTTAAAATTTTAAACATTTTTTTTTTACTTTTTTAGATGCACCTTACTTAGATGTATCTAAAAAGTAAAAAATTTATGAAAAAATATTTTAAAAAATTAATAAATACATAAAAATACAAAATATGTACTGAATTGTTGTATTTTTTTATATTTTTGGTATTTAGTGAATTTTTAAAATATTTTTTTTACAATTTTTTTACTTTTTAATTGTTTATGTTAGATGTGTCTAAAAAGTAAAAAAAAAAACTTAAAATATTAAAAAAATTCAACAAAAATAAAAAAACAAGAAAAATAAAAAAATAAAATTTTCTGAAAAATATTTTTTAAAAAATAGAAACAAGCAAGGTGACATGTTGTACTTCTCCATTTTATATGGAAAATAAGTGAGAGCACTAATTAGTGTTACCACTAATTATGTGGCAGTAGGTCCCACCTTGAATGATTTGATATTTTGACCTTAGTGTTATATTTTTTTCTTTTTTTATTAAGTACCATGTTATTAGTAATCTTTTTAGACCTTCAAAATTAGTAGTCTCTGACATTGTTAATTTTATAGGGTCAAGGTTGGTGCCATTGTGGCCAATTGTCAAACTTCTCAACTCAGTGGGGCCACCAGTTTGGTTTCTCAAGAAAACATATAAAATTTGAAACAAAAATGATTGGTGGCCCTAAAAAATTTGCCCCTAATGCCCCTAATTTCTAATTTTGGAAACTGTTTTTTTTTTTCTTTCTTTTTTCCTTTTTTTTTTTTTTTTTTTTTTTTTTTTTACCTTAAACGGAATTTCGGGGCATTCGAGCCCCGAAACGTCGGGCCCTCAATCACTGCGCAATTTGAAATATGGAAGGTAATGATGAAACTATTTTATTAGATTTTATATATATATGTTAAATGTAAGTAGATATTTTGACAAATTTTTTTATCAGTTACGCCGAATATCCCAGCAGAACACAACTCCCAGAATCCCTACCTCTACGTGGGGTTGTCACTGGCTGAAACCAAAAAAAAAAAAAAAAAAAAAAAACTTTTTTAACCAATCAAAATAGACCCCAACATCTCCACTGAGATCTTATGCATTTTCTTTTTTTTTATCACCAAACACAAAGTAATAGATCATAGATGTGAGCTTTATCATTATGACAAAGGGTAAAAAAGTCACGAGATTAGAAATTTATTTATGTATAACATTACTTTCAAATAAAATTTCATAAACAAAATTATAGTTGAAAATTATGTGGCTCTCTAACTTAATCATGTAGTTTTAGTCACCGCAATTTGAGAATTTTTCTTGACACGTGTCACGCAAACAATGGCTCCAAATCATTATAAAAGGCCACACCATTTCACCTAGTATGGCACCAAGTATTTCACTTAGCCATCAAACTCATCAAAAATGTCTCTCAAGAGTTTGCTAGTGTTGTTACTTGCAGTGGTGGTTCTCACCACCCCTTCACTTGCTGATTACATGAAGCCACACCCTCATGAGCACATGGCTCCAACCCCATCTGGCCAACCTCCCAAGGGAGAGAAGCCACCACTACCAGAGCAGAAGCCACCAACTCATCATGGTCACCACCCTGCTCACCCTCCGGTGGAGCATGGCGAAGACTTGCACGAGCCACCGCGGAAGGTGATGCCTCCATGCCCAACTCCGGCACAGAAGCCACCTGGGCATGGTCCTCACAAGCCACCCCACAAACTTGCACCACCACCTCATTCCATCTGAGTGATCCCTTCCTAGTTCTCTCTACTATAGTTATAGAAAGATATGAAAATAAGAGCCTATTGTCATTGGATCTTATTATTCCTATTTTGTATGATCAGCTAGCACTAGCAGGAGAGCTCATGTTATTTATTAGCTGCATTGTAGTGTTTGTGGAGATGGTTATGTACCACTTTCATCTATGATGTATTACCATAACTATTCACCATGTTTGTTTCTGGTTTTTTGAAAATTTTAATTTCTTATTTTTCGTATTTTTTTGTTTTTATAGAATTTTTTAAATATTTTAAGCAAACTTTTTAATTTTTAGACACACCTAACATAAATACACTTGAAAAATATAGTTTTCGTGAAAAACAATTTTAAAAAAATTCACTATATATCAAAAATACAAAAAAAAAATGAAAATTCATTATATTTTTCATATTTTTGTGTATTTATTAATTTTTTTTAAATATTTTTTCACAAATATTTTACTTTTTTAATACATCTAAGTAAGGTGCATCTAAAAAAATAAAAAAATATATATATGCTTAAAATTTTAAAAATATTCACTAAAAATAAAAAAATACGAAAAACAAAATATTCAATATTTAAAAAACTGAATTCAGAAAACTAAAATCAAACATAAGAGTGTAAAAATGGCTTGCGGCGCGGGGTAGGCCTGGGTCCGAGCCCAGTCCTAGGCCTGGGCCTGGGCCATCATTTTGAAGTTCGGCCCGCCTGAGGACCAGTGTCTTTTTTAGTGAAAAATAATAAAATTTTGGTCGAAAAAATTTAAAAAAAAAAATGGTCAAACCCGCCCAAACCAGATCCAAGCATGAGGCTAGGCCCACCAGCCCGCCCAAGGCCCGAATACCTATGGGCTTGGACTAGGGCCTGGACCTAATTTTTTAGCCCGTTGGCCATCCAAGCCAACCTGAATTTTAGAGGGAGCCCGCAAGACCTGACATAGGCCGGGCAACGCCAGATTTACAACATAACAATTGTTTTTCTTTTTTGTTTCTTCATTTTTCAAATCTATGCTATTCTTGCCATGTATGTCCACTCCGATTTTAATTATACAGAATATGGAGAAGTTGTCTGGCAAGTCTGCCTTATTACCTGGTTGTGTGCCCAACTTATACTTAGGCCTCGTTTGAGAATAAGTTATTTTAGTAATTTTTTAATTTTTTATAAAAAATATATAAAAAAATAGAAAGAGTGATATGACAACTTATATGGCTAAAATAATTACTTTCCAAATAAGGCCTAAAATGATACATAATCATTTTGTCTAAAATATTGGAAAAAATATAATTAAAAAATAATAATAGTTACATAATCTTATACAATTATAAAGACACCTCACATAGAATATAGAAGAGGCCTACAAATAATTTCCTCAACATGACATGCACCTAAATTATTAAAGCCGCCCCCCGTACTCAGACACACCTAGGAAAGCGAAATTTTTAGAAAAATGTTGAGGTAATTTAGGCCAAGTTTGGGTAGTTTAAAAAAAGTCAAAAAGTTAAAAAGTTATTCAAAAAGTTAAAAAGTCATCACTATTCACCAAAAGTCAACAATTACGGCTGCACAATTTCCAATTCTAATTTTCTCCTACAAACTAATTTTTACAATTTTTTATTACACATTTTTCCATAAAAAGTCAAAAAGTTAACCCAAACATTCATATTTTCAACCTCAACTTTTTAGTCTAAAAAGACAAAAAGTGCACTTATTTAATCTTCCCAAACTTGGCCTTAGTTTGTAATTATCCAAATAAAATTGTGGAGGAAAATAGCCATTCGAATAGCAATAAATCTAAGAACACATATGTTGTATAAATTGTATAATTAACTAAATAAATAGATTTGTGATTAATCTAATTACATTATAGAATAAGAAAATATGTTGGAATTTACAATCATATTATATAAAAATACACAATATAATAAAATAGTAAAGAAAGCAAATTAAAGCCTGTATGGTACCACAGTTTCTTAAAACAGATTAGCCGCCTCACTGTGGGTGCTTGAGGTACGTCGGCTTCTATGTCCTAGGATACGACGATTTAGACCGACTAAATCAGAAACATCTTCTGATAACTTTGGCGAACCGACAATGGTAGCACTCTCCCACACAGGAAGAAAAATTATAAGCAGAAGCAAACTGACCGTATATATTGTGGAAGCAAAAAAATCTGTACCAAAACCAAGGGAGAGGGTCTCCTTTTATACACCATGGGGGAGAGAGGAGGAGCCTCCAGCCATGACCAATGCCCATTACTCCTGCAAAGCTGCTGGAGTAATGGACCAAAATTGATGGGATAATAATATCTGAGATATATATTCTGTATACACAAGTGTGTATATCTGTAGCAGACTTGGCCCAAAGAATTTAGGTTGATAGACTACCAATCCGGCCCAGCCTAAACCTAACCCATTCTAACAAGTCTCAAGCCTCAAGATCCAAGATGCAAGATCCACGGATCACGGACCACAAACCCGACTTAGACCGACCAACTTAGACCATAGTCTTGGCCCAAGCCCATCCTAGAAGCATCCATAACTCATTTCCTTCAGAAAATTTGGATGCCCCAAAGGGCTCATACCCTTATCAAAATCTTAAGGTTTAAATACCCATAAAAACTTTCCTCTACAATCAATGTGGGATTGGTAGTTATACACAATTCCTAATACCTTATTCATAAGGCCATCTTTATGAGACAATTTCTCATTCAATTCTTAATGATTTTTTGTCATTTTTTTTGTGGTGTAAAGATTTTGTTAAAAAGAATCTAAACCTATTTAATCTCACCTCAACCAATGGTTGGGACCTACTTTAATTTCACATTAAAGTTACCAAAAAATTCATTTTTTCCAAGAACGTGAACGCGATATCTTGAACTATTCTGCTGTTTGTGTAAACCGAGACAATAGACCTCACACAGGAGTTAGTCCAACCATTGTTCTTGTTCTCACTAGTGTGTCCGGTATGGCCTTAGAACACTAGCCTAGTTCAGTGAGTGACGTTAAAGAATTCAACCTTACCAATTCTTAAAGAAGCAACTCCACTTCGCACTCACATAGGTGACCTATATAAGATATCTCATTATACCACGGTTGACTATTCATATCACTTAGGTCATTAAAAGTATTAGCTTAACCTTTCACCCCCACAAGGTATCACTGTACAAAGGAATGGGTAAGAGGATTTACCTCTTCAATGACTCACCTGTGACACGAAATTAGGTTGTCTCTTTGAACCTAGATCTTGGGATCTCCAGTCAACTAAGTTGGGTTTTCCGTTCCGATAACATTACTAAAGGCCTTAACCCCATTCCTCTTGACGACATTTCTACTAACTCTCGCGTTAACCTTTTAGTTAGCGGATCCGCAATGTTGTCTTTAAACTTTACATAGTCTAGAGAAACAACTCCATTAAAGAGTAGTTATCGTATGGAATTACGTCTACAACGGATTTATCTAGACTTTTCATTATACATATGACTTTGTGCCTGTCCAATCGCCGATTGGCTATCACAATGAATACAGATAGCAAGCACAAGCCTCGACCAATGTGGAATATCCTCAATGAACTGGCAAAGCCATTCAGCTTTTTCAGCTGCTTTATCCAAAGCAATAAACTCAGATTCCATCGTTGATTTCGATATATACGTTTGCTTGGAAGATTTCCAAGACACAGTTGTCCCTCCGAGGATAACACATAACCACTAGTGGATTTGGAGTCCTTTATATCAGATATCTAATTAGCGTTATTAGACCCTCCTAGTACCGCTGGGTATCTGGTATAATGCAACCCATAATCCCGAATGTAGCATAGATAATCTAGCATCCACATAATGCCTCTCTAATGAGCGGCATTCGGATTACTCATGTATTTACTAAGCCTACTAACAGAATAGGCTATATCTGACCTTGTACAACTCATCAGATACATCAAACTTATAATGACTCAAGAATATTCTAGCTGAGAGACACTTTCACCATTATTCTTGGTCAAATGTAGACTCACGTCTATTGGTGTCCTAGACACACTTGTATCTGATTCACCAAATTTCTGAAGTATCTTCTTAACACAGTAAGACTGAGAAAGTACAATACCACTAGCTGTTCTGGTAATCTTAATACCCAGAATGACATCTGCAAGGCCCATATCTTTCATGTCAAACTTAGAGTTTAACAATCTCTTGGTAGTTTGAATCATTTCATTATTACTACCAACAATGAGTATGTTATCTACGTATAGACACAAAATGACGTAACCTCTATCAATGTCTTTAATATATACGCAGTTGTCACACTCATTGATTCTAAATCCATTTGACAACAAAACATTGTCAAACTTCTTATGCCATTGCTTAGGAGCTTGCTTCAAACCATATAATGACTTAACAAGCTTACAGACTTTCTTATTTTGCCCTGGAGCTAAAAACTACTCGGGTTATTCCATATAGATTTCTTTATCTAAATCTCCATTTAAGAAAGTTGTCTTCACATCCATTTGATGTATCTCCAGACCACGTAAAGCGGCTATCGCAATCATCATGTGAATGGATGTAATCCTTGTCACAGTGAATACGTATCAAAGTAATCCAGGCCTGCTCGCTGCTTGTATCCTTTGATAACTAGCCTAGCTCTATACTTATCAATTGACTCATTGGCTTCATCTTTCTTCTAAAGATCCATTTACTCCCCAAGGCCTTACTGCTTAGGGGTAGATCAACCAACTCCCAAGTATGGTTCTATAAGATGAAGTCAATTTCACTCTTAATTGCTTCTTTCCATAAGGGACTTTCAGGTAAAAAGTTCGAGGTTCTCCCTCTAAATATAAGTCAAGAAGTCTAGGGCCAAAGGACTTGGCAGTCCTAGCCCTCTTACTCCTTCTTGGTTAATTTACTTCCTCTTCTTGATCATCTACTTGAACATTTTCAAGTTCCTTCTCTGAACTTTGATCCTCTCCTTAGGTTCTGCAAGGAAATACATCTTCAAAGAATGACACATTTTTTAACTCCATTATGATATTCTTGTGGATATCTGAAATATCAAACTTGTGTACAAGAAACCTATATGCACTACTATTCTATGCATAACCAATGAATATACAATCCATGATTTTTGGACCTATCATAACCCGCTTGGGTGTAGATAGCGCCACTTTTGCAAGACACCCCCACATTCATAGGACATTATAAGAAAGCTTGCAGCCTTTCCATAATTCATATGGAGTCTTGTCTACTTTCTTCTGAGGGATTCTATTTAAAATGTAATTCGCGGAGAGAATTTATTCCCCCCACAAGTTCTGTGGCAACCCAGAACTTATTAACATTGCATTCATCATTTCTTTTAACGTTCTATTCTTCCGCTCAGCAACACCATTTGACTAAGGGGAGTATGGCTCTATGGTTTGGCGAATGATCCCAACTTGAGCACAAATCTTAGCAAATGGGGACTAGTACTCACTACTACGATCCCTTCTTGTAGCCTTAATCTTTCAGCTTAATTGATTTTCAATTTCATTCTTGAAAAAAATAAATTTATCAATTGCCTCATCTTTTCTTTTAAACAAATGCACATAACAGTATTTAGTACAATCATTAACAAAAGTGATGGAGTACTTATTGCCACCACGTGATTATACGACTTTCAAGTCACACACATCACTGTGCACTAATCCAAAGGCTCGCTACTTCTTTCAACATAATGAAAAGAAGTCCTTGCCATATTTGCTTCTATACAAGTTTCACACTTGTGATTTGGATGAATCTTAAAAAATGGTATGTGATCTAATTTGATTAATCTACGCAAAGAGTCAAAATTTACATGACCTAGTCTACCATGCCATAAATTTGGGGACTCAAGCATATAAGTAGAAAAATAAGCTTTCTCATTAATTTTTGGGATAATAGTCATTACATTTAGCTTGAACGTACCACTCGACATATATCCCTTCCCCATGTATGTAACACCCTCAAAATAAACCCATAATAGCCATAACATTAACATGCATTTATAAAAGAAAACGAATCATTTGAGTTAGTCATCAGAGTATTCTTATTGACAGACATTACTTGTAACATCCTGCAACATCAAAATAAATGCCCTAAGGCTTACATCTTTCCAAGCTAACACTTGGACACAAAAAGGATAAGTACTAACTCATTTACAAGTTAAGCCCTAGGCTTGAATGTTTACATGAAATCCCAAAAATAACAAAATAAAACATATAACTAAAGACAAGTCTTCAAAATCCCAAACATCAAATCCTTCCAGGCTAAGTCCGTGGAGGTAGCTTATCACCTGAACCTGAAAATGATGTTCCCATAAAGGGTGAGCCACAGCCCAGTAGAAAAATACTAAACCAAATATAAGCATTGAATAAAGCTATAGCATTCAATAGATGGTTAATCAAGATAATCAATTTTATTATTAAACAGTCTCATGACACTAATGTCTAAGACACATTTCACTTTCCATTATTATCAACATGGCTCAGAACCTGGCCAAACTTACAACAGTGAATTATATATCATAATCACATTACTTCCAATATCAACAAAACAAATGAGACTCATGCTCATATCAAAACACTTCATACTTCCCATTTGATACACATTTTAGTGCGGTATCAATAATCATGTAAAAACACTTCAATATAATAAGCACACATAAAAATGGTGCTAATGGAGTCCATCCCCTATCTCCTCCCAAACAAAAATCCGGTTTAGAGGTCCATCCCCTATCTTCCCCTAAACCGTGGAGTACATCCCCTATCTCCTCCCACACAATATGCAAATGCAATGCTCAACCAATACACGTATTTTCAGTATTAATTCAATAGTCAAAATTAATGACTTAACCAATGTGATTAGTTTCAGTTATTCCTAATCCACATGCAATGTCTACAACAATCACGACTATCCTCCACCGATAGCCCAAAACAGTTATTTCTAGACTGGAAATAAATATATCAACAATTTAATAGGTGAGTGATTTAAATCATCCAACTACACCATTTAATCTATGAATTCATCAATTTCATGAATTTAACCAATTTCCCCAATTCCCTTAAATTAATTTTACAAATTAATTAATTAATACAACTAGGGTTTTTTCCCAAAATTATCTAAGTGACCTCAACATCTTAAAATACCAAAACTTAGAACAAAGCTTATAGAATAGAGTAGGAAATCCCTACCTTGAAGATCACAACTAAAATAGAGAAGATGGAGATGATGACCCAAAATCCAAAGTGCTCCAAATCCTCTCTTTTTCAGATTAAAAGAAAGATCTCGTGAAGCTCTACCTTTCTTCCAAAGGAACTAGGGTAGAAGACCACAAGGAATAGATCAAATCTTAGAGAGAAGGTGAGAGTAGAGAGAGAAACTCTCAAATGGCAGTTTTTTAAAGGTTAAGAAAGAAAAGGTAGGTCAAAAAGTGATCCAAAAAGTGAAATCACGGACTGATATAATCGACTCTACGCTCGAGCGTAGAAAGCCCCGCTCGAGCGTAAGACACAGAATCATGCTCGAGCGTGAAGAAAGCCGCTCGAGCGTCGATTGCACCCTTCCAGAAGTTTTGCAGGCGCTGGCACCCGCTCGAGCGTCAAACTCCCCGCTCGAGCGGAGGAGCAAAAACAAGGGATCACGCTCGAGCGTAAAAACTACCGTTCGAGCTGAAGAAATGCAGAGCAAAATACTGGGAGATGAAAAATCACGCTCGAGCGTCAAAATTCCTGGTCGAGCGGAGAAGCAACAACGAAGGGACCGCTCGAGCGTTAAAACTTACGCTCGAGCGTGAAGACCAAAATCTGGGCATCACCTATTGGCATCTAAAATCAACCAACCTGTAACAGACCCGCCCAACACAACCTATAATTCAAATACTAAGAGATTAAAGGACAACAACAACCAATAAGTAATGACAGGATCCACGGAACCTAAGTCCGGATACAATAATTTAAAGAGAAAAGACCGAGGTCGCTATAACCTCCCCTCCTTAAAAGAATTTCGTCCCCGAAATTAAGCACAAAGTTTCGAAAACAAGTTTTTCTCAAATTCCAACAATATGATAACTCACTAATAAACAACTTGACCCAACACCGGCCATTCCATCTCTTAACAAAGAGGCATGCCACAATATGCAAAACAATCATATATTTCAACCTGCATTAACACTATGCAATTTTCTTTCAATTTCAACAATTTTCAATATATTCAATATATACAATGTTCCATTAAACTTCCATTTCGAGGCAAGTTCCAAAATATTTCCATTAACCAAAACATTCTAAATGTTGTACAGCTTAAGACATATATAAAAAGCTTTAAAGTTCGACAATATTACAAATCAATAAACATGTCCGGATATTTCTCGCGGACTTCCAACTCACGTTCCCATGTGGCTTCCTCCACCCCGTGATGTTTCCACAAAACTTTCACCAAAGGAATGGTCTTGCCTCGCAAGACTTGATCCCGCTTATCCAAGACCCTAACCGGTCTCTCTTCATACGAGACATCCTCATCAACTACTAAATCGGTCCAATCCAATACATGTGATGGATCCGGCTCATACTTCCGAAGCATACTCACATGAAACACGTCATGTACTCCGGACAACTGCGGCGGCAAAGCTAAACGATAAGCAGTCTCGCCAATCCTCTCAAGGATCTCAAAAGGACCAATGAATCGAGGGGACAACTTCCCGCTCTTCCCAAACCTCATCAATCCCCGTCTTGGTGATATCTTCAAAAAGACGTGATCACTCACCTCAAACACCAAAGGTCTTCTCCTACGGTCGGCGTAAGATTTCTGACGACTCTGGGCTGTAACAAGCCTCTTACGGATAAGCTCAACCTTCTCCGTTGTTTCCCTCACTAACTCCGGACCCAACAGAGGTGCATCACCCACCTCGGCCCAACAAACAGGAGACCTACACGGTCGGCCGTATAAGGCCTCAAACGGTGCCATACCGATACTAGATTGGAAGCTGTTGTTGTAGGCAAACTCCACTAATGGCAAGTGCCTCTCCCATGACCCGCTAAAGTCAAGAACACAACCCCGAAGCATATCTTCAAGGATCTGAATAGTACGCTCGGACTGCCCATCAGTCTGAGGATGATAAGCTGTGCTAAAGGTCAACTTAGTACCTAAGGCGCTCTGCAAGCTCTGCCATAATCTGGCAGTAAAACGAGGATCTCTATCCGAGACGATCGTCACTGGAATCCCGTGCAATCTCACTATGTCCCGAATATACAAGTCGGCAAGATGATCTACCGTATCTCTCACGCGCATAGGAATAAAATGCGCCGACTTAGTTAACCGGTCTACAACCACCCAAATAGCATCACTACCCCGCTGAGTCCTCGGAAGACCCACAACGAAGTCCATAGTGACGTGTTCCCACTTCCACTCAGCAATAGGCAAGGGTTGCAACAAACCCGCTGGCCTCTGATGTTCAGCCTTCACTTGCTGACAAGTAAGGCACTTAGATACGAAAGCTGCCACATCCCTCTTCATACCCCGCCACCAGAACTGGCGACCCAAATCCCGATACATCTTAGTGCCTCCCGGATGCACCGCAAGGCGTGAATGATGAAAATCTCGGAGTACCTCTTCTCGACAAGACTCCGGCACAAACGGACGGTCTCGGTATCTCACACTCAGATCGGGATACACCGTCAAACCCTTCTCAACCTTCCCACCGGAAATCTTCTCACGGAGAGATTCTACCTCAAGGTCACTTCTCTGAGCCTCTAACACTCGAGTCACAAGTGTAGGCTGTGCAACAATAGAAAACAAGGCCGCAGCCTCAACGGACTCGCCCAGAAGTAAAGCAAACTCTCCAAGTGCACTCAACATCTTCCATTCTCGGATGGCTATACTAGCTATGACACCAACAGGTTTTCTGCTAAGGGCATCGGCCACCACATTGGCCTTTCCCGGATGATAATGCAATTCAAAATCATAATCCTCTATGAACTCCATCCACCTCCTCTGCCTCAAGTTCAAGTCTTTCTGTGTAAACAAATATTTCAGACTCTTATGATCCGAGAATACCTCAAATCTCTCACCATAAAGATAATGCCTCCAAATCTTCAAGGCAAATATCACAGCTGCTAACTCTAGATCATGCGTAGGGTAATTCTGCTCGTGAATTTTCAACTGACGTGAACCATAGGCAACTACTTTCCCTTCTTGCATTAATACACAACCCAGACCCTCTCGTGAGGCGTCACAATAGACTGCATAACCCAACCCTCTCTCTGGAATAATCAATACTGGAGCGGTAGTCAGTCTAACTTTCAACTCTTGAAACGACTTTTCACAAGTCTCACTCCATACAAATTTAACTCCCTTCCGAGTCAGTCTAGTCAACGGTGATGCTAACCTGGAGAAGTCTTTCACAAACCGACGGTAATACCCAGCTAACCCCAGGAAACTGCGGATCTCAAACACACTCTTAGGCTGTGCCCAATCTTGCACTGCCTCTACCTTGGATGTATCAACAGACACTCCTTCACCGGATACCACATGGCCTAAGAATTTGACTTCTCTCAGCCAGAACTCACACTTCCCAAACTTGGCATACAGCCTATGGGCTCTAAGTAACTCAAGCACCACCCTTAAGTGTGCCTCGTGCTCCTCCTCAGAAGGCGAATAGATAAGGATGTCGTCCACAAAAACGACTACAAACTGATCCAAGAATTCCCGGAAGATCCGGTTCATCAAGTCCATAAAGACTGCCGGTGCATTGGTGAGCCCGAATGGCATTACCAAAAACTCATAATGGCCATACCGCGTACGGAATGCCGTCTTCGGAATATCCTCTTCCCTGACCCTCAACTGGTGGTAACCCGATCTCAAGTCTATCTTTGAGAAACAACGGGAACCCTTCAACTGGTCAAACAGGTCATCGATACGAGGCATAGGGTACTTATTCTTAACCGTAGCCCGATTCAATTTCCGATAATCTATGCAAAGTCTCAAAGCACCACCTTTCTTTTTAACAAAGAGGGCCGGTGCTCCCCACGGCGAAACACTAGGGCGTATAAAACCCTTGTCTAGTAACTCCTGGAGTTGGATCTTCAACTCAACTAACTCGGCTGGGGCAAAACGATAAGGTGCCATGGAAATCGGTGCCGTGTCGGGCACTAGGTCAATAGAGAACTCAATCTCCCGATGCGGTGGCAAACCTACAAGATCTTCGGGAAAGACATCCGAGTACTCACAAACCACCATTGGCAACACAATCTGAGTCTCATTATCCTCACTAATCAAAAGGTTAGAAAGTAGCCCACTAAGCTCACTCCTTCCTCGTCGAACATACCCCGGTGGCAACACATCACCAACCCGGTCCCCCAGAAAATGAAAATACTCTCCGCTCACGGTACAACAAGTGACCCTCTGGCGGTAGCAATCAATAACTGCCCGGTATGACGATAACCAGTCCATACCCAAAATAACATCGAAACCTCTCATAGGCATAACTACAAAGGAAAATGGGATTCTATGGTAATCAACCTCTATATCAC
Source organism: Camellia sinensis (assembly GCF_055761805.1). NCBI lineage: Eukaryota > Viridiplantae > Streptophyta > Magnoliopsida > Ericales > Theaceae > Camellia > Camellia sinensis. The sequence continues at coordinate 32,394,740 of NC_138967.1, forward strand.
AACCCCTAACACCGTGTTTCAAAATCAATTCACCCCCAAGAGGCGACACTACACAAATAGGAGATGCCAACTGTGCTAACTCCAACTCCAAAACAGATGCAAATGCAGCAGATACAAAGGAATGAGATGCACCCGTATCAATCAAAACATTAGCAACCGAGTTGCAAAACAAGAAAGTACCTCTCACAACAGATGGAGCCGGTACAAGATCCTGCGCGGTAACAGCATACACGCGCCCAGATGACCTCTGATCAACCTGCTCACCCCTAGAAGCATAAGATTGCTGCACCGACTGAGACGATGAAGCCCCCTGATTAGCCCTCGAGGCCTGGCCCGACTGAGCTGGCTGCTGACCCTGAATCTGCCTCAAACCAGATGCACCAGGTGTGCCACCCAACTGGGGGCAATACCTCTTCATATGCCCTGGCTGACCACACTGATAACACGAGAGTGGCTGACCTCTACCCTGACTCTGGCTCTGAGATCGAGCCGAAGAAGATGCTGCTCTCTGAACTCCTCCCCTCTGAGGACAAACTGGAGACTTGTGGCCCAACTGGCCACACTTGAAACAGGTAATGTCTCCCTGACTGCCTTTCCCCGAACTAGCACTCGGTACAGGAAAAGTCGATCTCGAAAAGCTACCATGAGACTGCTGGGGATTAAAACCCTTCTGTCTCCTACCATCACTCTGACTATCCTGACTCCTCTTGGAGCCCTTCTGCCCTTCCTCCTCCTCTTGCATCATGATCTCCATATGGGCTGCAGCATCAACCATACGCCCATAATCCCGAATCATAGTTCCCCCAACTCTCAGCTTGAGGCCACGCCTCAACTTCTTCTCAAACTCAATACAGCGGCGTTCCTCAGACGCCACTAACTCAGGTGCAAACCTGGACAAGCTAGTAAATGCAGCCTCAAACTCGGCCACAGAAGAACTCGACTGCTTAAGCTGACAAAACTGGTCTCGCAGCTTCTCCCTAACTGCCGGAGATAAAAACTTCTCCTGGAAAGCATTCACAAAAGCCTCCCACGTACCTCCTATACGCCCCTTAGTAAACTTCCACCACTGACCCGCATCCCCCTTCAACTGGAAAGATGCCAAGGTCACTTTCAACCCCTCGTCTTCGATGCCCAGCATCTCAAACGTCTTCGTTGTCTGTTCGAACCATTCATCTGCCTTAAGCGGCTCTTTAGGATCACCCACAAATTCATCCGGATTAGACCGGAAGAACTCCCTCTTCAGAAAGGAAGGTCCTGCATCTGCAATAACAGCTTGAGCTTGATTCTCAGCTCTGAGAATGCCTACTGACTCCCTGAATGCCCCCGCTATCTCTCGAGCTAAAGCGCCCAAAGCCTGTTGGCCTACTGGCTCGGCCACATTGGCCTGGCCAATTCCCTCCTGAACTATCGGAATCTCCTCTGGCACAGGCACCTCCTGCCTACCCGGCCTACCACGCCTACCGCGTCCTCGTCCTCGTCCTGACATCCTAATAAAGGAAACAAAGACATTAGCACATTAATAAATGTGCCGAAGCTAAACACTCGCGTCCTAATACAATGGACAACAATAATTCATTCCACGTAAGCACATAATCACATAAGCACCTACGAATTTCATTCCCGGATAATGATAGTCCCAATGCGTTACTATAGTTCCGGTTGGAAGCAGCAGTGATCAAGTGCCTTTCCAACAAGACTACTAGAACTCAAGGGTCCAATCAACATCCTAGAAACTACATTCCATACCCACATAATCACATAAACATGTTATCACATAAGCATATAACGTTACACTAAGTCTCTATCAAACGAGACGAACCCATTGTGATACTAATCACTTCCCACGTACCCAAAGTATTCAAACCCGGTACGCTCTGATACCAAGTTGTAACACCCTCAAAATAAACCCATAATAGCCATAACATTAACATGCATTTATAAAAGAAAACGAATCATTTGAGTTAGTCATCAGAGTATTCTTATTGACAGACATTACTTGTAACATCCTGCAACATCAAAATAAATGCCCTAAGGCTTACATCTTTCCAAGCTAACACTTGGACACAAAAAGGATAAGTACTAACTCATTTACAAGTTAAGCCCTAGGCTTGAATGTTTACATGAAATCCCAAAAATAACAAAATAAAACATATAACTAAAGACAAGTCTTCAAAATCCCAAACATCAAATCCTTCCAGGCTAAGTCCGTGGAGGTAGCTTATCACCTGAACCTGAAAATGATGTTCCCATAAAGGGTGAGCCACAGCCCAGTAGAAAAATACTAAACCAAATATAAGCATTGAATAAAGCTATAGCATTCAATAGATGGTTAATCAAGATAATCAATTTTATTATTAAACAGTCTCATGACACTAATGTCTAAGACACATTTCACTTTCCATTATTATCAACATGGCTCAGAACCTGGCCAAACTTACAACAGTGAATTATATATCATAATCACATTACTTCCAATATCAACAAAACAAATGAGACTCATGCTCATATCAAAACACTTCATACTTCCCATTTGATACACATTTTAGTGCGGTATCAATAATCATGTAAAAACACTTCAATATAATAAGCACACATAAAAATGGTGCTAATGGAGTCCATCCCCTATCTCCTCCCAAACAAAAATCCGGTTTAGAGGTCCATCCCCTATCTTCCCCTAAACCGTGGAGTACATCCCCTATCTCCTCCCACACAATATGCAAATGCAATGCTCAACCAATACACGTATTTTCAGTATTAATTCAATAGTCAAAATTAATGACTTAACCAATGTGATTAGTTTCAGTTATTCCTAATCCACATGCAATGTCTACAACAATCACGACTATCCTCCACCGATAGCCCAAAACAGTTATTTCTAGACTGGAAATAAATATATCAACAATTTAATAGGTGAGTGATTTAAATCATCCAACTACACCATTTAATCTATGAATTCATCAATTTCATGAATTTAACCAATTTCCCCAATTCCCTTAAATTAATTTTACAAATTAATTAATTAATACAACTAGGGTTTTTTCCCAAAATTATCTAAGTGACCTCAACATCTTAAAATACCAAAACTTAGAACAAAGCTTATAGAATAGAGTAGGAAATCCCTACCTTGAAGATCACAACTAAAATAGAGAAGATGGAGATGATGACCCAAAATCCAAAGTGCTCCAAATCCTCTCTTTTTCAGATTAAAAGAAAGATCTCGTGAAGCTCTACCTTTCTTCCAAAGGAACTAGGGTAGAAGACCACAAGGAATAGATCAAATCTTAGAGAGAAGGTGAGAGTAGAGAGAGAAACTCTCAAATGGCAGTTTTTTAAAGGTTAAGAAAGAAAAGGTAGGTCAAAAAGTGATCCAAAAAGTGAAATCACGGACTGATATAATCGACTTTACGCTCGAGCGTAGAAAGCCCCGCTCGAGCGTAAGACACAGAATCATGCTCGAGCGTGAAGAAAGCCGCTCGAGCGTCGATTGCACCCTTCCAGAAGTTTTGCAGGCGCTGGCACCCGCTCGAGCGTCAAACTCCCCGCTCGAGCGGAGGAGCAAAAACAAGGGATCACGCTCGAGCGTAAAAACTACCGTTCGAGCTGAAGAACTGCAGAGCAAAATACTGGGAGATGAAAAATCACGCTCGAGCGTCAAAATTCCTGCTCGAGCGGAGAAGCAACAACGAAGGGACCGCTCGAGCGTTAAAACTTACGCTCGAGCGTGAAGACCAAAATCTGGGCATCACCTATTGGCATCTAAAATCAACCAACCTGTAACAGACCCGCCCAACACAACCTATAATTCAAATACTAAGAGATTAAAGGACAACAACAACCAATAAGTAATGACAGGATCCACGGAACCTAAGTCCGGATACAATAATTTAAAGAGAAAAGACCGAGGTCGCTATAATGTAGACCCCACTCTTGGTCAACACAACCTTATTAGACTCAAGTACCATACGGAAGCCATGTTTGCTCAAGAGCGATCCCGAGACAAGGTTATTATGAATGTCCGGCACAAATAGGACATCGTTCAGAGACAGCTCTTTCCCTGAAGTCATCTTCAAGACCACCTTGCCCTTTCTCTCAACAGTTGAGGCGGCAGAGTTTCCCATGAACAACTTCTCACCATTTGAAAATGGTTCGAAGGTTGTGAACATTTTTTTCACTGCACTGATGTGGCGAGTGGCTCTAGTGTCCACCCACCATTCCTTTGGGTTGGATCCCACCATGTTCACTTCAGAAACGACAGCTACCAGATGCATATCATCCACATCTAGTGATCGATCCTCCATCTCAGCCATGTGTGCCCTATTTTTGTTTTGTGGAGGGTACTTGTTGTAAGGCTTCTTCTTCTTGCGGCAGTCAACCGCCCGATGCCCATCGTTTCCACAATTGAAGCACTTTTCATTGAACCTAAAAGTAGGTTCCTGAGGCTTGTTGACCGATCTTTTGGAGACACCGCCTCTTGCCCCCAGCTTTGAGTTTTTACCTGTCGGTGGCTTTTTCTTTACCCCCGAGTACTGGCCATGCTCAACCACATTTGCTTTCGTAGTGGAGGTATTCCCTCTTTTCCTCCTGTTGTCTTCCTCAATCTAGAGTCTGACAACGAGCTCTTCGACTGTCATCTCCTTTCGTTTATGCTTCAAGTAATTCTTAAAGTCTTTCTAGCCGTTAGAAAGCTTCTCAATCAGAGCAGCAGCCTAGAATGATTCACTCAAGAGCATTCCCTCTGCATGGATTTCATGCAGAATTACTTGGAACCCTTGGACTTCATTGATAACGGTTTTTTAGTCCACCATCTTGAAGTCCAGAAAACCAGCCAATAACAAATTTCTTTACCCCAGCATCCTCAGTCTTGTCCTTCATGTCCAAAGCATCTCATAACTCCTTTGCCGACTTCTTGGCATAAAACACGTTGAAAAATGAATCTGCCAAGCCATTCAAAACGTAGTTTCGGCAAAGAAAGTCTGACTACTTCTAAGCATCTAGAGCCATGAGCTTCTATTTGTCTTACTCATTCTCCTCCATAACTGGTGGATCCTCACTCAAAACCCTTGCAAGGTTAAGAGTAGTCAGGTAGAACAGCATCTTCTACTGTCACCTCTTGAAATTCATTCCTGTGAACTTCTCCAGGTGCTTGTGATGGTTGAGCGGGCCTCCCGGAACAGCAAAAGTAGCAACACTGTTGACCACAGAGGTCACAACAGTAGGGATTTGCAAGCCAGTTACCCTAGGGTTCAGATCCTCACCAACATTAGTAGTAACAACAGCATTGTGACAATTGCCATTTCTGAAAAATACAACAGGATTTCATTTTCTGTGTTTCCAGAAATTAAACTTAACACTAGAAAATCCCACAGTTGGAAATTTAATTCAAAACGAGTCTCATCACTTAACTTATAATCGAACATGGTCAAGAATATTCCCAGGAAGACTGGAGGGGTCACACCGGTCCTACTTAAAACTCAGTTAACCTTTTGACAAAACTTTCAAGAGTATGTTGACTCCCAATCCATGGGAAATAATTTTTAGAAGTTTTTCAAGAGATGAACTAGGCTAAAACAAACCAAGGTCCAAACTTACAAGTAATTTAAAAAATTACTAACAAATTACAAGCAATGTAAAACAATTGCTACAACAATTATAAGCAAACTTGCTTTTACAAATTGGTAAATGAACCAAATTACAACTCAAGCAAAACATTGCTTCAAATAATAAGAAATAAAACCAATCCAAATAAGGATTCTTTTTTGAGTAAAACTCCTTTCCTCGCTTAGGTATTTCTGTAAAGAGAGTTAGCTGGAAATACAAGAAAATACAAATAAAATAATCTAAAAAAATTGTACATACAATCAAATATTATTAAACCTCCTAACAAATTATTGGATAAGGGAAAAATAATAATCAATTAAAATACTACACAAGTTATCAAACCTTACAACTCCTAAATAAATAAATTGAATTACTAGGCATGAGTTACGCAAATAAAACTAAAACTCCAAATTTAAATTTAAAATTTAATTTAGACCAGTTACAAACATTTTATAACTTCAAATACATTAAACTAAAAATGCATAGGCTAGAGTTACATAAAATTTAATTCACAATAAACATGTAAACTTATAACTCCAAATAAATAAATTAAATTAATATGCAAGAGTTACATATGAATTTATACAAAACAATAACCGTGTAATACACATGTGAATAAGGTCATACACATAATTTTAGAAACAATAAGCGTGAACAAAAAATGAAAATCTACAAAAATTTGAACATGCAAATTATGTTATAAAAGTAGAAAATAAAAAGACATGCAAAGCATGGTATGAAATTATGAATCATGCTCATACAATAAAATTATATTAGAACCAAATAAGCATACAAATTATGCAAGAAAAATTAAGCATTTTGATTAAATTAAAACCATACAATTCACACATGCCATTACATTTATAAATTTTCTAATCTAAACAGGGATTTGTAATCATGATTTCATATATGTAATTAGTGGCATAACATACCAATTATATTGAATAACAGTGGACTTAAGCATGTAAAAATATTATTCTAGCATACAAAATCATGAGTTCATGTCTTACACAGTGGACTCTTGTTCAAATTCAAAAGACCGTGGGTGATTACAATCCAAGGGAATTAACATAGCACTATAACATTATATTTATTTATTCACATGAAAACCAACACAGCAGCATTCATAACATATTGATTATAATCATGCACTATGATATATAAAACAGTGGCCTATACCATAGAATTGATTTTAACGACAATGCTATATTGTAAAAGAACAAGCAACTAGTATGCTATTTTTATGCAATAGACCTCCTAAACATACTGTCCTTCACACCCCTAGCAACATAATGCACCAGTGGACTAATTGATAGAAATTACATATGAATCTATTTAATATTTTCATGAGAAATACATAATATGTTTTAAGATTGTTTTACAAATTGTATAATTAACTAAATAAATAATACACAATACAATAAAATGGTAAAGAAAGCAAACCAAAACCTGTGTGGTACCACAGTCTCCTTAAAACAGATTAGGGCCTCACCGTAGATGCTGGAGGTACGTCGGCATCTGTCTCCCAGGATACGATGGTTTAGATCTGCTAATACAGAAGCACCTTCTGATAATTTTGGTGAACCAACAATGGCAGCACTCTCTCACACAGGAAGAAAAATTGTAGGCAAAAGCAAACTAAATATATATATTCTGGAAGCTAAAAATCTATACCAAAACCAAGGAAGATGGGTCTCCTTTTATATACCATAGGGGAGAGAGGAGAAGTCTCCAGTCATGAAGGCTGGCAACCAATGCCCATTACTCCTGCAAAACTACTGGAGTACTGGACCAAAATTGAATGGACAATAATATCTGAGATATATATTTTGTATACACAAGTCTGTATATCTGCAGCAGACTTGGCCCAAAAAGTTTAGGTTGGTGGACCATCAATCTGGCCCAGCCCAAACCTAACACATTCCAACAAGATCCAAGATCCACAACCCACAGATCACGGACCTGGACCAGTCCAAGCGGGCAGGCGGCGCGCATGCTCGTGTGACAATTTTTTCATAACCAACTTGGACCATAGTCTTAGCCCAAGCCCATTTTTGAAGCATCCATAACTCTCTTCTTTCGAAAAATTTGAATTCCCCAAAGGATTCATGCCCTTATCAAAATCGTGAGGTTTAAATACCCATCAAAACTTTCCTCTATAATAAATGTGGGATTGGTAGTTATACATAATTCTCAATACCTCATTCATGAGGCCATCTTTATGAGACAATTTCTCATTTAATTTTTAATGGTTTTTGGTTATTCTTTTTGTGGTGTAAAGACCTTTTTACAAAGAATCTAAACACATTTAATCTCATCTCAACCAATGGTTGGGACCTACTTTAATTTCACATTAAAGTTACCAAAAAAACCCATTTTTTTCTAGCAACAAAAACAGAACTCATTGCGTACAAGACATTTTTTTTTTATGGGAACCTATAACAAGGTTGGGGAAGATTCTATTTATACTCAAAAAAATATTTAAATAAATTCAATTTCCTATTAAATTATTTAGAGTTATAATTTATTTTTAGTACACTAAATTTTTTCCCCAAATTACTCTTTTAAGGTACACCCAAATAAAACAAATTAAAAAATTCAAATTACTTTTGAAAAATCTTTCTTTTGTTCACATACTCACATGGAATACAATCAAGAAATCCGAAACCGACAAAGGAGGATAGTGGAGGAGAAGAAAAATGGTAAAGGAAGGCAACTAATGTTCAACCTATTTTTACAAAGAATCTAAACACATTTAATCTTATCTCAACCAATGGTTGGGACCTACTTTAATTTCACATTAAAGTTACCAAAAAAACCCATTTTTTTCTAGCAACAAAAACAGAACTCATTGCGTACAAGACATTTTTTTTTATGGGAACCTATAACAAGGTTGGGGAAGATTCTATTTATACTCAAAAAAATATTTAAATAAATTCAATTTCCTATTAAATTATTTAGAGTTATAATTTATTTTTAGTACACTAAATTTTTTCCCCAAATTACTCTTTTAAGGTACACCCAAATAAAACAAATTAAAAAATTCAAATTACTTTTGAAAAATCTTTCTTTTGTTCACATACTCACATGGAATACAATCAAGAAATCCGAAACCGACAAAGGAGGATAGTGGAGGAGAAGAAAAATGGTAAAGGAAGGCAACTAATATTCAACCTATTTTTCATCATTATTATTCGAACTTTCATAACTGAACAAAGTGAATTTGTTCGAAACTGAACAAATTCACTTTATTCAGTTGTACACTACCAAATAAAGTGAAATTGTTCGGTTCTGAAAGTCCGAACAATAATAACGAAAAATAGGCTGATTATTTGTTTTTAGGGTAAATTACAAATACACCCCCGAAATTTGCTCAAAATACAGATTAGTCCCTGTGATTTGAAAATTTATAAATACCCCTTTATTAGAATTTTTTATTTAACAAAATTAACTGAAAAATAAAATTCATAATTGCTCTCATATACAATAATAAAATTACCTAAATTATTAATTGAAACATAATTTTAAAATCACTAAAAACTGTTAATTGACTTAATAATTGATTAATAAAATGGGCAATTTGTTATGAAATTAGAAACCTCATGAGGTGGAATGTAATTTTCAAAATCACATGAGACAATTCGTATTTTTATAAAACCCCAGGAGGTGTATTTGTAATTCACCCATGTTTTTATGTATAAAAAAAATAGAAATCAATATTTATATTTTGATATTTATGTGAATATTAACTTCCTTTTTAATGGGTTGTTTCAAAAAATTATTTTGATTATTACTCTCATACATTGTTTAATTTTATTCAAATTTTCTTCCTTTTGCAAGTAATAATAAAATAAAAAACAATGATATTTATGACAATAGTGAGTTTTGGTGAGGTAGATTGGAGTTTTGGAGTAAGAAAGAAGAAGAAGAGAAAATAATTGAAACTTGAGAAAGAAAATGAATAGATTTGAATAAGAAAAATACGTATAATTGATTAGGTGTATCATGAGAAAAAATATATATTTTATTTTAATATTTAACATGTGTTGCTCTTGTTAATAAATTTACACTATGATCTAATAGGAATTAAAATTTTAAAATTTAAATGAAACAGGCCATGTTTGGCAACTCAAAAATAATCCATCTTTTTATCTTTTTATCTTTTTTTCTATCACATTACTTCTCTACTTTTCTGCACATCTTTTCTTAAAAAGACAAAAAGTATACTTTTTTAGGTTATCCCAAACAAGATAAGTTTTAGGTTCAAATGGAGTAGCCCCAAGGTTGGTGCATTAGAATTGGAGCATGGGCTGGTTTATTAACGCACTATTTTTTGGGTTTTACTAAGCATTAGTGGATTTGGGCTGAATTCCTAAATATTACGGGTTTAATCAAAATTCACCAAGGTTTGCATGACTTAAATCATTTTAGCAATAGCAAAAATATTTCTTTGGGCTTTACGTTATTTGAAGTAGCCCATTCAAATAGCCCATCATTGTAACAAATATATATATATATATATCTAGAGTGCTTGGGCTTTTTAGTTAGAAAATTGCACTCTTATAGGTCACAAGTGGTGGGTGTGTTTAGTTTTTGTTTTGAAATATTTTTTGGAAAGAAATTTTTAAAAATATGTTTGGTTATAAATTTTTTAAAAAATATTTAAAAATTATTTCTCTCTATTATACATCAATAAATCACTTTTTCTCTTTTCTCTCTTTTTCTCAATCATTTTTTCTCTCACATACATCTATTTAACTATAACAAAATATCAAATCATTTCAAACTCTCAAACTCAAAAATTATTTTCAAAACATACAACCAAAAAAATTAAAAAAAATTCTAAACTTTATCCCAAAACTTTAAAAAAAATTATCTCAAAACACAAACCAAACACGCCCGATACAATTTGGCAAAGACCTAAGTATTTTTCTTACAAGCTCACCATTAGTATAAGATTTACCAAGAGATTTTAGAGCATTAATAATATTGGAATATTTATAAAACATCTCAGAAATAGATTCAAATGACTCCATAGTAAAAAGTTCATAATCATGAATAAAAAGTTCATACACATGATAAACCAACATGTGTATTCCATAATGTGTATTCCACATTAAAAAAAATTATCTCAAAACACAAACCAACATGTGTCTCATGACTTTTGGAGAAGAAGAATCCACTCAAGATGAGGTAATTTCTAATTATGTAGAACTTGAAAGTGCATTCAATGAATTACATGAAATATTTAGAAATGTTTGTGTTAAGAATTCTAAATTAAAGAAAATAGTTACTTCTCTTTCAAATGATGTGGGTGTTTTAAAAATGAAAAATGCTACTTTGAAAAATGACTTTACATCTATTGCCAATGAGAAAAACATTTTGAAAAACAATGTTGAGGATTTAAACAAAACTCTTGAAAATTTTGTAAAAGGAAAATAAAACCTCAACAAGCTTCTTGAAAATAAAAGATGTGTTTTTAACAAAGTAGGCATTGGTTTTGATCCTCCTAAACCTTTTATGAGATTAAATGTTCTTGAGACTAATCCCCATGGACTCAAGAAAGTATGAGTACCAAAAAAGAAATCAAGATATTTTGTACGTGGAATTTCAAAGAACACCAAGGACTTCAAGAGAAAATGCACAATAAGAGTGTTCAATCTAAAGAGCAAAATCAGCTCTTACAAGTAGAAGAATGATGAAATGAAAATCACCAAGATGAACAAAAGAGGTAAATTATGGTATAACTCCTAGCACACCTTTAAGCTTAAAGTTCTATATTCTTTAAGGTGTGATTTGTGTATAATAGGTTGTGTCTAATCATTACTTTCATGTAATCTAATTGTACTAAGTTTGCTAAATCATGTTCTGCTAGTTTCTTTCAAACATTTATTGAACTCAAAAATGAGAATTATATTATTTTGATGAATGTCTATTATAATATGAATGATTCATGTATTCATTAACAATTTATATCATGTCATCCATTGCTATTTTGTGAGCATACTTTTCACATCTTATATATGACTTTATACTAATATATTAATTCATTTTTGAGTCATATCTTTGTAGAATCAATTTTGATGTCATAACATGTTTTTGAGATGTATACTATCTATATTTTGAATTCTACATTTGTGATCTCAAGAATATGCTCAATATGAAAATTTCATGCTTATATGCTTTACATTGGAATATTTGAATGAGTTGTGAAATTTCTTGATTATGATCCATCATTAATGTCTAAATGAAAAAAAGTATCATACGTTTGTAGAGACATTGCATCTATCCTATTGAATATCTTTTGAATATAGATTATATTGGCATATATCTCATGAAATACTTTTGATTGATAAATTGTTGAATTAATTGTTTATAACATTCATGTTGTATTCCACATTAAGTAAAATGTTTTATCACACTTGAGTATGTGGATTGAATTGATAAAAATGGCTCTTGATAATGTTATGTGATTAAATGAGATTGTTGCATCATTTCTTAATAAAACAAAAAGCATAACACTATTTTCTTATGCATATTATGCTATGTGCTACAACTTGAAAATTCTGAAAAATAGCATTCCAAACTCTTGTTTGATCATTGAATTATTTTTCACCTTTTGAGTTTGTGATAAGAAGTGATTTGTGCTGTATTTTTATTGAGAAATAGTGATTGTTCTATGAATGCTATATTTACATAAAATCATATTAGAAAAGGGTAACACCAACTTAGGGGGAGAAATCATTTTGCTAACATACTTGTTAAACGCTTTTGAAATGAACTCCTCATGAAAGAAAATTGAAGATTGAAAAGCTTTTTACTCATGAGCCAAAGGTATGCCTCTTACACTCTCTTAAGCTTTTGAGGTAAAAATTATATCTTATATCCTTTGAGCTAATATTGTTATTATTTTGATATGAAAAAGATTGATTATTCTTCATATGATTTGCAATGTATACTCTTTGATGATGCTCTTGCCTAAGAATCATGCCTACGCTTAAATGTGTGCTATATATTGAAATTCATGATTTTTCTTGGCATATGGATTGCTATACCTTGAACATGCTCATTTTTTGAAATTACATTAGCGCCATGAGATTATATTGAGCTTAACCTATTATGAGCAATATTTGGTATTCTACATAATACTTGAGCTATGATTGTTAAATCTTCTAGATTGCACATTAGTATCCTTGGTAGATTGCATGTTGGTATCATTTTGGCATCCTTATTGATAATATTTGGCATCTTATTTGATATTATTGAGGAGAACATTTCAGCTATGAGCTTTCATTTATCATATCTCTTATTGATTTTGCCAAATGAAACAAGTGGAAAAATTTAAACTAGATTTAAAAAAAAAAAAATCCCCTTAGATTCTATTCTATTTTTTATATCACACTCATGAGCTTGCACCTCACATATTTTTTTTTTAAAATTATCTTGTATAAAATCTGTACACTCTTGCTCGAATTGATTGTTAGATCATGCGCAACTGCTTCACATATACTTTTAACAATTTGGTATCTCCTTGGCTCTTGCTTGAAAATAGATTGAAATAACATGAATTCTTCATAATGGATAAGCTCATTGATTCATTGTTGCCATATTATCTTGCTACAACAGCATGTGTGTCTTATTCTTAACCTTTAGAACTTCTCCTTATTGCACCAATGGCATTTATCTAAACTTGATGCTACATTAATAATACTAGTGCCATCAATTTAAGCAAATCCGGTTCAACACTCACGAACAAAACATATTGAAATTTGACTTCATTTTTTAAGAGATCATGTTCAAAAAGGGGATATTGTACTTGAATTTGTAAACACCGACAAGCAATTGGCGGATATTTTCATAAAACCCCTAAGCGAGGATCGCTTCAATTTTATTCGTGGCGAGCATGGAATGTCGATTTCTACTTAAAAAGTTTTATTGTGATTGTGAAACTTGAATTTTTGTTAAAATGATATATGTGTATTGCTACATTGATATGAAAACATTTATATCAGTTGAATATTCACAAGTCCTTCATACATTTATTCTCCTTAACAGTTTGTTATTCTGCATCTTGAGGTAAAATTAACTTTGCATACATTAATTTTTTTTAAACCCTCATTGTATTTTTTTTTTTTTTTTTGCATTACCATTCCAGCAACACCAACATCCCATTAAGTTTAATTTTTGTTGGTATTATTTCTTTTTTTTTTTTTTTTTGCTATTAAGCTTAATTACTTTTTTTTTTTCTCATTATTATTTTTTGTTTAGGCTTAATTTTCTCATTTTTTTCTCTGCTTTTTAATTTCATTTTTCAGTCCTTAAACATAAACACAACAACAAATCAAAATACAAATGTTTACATAAAAAAAAAAAAAAAACACCCTTCATTTTTTCGCGGACATACGCCAATCAAAATAAACTTATTTACGTAAAACAAAAAACAAAAAACAAAAAAAAACCTTCATTTTTTTTTACGACCATATGCCGATCTTACTTCCTCGCCTCTTCCACCGCTCTCTTCTTCTTTTTATCACCTTGGGCGACGCTTGACGTCCCTTCCCTAGTGCTTTCGTCAGAAGCGAGCACTCCCCACCGACTATCAAAAGCCAAAAACGACGTTGCTCCAAACCGAGCCATGGAGGTGGTCTTCCGTTTAAGCTCTTTATTTTCGGCCTTCGATGCGCCTATCTCTACTCGCGCATCCTTATACATGCATTGGAGCAAAAAGAGTTGGGCGTTGACCTGATGGAGCTCATTCGTCCTGTTCTGCAGTCGGTAAGCCAATTTTGTGACTGTAGTCACTGTCTTCATACAGGACATCAGTGTGAAATGATTGGCTTCAATATCTGATTGAGTTGTCATTATTTGTTCAATCGACATTATAGGAAGGTTGGGAAGAGTATGAGCCGGGGCACTTGGCCTAGTAGCGCTTACCGGATCATTCAGGTCCGGAAAGAAAGTAAGGGGACAAGACGAGGCCATGTAGTAGGAGAGAGAGAGAGAGAGATGTAATCAAAAGGAGGGTCATTTTTTGCAGTCTTTTTGCTCTGCTCAATCTCTCTGTTCTGTCTTTCGAGGAAGAAGAAGATCGAAGAGAATGATGAAGAAGAGATAGAAGAGAGTGAGGTGAAGAAGAAGAAGCAGACGAGTGTGATTAAGAAGAAGGCTGAAGAGAAGAAGATAATGAGAGAGAGATAGTCGAGGCGAGCGGCAATCGAGGAGAGCTGTTTTTGTCAGCCAATGAAGCAAAAGCCAGGCCGCGTGGCAACCGCGTTTGGCGAAAAAAGAGAGAGATGCGGGAGAGTTGTATGTGTATGCATATATGTATATATATGTTTTGATTATCTATTTCTTGATGTCATTTATCCCTATCATTTTCCTCCTCCTTCTCCTCCAAATTCTGACCTATGATTTCCTTTTGATAATGTCATAGGGGGAGAAAACTTATGATGTTATGATGTTATGTATTATGGTATTATTTTCAAATTATGGTATTATTTTCAAATTAATCTGATGTTATGTATTTATAGTTTGATATCTTAATCTCATATCATGTCTCTAATTAAAGCTTATTTATTACACATGTGCTAACCTATGTATTTAGAAATGAATTCAGGGAGCATGACTTGAGAGGGAGCTTTTCTTACTCCCAAATCAAATCAAAACATCATTGTATGCCATCATCAAAAAGGGAGAGATTGTTAGATTTATTTATTTTGATAATTTATTTAATTATGTTTTAATTTATTTGAAAGAGAAAAATAAAATCCAAAATTTATTTTGATGATTTATTTAATTATATTTTAATTTATTTGAAAAAGAAAAATAGAATCCAAAATTTATTTTGATGATTTATTTAATTATGTTTTAATTTATTTGAAAGAGAAAAATAGAATCAAAATTTATTTTGTCTCATTATTTCTCACCTAAACCTTTATTCTAAATATTATTAGAATGCATTTAATATTTGATTAAATCAGGAGTTCAAATAGCCGAAAACAGAGGTTCAAACAGCCCAGCACAGTAGCAGTTCAAAAGGTTCAAGTAGAAGATATTTAAATTTGTAATGATGGAATGGAAGATATTCAAATTAGTAATGATAGAGTGGAAGATATTTAAATGAATACAACGGCTATAAATTCAAATGAATACAACGGCTATAAACGACTATAAGTTTCATTATATATACCCAAGCCTCTAATATAAACAAGTTACAAAAAAAATCAAAAAATATTTTTTGATTTATAATCACTCACATCTATTCTTTGAAAAAATTCTCTGAGAAGTGTTCTTCAATTTTTGTTTACATCCTCTTTCAGAAATTATACACTAAGGCGTATAGCTTTAAGCCCATCTTTCCTATGTGAGGTTTACAGAAAAACCAGAGGTTCATTTTTATATTTATCTTTGAGAGATAATTCTTGTAACTTTCTGTGAAAGCAAAATCACCTTCTTTTCAACCTTGTAAGAGTGTAGTACACTCAGTATTCTTGACTTAGAAAGTCTGTGTAAAATCTATAGAGGATTGCTCCATCTGTGAAAAAGTTGTTAGCACCCTGTGAAGTTAGAGCATGGTGGAAAATCTCAAATGAAGCTTGAGGAGTGGACATTGGCCGAGTTGAAGCCGAACCACTATAAATTTGTTTGCCTCTCTCTCCATTATCTCTTTATTTTATTTAAATTGCTGTAACTATATTTCACATTTTCACTGTGCTAAAATCATTAACTGACATAGTTGTTAGAACACTTGTTGTAATTATTTTTATTTCATTAACTATATTTATCTATTGTGCTAGTCATAATTTTTATTAGGGTATTATTAATTTTTAATTGTAAAAACCTAATTCACCCCCCTCTTAGGTTGTCTTTTGGATAACAGAAATTATATAAATAACTATAACCACGGTACAGAACAGAACAGAATAGAGGTCACATGAGTAATAGTCATAACAGAGGTCAATGAATCCATAACAAATAGAGGACCACAAAGTGGCCAAACAAATGCCAATAGTTTTTTAGGTCCCCCAAGGCATGAGACTCCCGCGATGATACTTATACAACATAATTGTTTACAAAATTATTGTCAAATAATTTCTAAAATTTAAATAAACATATCCATGGGTTTCAATTTAAGCAAATAGAATTTAAAAAATAATTAACGTAATTGAAATATAAATATAAGGTATAAAATATAACTTATATAAAATAAATTATGGTAATTCAAAATATACGTAAAATATGTTTTGGTAACTGAAGGTATAATATAACTCACCTTAATATTAATCCTCAGCCTATTCCTACTTTGTTTTTCCCTTTTTATTTTATTTTTCTTTTGTTTCTGTTGGCTACCCGTAACTCCCTTTTATACTCGAGCTCTAAGCAGGTGACTCACCCTGTAATTATGTTCCTACGTGATGATTCACTACCTATACTACATAGGCCTAACAGGTGGTTCACCTCCTAATTTGCCAGCAAACTTGGCCACTTTTCACTATATTCTCCTTTTTGCCCTTTTTTTTGTCATAATTCCGTAATTGCATGGTTTTGGCCCCTAAAGAATATATTAATCATGTTTTTAACAAGTTAGATTATATCTTAACACGTATAACTATATAATTATATATATATTTATTTTCTTATTATCATTATTATTATTACCCTTATTGTTATTATTTTATTTATTTATTTATTATTTTTTAAAATTTTTGGAATAGCATGGTGTTAATTAAATATTTTGGGTGTCATATTTCTCCCCTCCTAAAGAAAAGTTTATCCCCAAACTTTACGTACCTTGGGTTTCGAAGAGGTGTGGGTATTTGGCTCGCATTTGACTTTTCGTTTCCCACGTAGCTTCTTCAACTCGATAATTTCTCCACAAAACTTTTACAAGAGATATATTATTGTTTCGGAGAATCTGATTACGACGGTCGAGAATCTGCGATGGTTGTTCTTCATACGAGAGATCTTCTTGAACCTTTAGGTCCTCATACTCCATGACATGCTCTGAATCTCAAAGATATCGCCGAAGTATCGAAACATGAAACACATTATAAACATTAGATAGTTTAGGCGGTAAGGCAAGATGATATGCTACAGGACAGTTCAGGTGGTTATGCAAGGCGATATGCTACATGACCAATCCTTTCTAGTATCTCGAATGGCCCGATGTAACGTGGGTTTGACTTTCTTCGCTTTCCAAATTGGATAACTCCTCTTGTTGGTGAGATCTTGAGGAACACATGATCCCCTACCTGGAATTCCAAGTCCCCGTCTCCGTGTATCCGTATAAATTTTCTGGCGGCTCTAGGCATTGCGAATTCACTGCTGGATGAGTTGAATTTTATCACTCGTTATCTGTACGATCTTAGGGCCTAATAACCTTCTATCTCCGACTTCCGCCCAACACAGAGGTGATCAATAACTTCTTCCATACAGTGCTTCGTACAGTGCCATTCTAATGCTTGCTTGGTAGTTGTTGTTATAGGCAAATTCCACTAAAGGTAGGTGCTCATCCTAGTTACTTTTGAGATCGAGCACACATACAAGTAACATGTCTTCCAAAAGCTGGATTGTTCTTTCGGATTGCCCATCAGTTTGCGGGTGATAAGTAGTACTAAACTTCAGTGTTGTCCACAAAACCTCTTGTAATTTATTCCAAAAGTGAGATACGAATCGGGGGTCTCGGTCAGACACGATTGAAATTGGGGTTCCATGCAAACGAATAATTTCCTTGATGTATAGAGTGGCAAACTTGTTGAGGGATTACATGATTTTGATTGGCAGAAAATGTGCCGACTTCGTCAAACGGTCTACTATAACCCATATGGCATCATTCTTCGAGACTGACTAGAGCAGCCCGACCATGAAGTCCATAGTAAGGTGTTCCCATTTCCACTCAGGTATAGGAAGTGGTTGCAGCATTTCTGTAGGTCTCTGATGTTTTGCTTTAACTCGTTGACAATGTAGGCATTTAGAAATGTGGCTTGCTATGTCTCTTTTCATTCCTATCCACCAGTAGTGTTCTTTCAGATCATGATACATCTTTGTGTTGCCAGGGTGGACTGCAAATCTCGAGGTATGAGCTTCCACCAATATCTCCTTTTTGAGTTCCGAAATGTCGGGTACGCAAATTCGATTTCGAAATTTTAGTATCCCATTAGTGTAGACGTCCCCGAACGCCCCGACGAGGAACGAGTCTCCCCCGTTCCGTTCGATATTGGGCTCACTACAGTTCAGGACTCTAAAATTTGTCACGGTTCTAAATCTGAACCAAAGAGTCCAAATCCGGCAAATCGTTTTGAGAAAACAGATTTTGAAAGAAGTGCCAAACATGGACTGCTTTGCCAGATACAGAGTTGCCACCTAAATATTTTATTTTGGGAAAATTTAGGAAACCCTGACTCGTTTGCCTAAGGCCACATGTCCGTCATCACCAAAGTTGCCTCGGCTCAGGAACTTGGGTACGATTGGGGAAGGTCACTTCGTGAGCACCCCCGCTCGCCCGATCAAAGATCGGCATCTACTAACCATGATATCTATTTTTGAAAACATTATGCGTTCTTATTCCGGTTATTAGCCTAGATTACTATGTGATGCGCACAGCATACAAGTATAGACTGGGTCGTCTGAATTGGAACAAAACATTTCATGTTTGTTTGTTTGAAAATGGTTTGATGGTGTTACTCGCAAGTAGGCTAAGATGTGGATTTGCCACCCTCGGGTGGGCTTAGAAAAACATGATTTTGCCACTATCTAGTGGGCTTAAAACACACATTTGATGAATTGTTCCAATTCAAACAACCCAACCTTCACCCATAGGCATTCAGGCAGATATATCACATAAGCACATAGCCTCATGGTAAGCATGCTATTCATGGCAATCACTCACACACATGCAAGGATGCTAAAGCATAAAACTTACCAAGTACTCCAAGCCAAAACAGAAGCTTATTAGAAATCTATGCATGATCCTAACTATACAGAAATGCCTAATGCAACACATACAAAAATGCAACTATAGCAGGCTCGGCTATTCTAAACATGGCATATGAGATGCAACAGCTAACAAGTATTCAACTTTGAAATTGAAATACAAATGCAGTTAGTATGATGCACCGAGCCCGGTGCATGCAAAACAGATGAATGATGCAAACATGCTGTCATACTGTATGCTAATTGAAACATGCCCTAATCTAACCATTATAAGCTGGTAAATAAAAGGGAGAAAGACGTGAGGTTGGAAGACATACATCACACACACGCACACTTATTACAACATTGCCCTCGCGCAGAGGGTCCAAAAGAATAATACAGTCCAAATAATACAGCCCAAATATGTACAAATCCCTAATTAATTTACAAATTAACTAAGAAAACAATAAACTGGCATGCAAGCCATGGACTACCTTGACTCTTCTTCAGATGATGGATGATGCATGTCCGGGTCGCCTTTGTGCGAAAATCCACTGCGATGCCCCAATGAGCCTCTGTTCGCGATTGATGCCGGAATGCTGTGCAAGGCCTTTGAAAGGCTACTGATTCTTGATTTGCTGCAACAGAGAGCAGGAAAAGGGCATGGCAATGTATTTTCACAAATGTATGCATGCCTCGATCCTCGTGCCACCAATCACGCATCTCGATGCATGATGGCCGAGGAGTTGAATTGCACGACTCAATATGAAATGAATGCACAGGAAAATACAACAAAACCTACACTCCATCATGGATAATCCGGAGTGTCGGTGACTGGGAATTGAGACACGTTCCGTCACTCGAAGTACGAAACGTATCTCGTTTCCTATGCTCGGGCTAACTCCTATCCTAAGCACGATGCAATATGCATGATATGCATGAAATGCAACTAAGATACAACCTAACATACACAATGCTATGAAATGGCTTACACGATGCACGAGATGACATGGCATACACAATGCGCTAACATACAACCTAGCATACGCAATGCTATGAAATAAAATGGCATACACAATGCACAATGGGCTTACACCAACATGAGTGGACCTCAGCTACACTCACATCAGAGGCCATGAGATGAAAATGAGATAACTCGGAATGCGTGCACACATGCACGTAAACCGAGGATCGACCCTAAGGCACAAAATGCCACTCTAACAAGACATGGCAAGGCATGGAATATGGCATACAAGCATGAAAATTTCAGTACTGAAATACGATGCAAAACAGCCCCGAAACATGGCAATATGGCACCTGATGCACGGAATGAACCCGAAATGCAAAACTAGGCATGCGCAATGACCTATAGCTATACAAAGCATGCATTTTTTGAAAATGGAATGTAAAGACAGAGTCAAAACAGCCCAAAAATAAGCACATTTACAGTTCTAAGCAAGGTCAAACAGCGAATGCAAATGGGGCTAAACTAGCATGCAAAAATGGCCCCGAAAGCAAACTAATGAAGCAAGTGACAGCCGCTGACCCCAAACAGAGAAGGGCCCTTCTAAAATGTCGAAGAGGGGCCCAAAATATGGTATTTTACAGTTTATAACCAGACCCAAAACAGTGTAAAAGCATGCTCAAAATGCTATGCAAAATAAGGCCAAAAAGAGAGCTATAACACAAAGTATAAAAAAGATGCCTCAAACAGTGAAAGACCCTTAATGAAACATGAAGAGGGGATCAAAATAAGGCCACTTACAGTTCGGACTAGAGCCCAAAAACAAAAGCACAAGAGGCTAACAAATCATGCAAAAATGAGGCCAAAAGAGAGATATAAATGCAAGTGGCAAATGGAAGCCTCCAACAGTGATGAGCCCTTCAACAATGTTGAAGAAGGGCTCAAATTAAGCGACTTTACAGTTTATGACATGCCTCAAAACAATTCATACATAGGCCAAAAATACTACACAAGAAAATGGCATACAAGGGAGGTAATGAAGCAAGTGCAACAAGGAGGCCTCAAACAGTGAGAGACCCTTAAAAAAACATGAAAAATAGCTCAAAATAAGCCTAGCTCCAGTTAGGGTCGGAGCCCAAAACAGCAAGCAAGTATGGCTAATGTATTGAACAAAATAAAGCACAAAAAAGGAGAATAGGGACTCACCCTTGAAGATCAATCTTTGACAGCCTCTTGGCTTGAGTGAGTTTGGTGGCTCCTTAGCTCTAGAAAACAGCTTCAAGTGGCTGCAATGGAGGTTGGAGGTATGGTGCTAGGTGGTGGTGTAGAAAGGGGTGTAGGAACTTAAAGGTTTGGAGGGTTGAAGTGTAGAGGGAGAGAGATATAATATGGGAGCTCAAGGGTAATTTTTCTAACCCTCAAGCATGCAGCTGGAGGGCCTATTATATAGGCAAAAGAGGGGGGAAAAAGGGGGGAAAATGGAGGGAAATGAAGCCAAGTTTCCCTCCAAAAGTTGGCCCCCCCAGATACAGAATCTGGGGGGAAAAGGAGGGTGTATCTGCACTGTACTTGATGCAAGGATTCTGGCCGGCCAGTTATCTAGGGTTTAGGTGGCTGGCCGGCTACCTCCCATGGCCGGTCAGCTAGGGGTCAAAAGGGTCAAGAAGCATTAGTGGCCGGCCACCCCAAAAAGAGAGCCTCTGATGTGTGCACAACACAACCATGTGGTCAAACACTGGAGATAGTGAACCAGGAGAGAGAACAACCCACTTTTCAAAGGGGTTCAAAAGGTTCAAAAGCAATTACTGGCCGGCCACCAAATATTGGTGGCCTCCCAGATGTGTACATCACAAATATGGGGTTTAGGGTGCAAAAAAATGGCCCAAGGGTGGTCAACATTGGCTTTGAAGTGAGGAAAAACGGGCGACGAGGGGCGATGGAGGAATAAAACTGATTGTCTGAACAATTGTTGGCCTCCCACCCTTCTATGACCTTCTTACCAATGAAACAGAGGTCCCTGCCAAAAACGAACCAAAACCGATGCAAAATGAAGGTTCGGGGGTCGAAACGCGCAGCCCGAGGCCCCGAAAACTGATTGTTAGGCACCGGGAGTGGTGTTCGACCATGAAGTTGGTTTCTCGAGCCACAGTGTCCCTCAAAAGGGAGAAAATAAGATGTATGCAAAAAATCGGAGCGAACGGAGGTGGTTAAGCTGTCCCGAACCGAGGCACACGGCCAACGGCTTTGAAAAAAACTGGAAACCGGACTCCAAACGGGCAAAATGGCCTACGACCACGAAATGTAGCCTACGGCTACTGAGAGATGATCTACGAGACCTCTCCCTCCCTTCGGGAAGGAAAAACAAAGAAAATAGAGCCTGGTTCGCAAACCGAGGCAAAGCATGCAAGAGTCCGGAAGTCCGGAGGCAAGGCTCGCGGCCAAGACTCTGAAACCTCTGAACGAGCACGATATGCAACATCACCAAGCGCTCAATCGGTGACGTCTGAGTCTTAAGGTCGGTCAAAAATGGGGTGTCTACAGTTGCCCCTCTTTGACAGAACTCGAAAGTCATAAGTGACGGAAGTGAATGTCAAAGCCCAGAGACGACCCATTTTTGACAAGGCCGAAAACTTAGACAAACAGGCAAAATAAACAGAGATGCGCCCGCAGGCAGGGGGCAAAATGCAAAACGGTATGCACAAGGCTAGATGCGACTTGATGATCATGCAAATGCAGCAAGCTGTAATGAAGCAAGTATTCACAAATAGATGCAACAGTTTTAAGCAAGAATGCAAAGCAACAACTACATTTCATGCAGTTAGGAATGCAGAGAATTATTCAATTCTTGTTGCATCTCACACGGAGAAGATACAATACCTGCGTGATTCGTCTGGTCGCACCAGCTTCAAATGAAATCGTACATACAATATCGTGCCTGCAAAATAAAGAAACTCAACAAGCACAACACATCTAACAACATATGTTCAATATGATATCGAATACAAACAATCGCGGTGTTGATGGAAAAGCGCATCGCAATGCGGGAAGAAACGTGCGTGACAACGCGAGTTTAAGCACGGAGGCTCGGTGATATCAAAGAGACGTGCATAATAATGCAAGTATGTGCATGAGAATGCAAGCTAAGTGCATGATAATGCAGAATAAGCGTAAACCAGGATGTATGTTTGTCACAAAAACAACGAGCAAGGAAACGCGCGTTTCGGCGAGGGCGACTCGATTGCGGTTTCCGGTTCACCTCCCGGAGAGGTTACAACATGTTCAAAAGGATATACCTCACTTTCGATGAGTAAACGATGAGACATGCATCGAAAGTTGAAGCTGAAGTTTCGGCGGAGCGATTTTCGCGACAGAAAGTGCACTTCTCTTGTACTTTTTCAGGTCTCGGGGACTCCAATCCTCCCCAAAATTTGCAGGGACCTTGGAGGGCATGTGGGGAACACCACCGGCTAGTTTTATTGGGAGAGGGAGGCCACCGACCATTTTTTGAAAAGGAAATGGCCGGCCTGCCAGAAAAAGTGACCGGCCGGCCACTTTGCCAAATCCGGGGGCAGTTTTGTCTTTTCGGCCTCTTTTCTTTAAATACACTAATCCAAACACTTTGTGCTCATAAGTGCAGCTCCGAAATCCTCTTCTCTAGCTTCCCAAACTATTTTCTCCCTCAGATCTTTGCTCTATACGCGTTTTCCAACGTCCCACGCAAGTTGTTTTCGCCAAATCTTTCAGTTTTAAGCACTTTGAACCGATTAAATTTTGGTTTCGGGGCTTCTTTTCTCATTTTCGCCACTTGAGGTGAGTTTGTCTCAATATTTGGAAGATTTTCTCGGGAGTTGACTTTTGTTGACTTTTTCATTTCCCGAGAGTTGACTTTTGTTGACTTTTTTCAATTTTGGCTCATTTTCGCTCATTTTTGCCCCTTTTTGCAGATTTCTTGAAATGGCGGGTCAATTTCCCTACGACGGAGGTTTTCCAGGTGCCGGAGGCGAGCCTGACATCATGTCTCTGCCTCCGAGGGTTCGCCCATTTATCCCTGAGAGGTATGACCCACCAGTACACGTTCTCCCGCGGGTTGTTTTCCATCATTTCACCGATTTTGACGAGCGAGCACCCGGGGATCTCCTTCTGCGGGAGCCAGAGTATCACCTCTGCCATGAGGCACGAGAGGTATTTACTTCATTCTTACCCTTTTTGTAACGTATTATGAATTTTCTTGCATTCTGTTTGCATTCTGAACACACGGTCCAATCACTTGAATTCCTGAACACCCAGCCCATAAATTGATTGTGAACACACGGCACACATCGGTTGAGGGTTGAACACGCAGCCCAACACACTGATTTTCTGAACACACAGCCCAAATTGAAGGTGAACACACAGCACACACTGATTGAGGGTTGAGCACGCAGCCCAAAACACCGATTTTCTGAACACTCAGTCCAAATTAAAGGTGAACACGTAGCACACACTGATTGAGAGTTGAACACACAGCTCAAATTAATTATCTGAACACACAGCCCATATCACTGATATTCTGAACACACAGCCCAAAACATTGATTATCTGAACACACAGCCCATAACACTGATATTCTGAACACGCAGCTCAAAACATTGATTATCTGAACACACAGCCCAAATTGAAGGTGAACACGCAGCGCACACTGATTAAGAGTTGAACACGCAGCTCAAAACATTGGTTATCTGAACACACAGCCCATAAATTGATTGTGAACACACGGCACACATCGGTTGAGGGTTGAACACGCAGCCCAACACACTGATTTTCTGAACACACAGCCCATATCACTGATATTCTGAACACACAGCCCAAAACACTGATGTTCTGAACACACAGCCCAAATTGAAGGTGAACACGCAGCACACACTGATTGAGAGTTGAACACACAGCTCAACTTACTTTACTTTGCACGCAGCCTATTCATTTTATTTGCACGTAGCTTATTCACTTTATGCTGAAACATGTATCCATCTTGAATGCAGGTGACTTCTCGCACTGTGCGGGGGTATGGCTCTACCGCGGCAAGAGACTGGTACGCAGAGCTCCTGGAGGCTGTTCGGGATTTGGTTGACTTAGTGGGGTTCGGACCCTTCTATACTGGGCTATCTCGTTGTCCTGTTAGGAGGACGCTGATGGCCACCTTGGTGGAGAGATTGTGGGACACCACCAACTCTTTCCATTTTTCTGCCACGGGGGACTTGACCATGACCCCGTTTGACTTTGCTGTGCTGATTGGCCTTGACATGGGAGGTTGGTCTATCCCTTACGACGAGGACATGGGCCAGTGGGAGGCCGCTTGGATATATCTGCTGGAGGCTCGCCCGCCTGTTGACAGAGCTTCGGGGAGAGTCCGATACACCTGATTCTCTTCCCATTTCTGGCGGGTGGAGATGGAGCCCGGGACTCCTGAAGAGGCAGCACAGTATGCCCGTGGCTTTTTGATGTTCCTCTTCAAGACCACTTTGTTTGCCGACAAAGGGAACACTGTTGGGCTTTATCTGTTGAGTGCCTTGGTGGACCTGTCACAGGTCAGGCGGTATGACTGGGGTGGCGCTGGCTTGGCTACCCTTTATTGCTACATGAGCGCGACCTCACGCGGACGGGGGGACTTACTTGGCGGCTATTGGAGAGCCTGGGAGGTACTTTCTGCCCTTTTGATTTACATTTCTGCTCCTCATTACCTGCGCATCGCACACACGGCGCACTTTATACTCTGTATCGTGCATTTTGCCCTCAGCACTTCATATTTTGCTTTGTTTTCTACAGTTGTGGGTCTATGTATATTTCCCGACATTGGCCCCGGAGTTGGTGGTAGCGGGACCACTCGTGACCCCATACTCACTTGTGTTTGAAGGCCAGCACCGGCCAAGACCTCGGGAGTCTCTCCTTTACCTGCGACAGTATTTCGACACGGTGCGCTCATCGGAGGTACTACAGAACTCTCAGTTCTTTCTGTTTTCATCTTTGATTTGTCCTGTACATCTTCGATTTCTGCTTGGTTTATGCGCCTGTTATCTGCAGATTACGTGGCAACCCTGGGCGCCCTTAGGTGAGGGTCTCCGATTCCAGTTTGCCGGAGGGTGGGGTGCCTCCCGGTACAGGCTCCTGTTCGAAGGGCCGGTTGGTAGGGCCTGGTTTTTGGGGGAGTGTTTCTTACGTCAGGTTTGGGGGTACACTTCTCAGGACCCTCCCTCAGCACCCCCAGTCGATATGCGGATTGCTGATGTGCTCTTTTCCCGGGATGTTGTTAATGCTATGCTGGGTACTGATGCTTTGCTACATCTTGAGGATGGGGATTATGCTACTTACCGTCACACATACCTGATGCCTCCATTGACGGGAGTTCGCACTCCGATGATGAGGCCTGCTGGTATGCCATCTTCGAGCCAGGCCCGGGCTCGGGCTGCAGACGCCCCTTCCACCAGCAGGGCTGGTACGTCTAGAGGTGGGGGTGGATCGGTTCCCCTGATTCCTCCGACTTATCCTCATCCTGGGTAGCCGGATATGCCGACTGAGCTGATGGGGTGGCAGTATGGGACTACCTCTCCGATTCCGATCCCGATAGAGCCTCCGATGCCTGGTCATCGATATGTCAGAGACCCCGACTCACCACCGGTATGTTTTACAGCTTTGATTCATCACTCAGATATTTGGACGTTCATTCCTTTACTGACACCCTTGCCTCTGCAGCCCCATGTTGAGTATATAGATCAGGTGCTCGAGATGGTAGCCTCACTTGAGGGGATGGTCCTGCGGAGGGAGGCACAGTTGTCTATCATGGGCTTCCAGGTACCCTTTAGTTTTTTGGCATTTATCATACTTCTGATGATATGCTGATTTCTACTGCACTGATAGGCTACTTGTGTAGAGCACATCTGACACACACCTCACTTATACACTGTGTTTACATGTACCCACTTCATGTAGTTTTTCTTGTATCTGCATCTGATGTACATATTTGGACTGATGTATTTAAATTGAACTCTTTATTCTCAGATGCCCTCAGTATATGCTCAGCCGCAGGCCGGGCCACCTGGGCCTTCTCGGGGAGCTGGGCCATCTAGGCCTTTTTCACGGAGCTGGGCCATCCAAGCCTTTCCGAGGAGCTGGGCCATCCAGGCCTTTCGAGGGGAGGGGTCGTCTCGTAGACGCAGAGCACATATTGTGGAGGAGGAGCCTGGTGAGGATGAGGAGGAGGAGGCTACAGACCGTCAGTCGGAGACATCTGCTGATAGAGAGGACGGCTCCGGTCTTGGTTCCGGGAGTGGAGGCGAGGCTGAGGGGGATCCCAAGGATGACGACTCTGATTCAGATGATGGCGATGGCGATGGCGATGGCGATGGTGGCGGAGAGTCGATTCCGCAGAAGAGGACGACGAGGGCCTCTTATTACTGCTCTTGAGAGCACAGATGTGGTTGTTTCCTGTTTTATTTATCTTTTTGCTAGTAGTTGTAGCACATTGTACATTATCGGGCAGTTTTAGTCTCTGTAAAACTTGTGCCTTAGTCTGTAGAATGTTGTAACAAGCGAGGCATGATGGGATGAAACAATTTTTGAAAAAAGTGTTGTATTTTAAACTTTTAGCATCATATCGCATCATTCTGCATCATAATGAGATTGAATGGAAATGTGCATTGTGCATTTTGCCCAGTCAGGTAGTGAACCGACGTAACAACTTAACTTTCTAAGATATAACAAAGCCTTAGCAAGTTTACAACTCGATAAGCAAAGCACAATAGTGTTGACAACTCGATAAACAAAACTCAAACAAAAAAGCTTAAACAAAGAGTAACAACTCAAAAACACGAAACACGACAGCTCGACAAACAACTCGATAAGCAAAACGACAACTCGATAAACAAAACAACAACTCGATAAACAAAACTTAACAGAACGAAGTGTACTTCGGACGATCTGGGCAACGGAACGCATCCGAAACAGAGGGAAATAGAGGTCTTCGACACATCCGTCGCATGGAAATGCTTGTAACTTTCCCTCGGAGGGTAAAACAAGGCTGAAGACACACATTGGAGCATGGCCGGCCACTTTTGGGAGCCGGCCGGCCAGATTTATTGCAGAGGGGAGGCCACCGGCCAGTTTTTGAAAAAAAGAAATGGCCGGCCTGCCAGAAAAGGTGGCCGGCCGGCCACTCAGCCCAGCAACCGCCCAATTTTTGACACTTCTCCCTCGAATAGTGCCTTTTCCTCTTTAAAAGCCTTAACCCCGTGGTTCATTCAACTCATCTTAGTTTTGCACAAAAATGGAGGCGTTTCTTGTTGAAAATCTCACAGCTTGGATCGCTTCTCTAGATGGCTCAGAAAAGTTGAACTTCCGGGGTTTCGGCTTGAATGCACTATTCACGCTAAGCCGCACCCCGCTACATCTCCCTTTCCTCCATGCCGCGGTGAGGTTTTGGAACCTAGTGACGCATGTCTTTAGCTTCGGCGGGCAAGAGGTATGTCCAACTTTTGAAGATTTTCAAGTTTTGATGGAATCTGAATGTCATGAAGAAATCCTGCCCCAGTTCCGCTTTGGCCACGCCCAAGCTTTAGGGCGGATGTGTAGACTCACCGCGCATGATGCTCGGTCTCTGATCTGTAATGGGGAATTGAATATCCTTGGTTTGATTCATCGCTTTTCTGACGTCGGTGACCGCAGCAACCATTATTGGCAAGGTTTCCGGCAACACGCCCTTTGCTTGTGCCTGCTGTCTCACTTTCTGCTTTCCCCGGGCTTTGGCAGATTTAGCATTCGTCTGATTGAAGTTGCTCACGGCTTGAAAGAAGGAAAGAGCTGCATCGCCATGACCCTGGCCGAGACACTGATGGGCTTGGATGCTGTCTATCGCTGGGAGACGACTAGATTTACTGGGAGTCCACTGCTGCTACAGGTAATGTTTCCCACCCAATCTTACATATGTATTTGCTCACATCACTCGGCCCTCAGGCTCGATTTTTCTCACAAAAACTCTTTTCTCGCTTTTCTCTCACCGTACATCTCTCTATTCTTTATTCTCTCATTTTTCATCCCTCCCCAGGTATGGTTAATGGACAAATTACAGGTTGTGGACTCTTGCCCAGCCTACTCAGCTCGAGGCTATTTCTTTCGGCAGCGCCTAGTCGATGCTCCTGATAAAAGGTGGTGGTTTGACTGGATGTGCAATTTGTCCGCAGATCGCATTGCTTGGCGTTGTCCTTGGCTCAATCTCCCGACAATGAGCTATAGCATGTCCCAGCTGATCGGGATCTAGTTGATTGGTCTGACCCACTGTGTGTTCTACTTTCCGTTCCGGTTCCTACGCCAGTTCGGTCATGATTAGATTTGCCCGCCAGAGGGGATTGAGTACCCGGCTGCTTTTCCGGTCTGAGGTGCACAGCTTGCCCGATATGCCACAGCATGGAGGACTAGAGAGCTCCTGGCCCCTGCTCCCACTTTCAGTTGCATTTTGTCTGACGAGTGCTTAGACTGGCTCAATGAGGAGGCACAAGTTGGGCCTAGCTTGGCATCAGAGGCTTCGACCAGCTCTGGGAGTGGGCGCAGGGATACTTGACTTGACTATGCCCCGGATTTATTGCTTTATTAGTACTTTCAAGTTTTCTTTATGAATGTAATAAAAGCAACTTCGATTGTATGCAAGAGCAGGAGAACTCTGTTTTGAAATCAATGAAATTGAAGGTCGTGGTACTGAAAATTTTCCGCTTTGGTCCAAAAATGGTCTTAGTTGTAACGAGATTAATTTGAACAAAGTCAACTTTTATTAAAACTTTTCAAAACCATTTTCGATATGGATCAGAACTGGACACGCCTAAGATCTATCACTGAGATGCACAACCCCGGATCTTAGCAACTGGAAAGTTGCCCCTAGTCTGAATAGTACTGCAACAGCGCGTGGCAACGGAAAGTTGCCCCTAGTCTGAATAGCACTGCACCGGAGATTGCAATAAATGTTGATGGATAAAGATGACTGAGATGGTCAAAATGGGCAAAGTTGATCGGGGAAAAAGTTTATGGCTGAACTTCAGGATAAAGTTGCCTACGTATCCCAAAGATGGGAATCAAGCCTTACGTAGTTCAGGCTTAGGTTCACTCGGGTATTTTCACTCTCCTTTTACGCTCTAACTTTTGCCAAGGTCGCCCTTTGCGGGTTTTCAACATTGCGAGCTCAGTTTTTATATTTTCCAATTTTTTTGTGCTCTAACTTTTGCCTACGTCGCCCTTTCGAGTTTTCGGCCTAACGAGCCTCTCAGGGGTAATATTTCTTCAACTTGTCCATGTTGATCGGTTGGGAAAATTCTAGGCCATCTAGATCCATCAGAACCACAGCTCCACCTGACCAGATAGCTTTGATGATGTAGGGACCAGTCCAATTGGGTTTGAACTTGCCCCTTGGGTCGTGGATGGGAGCTCGGTTGTCCTTGAGCACCAAATCTCCTTCCTTTAGATTCCTAGACTTAACTTTCTTGTTGAAAGCCCGGGCAATTCTACGCTGATAGCCTTGAACATGGTACAGTGCTTTCAGTCTTCTCTCGTCGAAAAGCATGAGTTCCTCAAATCTGCTCTGCTGCCAATCTGCTTCGGCTAGTTGACACTCAGCCAATACTCGTAATGACAGAACCTCAATCTCGATAGGTAGAACGGCCTCCATCCCATAAACCAATGAATACGGAGTCGCTCCGGTAGAAGTTCTGATTGAAGTCCTGTAACCCCACAGAGCAAATGGCAGCTTATCTGGCCAATCCCGGTAGGTTTCCACCATCTTCTGCAGTATGTGTTTGATATTCTTGTTGGCGGCCTCGACCGCTCCGTTGGTTTGCGGCCGGTATGTAGATGACTTACGGAAAGCCACGTTGTATTTCTCCAACAAGTCAATCACTTCTTTCTTAAAGTGGGAACCATTATCTGAAATGACCTCGTTTGGGACCCCGTAGCGACAGATGATGTCGTTTCTGATAAATTTTGCAACATGCGACGCCTTCAATACCACATACGATTGGGTCTCGACTCACTTCGTGAAATAATCTATCGCAACCAGGATGAACTCATGCCCATTCGACCCCTTTGGAGTGACAGCTCCGATCACGTCAATTTCCCAAACTAAAAACGGCCATGGCGAAGTCATGTTGTACAGCTTCGACGGCGGGATGTTCATGCGGTTTGCATGAATCTGACACTTGTGGCATCGCCGAACAAAACCGATACAATCCTCCTCCATGGTGGACCAGTAGTAACCCTGTTTGAGGATCTTTCGTGCTAGCATTACTCCGTTCATATGCGCACCGCATTCTCCTCCATGGATGGCCTCCATCAGGCGCTTCGATTCCTCGGTTTCAACACATAGCTTATGTATTCCCAGATGACCTCTCTTATACAGCTTACCCCCACAGATGATGAACTGAACGGCCATTCTTCTGATTGCCCTTTTATCCTTGGCATTTACCCCTGGCGGATATGCTTCCTTTTCCAAGAAATTCCAAATGTCGTAATACCAGGGGTTTTCGTCCTGAACCTCATCTATAGCAGCGATCGACTCATAGGCTGGCACAAATTTCTGGTCAATGACAACTGGACGCATCCAAATTCCAAACGGGATGTCTATCATGGAAGATAAAGTTGCTAAAGAATCTGCGAACCTGTTGTTCTCTCTTGGAAGATGAGCAAAGTTTAGCTTTTCAAACCGAGGAATTAACAAGTCCAAGGTCTGGTGGTACATCATCATCTTTTCTTCTTTGACTTTCCAGTCTCCTTTTGCTTGAGACACAACAAGGTTTGAATCCCCAATGACGTCCAACCGTCTCACTCCTAGTTCCAGGGCTGCTTCTAGACCGGCAACGCATGCCTCATATTCTGCTTCACTGTTCGAGACTTTGAACCGGAGTTTGAAGGCTAGAGGGATACGGAATTGTCGGGTGCTATCAGCAACACTCCTATCCCATACCCGTACTGATTTGACGCTCCGTCAAAGTACATCGTCCAATACTCGTCGTTGATGTGCAAAATGGCTTCATCTGGGAATAAGCACTCGACTGCTTCACCCCCTTCGACTGGATGATCGGCTAAGAATTCTGCTATTGCTCTTCCTTTGACTGACTTGTGTGTCACATATTTCAGATCGAATTCGGAGAGCAACAGCAGCCAACGAGCTAGCTTACCCGTAAGTGCCGGTTTCTCGAAAAGATATTTGATGGGATCCAGTCGTGAAACCAACATTACGGAGTGAGCTAACAAGTAGTGTCGCAGCTTCCTGGTAGCCCATACCAAAGCTAAGCAAGCCTTCTCGAGCGGAGTGTAGCGAGTCTCGTAATCCAACATCTTCTTGCTCAGATAGTAGATGGCCCTCTCCACCTTATCCTCTGATTCTTGTGCGAGCATGCAGCCCATTGTAGTCTCAGTCACTGAAAGGTACAATATCAACGGTTTCCCCGGCTCTGGTGGCGACAACACGGGCGGGTTCTGTAAATTTTTTTTGATCTGTTCAAAAGCAGCTTGGCACCGGCCGTCCCATTGAAATTTCTTGCCTTTCTTCAGGAGACCAAAAAGTGGTTCACAAGTCAAGGTTAATTTTGAGATAAACCGTCTTATGAATTGCACTTTACCCAGAAAGCCTCGCACCTCCTTTTCAGTCCTTGGTGGTGGCATTTCTAAGATGGCCTTGATTTTGGAAGGGTCGACCTCGATGCCCCTTCGTGTAATCAGAAATCCCAGCATTTTTCCCGCTGTAACACCGAACATACACTTCTGAGGATTTAGCCGCAACCGGAATTCCCTGATCCTTTGGAAGAACTTCTGTAAGGCGGTGTAGTGGCCCTCTCTTTCTTTGGACTTGACAATCATGTCGTCCACGTACACCTCAACCTCTTTGTGGATCATGTCGTGTAATATTGTGGTCGCGGCCCATTGATAAGTAGCTCCGGCATTCTTCAACCCAAACGGCATTACTCTGTAGCAGTATGTTCCCCACGGGGTGGTGAATGCAGTCTTTTCTCTGTCTTCTGGTGCCATTACTATCTGATTGTACCCTGAGAAGCCATCCATGAATGAGAGCAAAGCATGCCCTGCTGTGAAATCCACCAACTCATCAATATGCGGCAAGGGGAAGTCGTCCTTCGGACTAGCTCTGTTTAAATCCTTGAAATCCACGCACACCCGGATCCTGCCATCTTTCTTCGGCATTGGAACGATGTTGGCCAACCAAGTCGGGTATTCGGATACCAACAGGAAACCTGCATCGATTTGCTTGGTGACCTCTTCCTTAATCTTAAGAGCCCAGTCCGGGCGGATCCTTCTGAGTTTCTGCTTGACAGGTTGGGCCTCGGGGTCAAGAGGGATCCGGTGCTGTACAATCTCAGGATCGATCCCAGGCATGTCTTCGTAGGACCACGTGAAAACATCTTTGAAATCTTTTAGTAAAGCGACTAAGCGCTCGCGTTCCTCCGAAGACAACGTGGACCCGATCTGGACCAGCCGCGGGTCCTCCTCAGTACCAATATTCACGGTAATGATTTCATCCGTTAAGGGTTTGACAAATCTCTCCTGCTCCTGCTCAATTAAACGTTGCAGAACCGAAGGAATTTTATCCTCGTCGTTTTCATCAAAATTTTGAAAGTCTGAGTTTATGCAATAAATTAAGGGCACAGAAAAGTACTCAGAAACCACAATTACTTGATTCTCATTAAGCACATCCAAATCGTTCGAGTTCTCGGTTACAATAGACTCAAATGAGAAAGAAAAAGACGACCTGGACATAACTGTGGCATCCGGGTTATCATCCCCAGGATTACCAGACTCAGACTCAGTCGAGCTAGAACCTGATTCCGACTCACAAGATTCGGTGGAATCAGATTCCGGCTCACTACCTGACCCGGTGCTGCTAGACAGAAATCCCTCTTCGTACTGCCAAGTGAGAGAGGGTGCGATAGATGCATCCAAAATAGTCGCTGGAAGGCCCGCAGCCGTTTCATCCCCAATCACGCATACCGAGAAGTTATCCCCCAAGCACTTATGGTCAATCGGAGGATCTGAGAGTAGACTCGCCGGTGCTACCCCCATCTCAAGTTCGGTGCTCTCGGAATCCACTGCCTTACACTGCCCAACCTCAGCTGATGGGTCTGTCTGCTCTTCGGCAACGTCATCCCCGGGTAGTTGCAAGTCGAAGAATATCTCGAAACCAGGCACGCGCTTCCTCTCCACGTTCAGCCATGGCTCTAGGAAGCCGCAAAATGGAAAATCTTCCCCCCCCGGGACGAAGCGTCTGTTTAGGGTACCCCGAATGGGCCGATGCATTAATTCAAAAGGCTTCCCAGCCTTCTTTGCTCTGGCTCTCCCAGCTATCTCTTTACCCTTCCTCACCCAGTCCTCTTTGGTGGGCAGATAACCCAAGCCAAAGGTGTGAGGGTTGTGTGGCACTTCGGCCAATGCTGCGACGCCCTTCCGGCCGCTCCTTCCCAATCCCATTCCGGGGATGTATTGTAACTTGTTCATGAGGTAGACGGATTGAGCACTGACGTAAACCCCCTCATTCACAGCCATAATATTCTGCACCACTCGAGCCTCAGCTAAAGTGAACCCTGATAAGAACACGTCCTCAGTGCCATGCTCGATTTCCAAGACTGGCATGGACACTTCCGGCGGCGGATGGATTGACGAATTCCCAAAAACAATAGCTACCCCTTTCCCGTGAGGGTACTTCAACATCTGATGTAAAGTGGAAGAGACTGCCTTGACCTGGTGCAACCACGGTCGCCCTAAAAGTAGGTTGAAGGTTGCGGGAACGTCCAAGACATGGAATTCAATGTTGTGTTGTTCGGGACCAACCTGGGTTTGAATTTTGACAGTCCCCATCACTTCCCTGCTAGTATTATCGTATGCTATGATCACTTGAGTAGTCGGCACAAAGTCTGCGGGCTTCAACCCGATTGCATACGCTGTTCTGGTTGGGCAAACATTGATGGCAGACCCGATATCAATAAGTACCACCAGTATCCACTTGTCTCTACATTCCATGGAAATGTAGAGGGGTTTGTTGTGATTTGTGCCCTCAGGCGGTAGTTCTTTGTCTGAAAAGGTTAATGCCGAGGAACCTCCTCCCGGAAAAACCAGCCCAACCAGCTGTTCTGGTGTAGTATCTATAGAGAGTTTGGACTTGTCCATAGCAGATAAGACAGCCTGTCTATGTACTCGCGATGCCATAAGCAGTCCCCAGATGGAGATGTCTGTTTGTATCTTCTTCAGCTGTTTCAGTACAACTTCTTCTTCGATCTGCTTCTCTTTCTGTTTTTAGGCTTCTTTGTCCTTCCCAGATGCCTCGGGTTGGTCTAGATGCGGGGGCTTGAAGTACCGCCCGCTTCTTGTCATGTGGTCAACCTCATCTAGGTACCAAGTGTCGTCCGGTTGATTGCTTCCCCAGTCTTCGTCTGTGTGGGCAAGACATAAGTCATCATCTTTCCACCACATTCCGTTGGCATTCAAAAGGCACCTGTCTGGTTCAGACATATTTGTACTCGCAGCACTTTCGGCCTGCATGCTCACAGCATCCTTTGTTCTTGTGCGCGCGGCACTTTCGATCCGCTCATGGATTTTGGCTTTCCCGGTTCTCTCAGAGCCTTGTTGTTCTACTTGC
Organism: Camellia sinensis; assembly: GCF_055761805.1. NCBI lineage: Eukaryota > Viridiplantae > Streptophyta > Magnoliopsida > Ericales > Theaceae > Camellia > Camellia sinensis. The sequence goes on from NC_138967.1 coordinate 32,430,865, forward strand.
GTTAGTGCAGTTTGTTGTTCAACTTTCTCTGCATCCACAATGCTTCTGTCCTGAGCGAAATTCTTTGTACCGGCGCTCTCCGGCAATGTAACCTGACTTTCGGCCCTTCCGGCCACAGTTGATACTCTCGCCCCTGCCGGGCCTTGTTCTGGTTGAAATTCTACAATGTCTGGTTGATCATCTAACCATCCGGCAACTTCTGCCGACTCCTCATATTCAAACCAGTTGACTGCCGCATCCCCTGATTCTTGGTCACTGAAGAACTGGAGGTTAACAAGGCCCTCTTCTACAACCGTCAGATTGTCCGTTCCTTGTTCAAATCTGTCCCCCTGAATCGCACATAATTCTGCTTCTTCTGGCAGCCCTACACTTACCTCAGATTGGCCCACTGACAGGATGTACTCACTTGGGTCATAGGCTTCCCCAGCAAAACTCTCAAGCTGTTTAATCCCAGAATCAACAATCTCATTCTTCCCCAAAGTCTGCCCTGCCCCATCTTCGATGGTCACCACCGTTGGCTCGGGTTGGGTTGTGGAGATGTCCATCATGTACAAGAAGTCAGTGCAGTCGGGAAAGAGCACCTCCGGCTTAGGTAGATGGGTAGGAGTAATATAGATGCTAGGATCGTAAGACACGACCCCAGTCTGGATAAGGTTGACTCTTTTGGGAGGTGGAGCTTGGTTATGCGGTGGAAGAGGATTGGTTGTGACGTTGGGTTTCTCTGGAGGTAGAATCACATTTTTGTCAACGAGGTCTTGAATCTCGTGACGCAGCCTGAAACATTGGTCAGTATCATGACCGTGCTGCTGGTGATATGCACAGTACTTGGTTGGGTTGTGAGAGGGTGGAAGTGGATTTGGTAATGGCCTCGGCTCCAGGGGTTTTAGATGCCCCTTTCTGATTAAGACCCCCAGAGCCTTAGACAAAGGCATGTATAGTGGGGTGAAGGTTCTTTGGCCTCTGAGCTGGTATTTAGAGGTTTGAGTATTGCTTCCGGATGCACCGGAGAAGGGTGTGGCTACCATGGGTCTTGGAAGGGGAGGGGGGATGGTGGTGACCATGCTGACCTCCGAAGCTCTTACGGTTGCAGCGCCACTCGGGCCTGCGTTATTGTTGCGGTTAAATGTTCTCCGGGGTTGCTCCCTGTCCTGGTCAATCAGACCTTGCTTCATCGCGTCTTCGATTTGTACCCCCATCTCATGTAGATCCGAAAAAGTGGGGAAGGGGAGTACAATCATTTTCTGCATCAATTTTGGTTGGAGATTGCGCACAATCATCCTGATTTGGTCCTTGTCAGTGGGCCTCAAAGTCATCATCGATGCCTTCGCCCCCCATCGAGTTACGAAATCTGAGAAAGTTTCTTTGGGCTCCTGTCTTGTCGTTTCGAGATCATGAGTTGTAATCTCGATCTGGGTGTTGTACGAGTACTGTGCGACAAAGGCCTCAGCCATTTCATCCCAACTCCTCTTTACCTCATCTTCCAACTTTGCGTACCAGATAGCGGCCACACCCGACAGGGTTCGGTCGAACAGCGAAAGCTTTTGTGGTCGGGTTAGGCCCATTGGCCGCAGTATATCTGAGAATAACCGGAGGTGGACCATGGGATCTCCGGATCTGTCGAAACGATCGATCTGCGGCATCTTGAACCTATCTGGCAACGTTACGGCCACATCGGTATATCCGTCCTCGATATCCGGAATAGCCTTTACTCCTTGTGATTTCTTGAAAAGCTTCTCAAGCTTGCTCAGTTTCAGAGCTGTACGGTCTATTTCGAACTCGAAGGGAGAGTCCGGGTGGTTGGGTGTATGGGTCTTGGACAGTTGAGGCGGAAGCGGGGGCGGAGCTGGCCCCGTTGGAAGGTCCGTGTCCTCTTGGATGTTCTGGATATTGGGTAAGGTGTTCTGGGTGTTTGGCAGAGCATTCTGGACAGTAGGCGCTTGCTCGGGTAACGGGACCCCTGGTGGAGGAGGAACTTGATGTGAGGCCGATGCTGCATTTTGCTGTTGCAGTCTAGTGATTAGTTCGGCCTGCTGAGCCATGACTATGGCCTGTTGTCTAGAGAACTCTACTTGGCGGGCGGCGTCCTCGTGCATTTGTTTCATGCTCTCTTGGAGCTGGCGCATCATATCCTCCATTTCGACTACACTCTGTTGATCCTGCTGACTGACAGGTATGTGTATTTCTATGGCAGAAACTAAAACCTCAGCCTCACTGTTCACTGCTAGGGTAGACCACTGTTCTGGTAACCTCTGCTCAGACACACTGCGTCTTCTTGGCCTTCTTCTGACAACTGGGGGTAGAGAATGAAACACTGGCTGTCCGTTAACCAGATCCTCGGATCGATTGAGCCGACGACCTCTTGTCCAAAGTGCTTGGGGAATATCTACTGGGTTGGAAGTAATTATGCTAAAACTGCCATAGTAAAAAGATAAATAAAGCAATAAGGAAATAAATAAACAGGTAAACGGACAACATAACAGCTTAAAGTAAATGCATGACACACAGCCGGGCATAACAACACACGGTCGATAAGCTGAATACACACTGTCCTCAATCACTGATTATTATCCCTAAATCATTGTCCCCAAAACTGAATCTCTGATACCCGCAGATAACTGATTCTCAAACACTGACTGATGCCCACAGGCCTGGTGCCCAAACTCATAAACTAATACATGCATTCCTGTAGAGACGCACTCTAAAAGCACATAACAGATAAGTGAGAGCCAAAACACCCCTATGTTGGGGTAGGGTTTCCCTGTCCTATTTTGTCAGGAGTTAGGGTTTCACTACGCACGCAGCGGTTTCAAACAACCTATATCGGGTAAGCAACCTGTCCTAGTTTGGAATAGTCATTATGAATCCGAATATGCACTAGGTCGAATGGTCAAAAAGGGTGCCCCGGTAAAACCGGGGTTTGTGTTCCCATACTGGCAGAGCCCACAACCGGTCAGCCTTATGGTCATGGCTTGACAAGACAAGCCTCCGGCAAACCGTTCAGGAATAGCAGATGGCAAACACGCTGTCCTAGGCGCCCCAATGCAAATGCAATGCAAAGAAACACATAAGTGTAGTCAAAAACAGATATCATGAGTTCGAGTCAAGTTCTCTAAATCCCCAGCAGAGTCGCCAGAAACTGTAGACGTCCCCGAATGCCCCGGCGAGGAACGAGTCCCCCCCGTTCCGTTCGATATTGGGCTCACTACAGTTCAGGACTCTAAAATTTGTCACGGTTCTAAATCTGAACCAAATAGTCCAAATCCGGCAAATCATTTTGAGAAAATAGATTTTGAAAGAAGTGCCAAACATGGACTGCTTTGCCAGATACAGAGTCGCCACCTAAATATTTTATTTCGGGGAAATTTAGGAAACCCTGACTCGTTTGCCTAAGGCCATGTGTCTGTCATCACCAAAGTTGCCTCGGCTCGGGAACTTGGGTACGATTGGGGAAGGTCACTTCGTGAGCACCCCCGCTCGCCCGATCAAAGATCGGCCTCTACTAACCATGATATCTATTTTTGAAAACATTATGCGTTCTTATTCCGGTTATTAGCCTAGATTACTATGTGATGCGCACAGCATACAAGTATAGACAGGGTCGTCTGAATTGGAACAAAACATTTCATGTTTGTTTGTTTGAAAATGGTTTGACGGTGTTACTCGCAAGTAGGCTAAGACGTGGATTTGCCACCCTCGGGTGGGCTTAGAAAAACGTGATTTTGCCACTATCTAGTGGGCTTAAAACACACATTTGATGAATTGTTCCAATTCAAACAACCCAACCTTCACCCACAGGCATTTAGGCAGATATATCACATAAGCACATAGCCTCATGGTAAGCATGCTATTCATGGCAGTCACTCACACACATGCAAGGATGCTAAAGCATAAAACTTACCGAGTACTCCAAGCCAAAACAGAAGCTTATTAGAAATCTATGCATGATCCTAACTATACAGAAATGCCTAATGCAACACATGCAAAAATGCAACTATAGCAGGCTCGGCTATTCTAAACATGGCATATGAGATGCAACAGCTAACAGGTATTCAACTTTGAAATTGAAATACAAATGCAATTAGAATGATGCGCCGAGCCCGGTGCATGCAAAACAGATGAATGATGCAAACATGCTGTCATACTGTATGCTAATTGAAACATGCCCTAATCTAACCATTATAAGCTGGTAAATAAAAGGGAGAAAGACGTGGGGTTGGAAGACATATATCACACACACGCACACTTATTACAACATTGCCCTCGCGCAGAGAGTCCAAAAGAATAATACAGTCCAAATAATACAGCCCAAATATGTACAAATCCCTAATTAATTTACAAATTAACTAAGAAAACAATAAACTGGCATGCAAGCCAGGGACTGCCTTGACTTTTCTTCAGATGATGGATGATGCATGTCCGGGTCGCCTTTGCGCGAAAATCCACTGCGATGCCCCAATGAGCCTCTGTTCGCGATTGATGCCGGAATGCTGTGCAAGGCCTTTGAAAGGCTACTGATTCTTGATTTGCTGCATCAGAGAGCAGGAAAAAGGCATGGCAATGTATTTTCACAAATGTATACATGCCTCGATCCTCGTGCCACCAATCACGCATCTCGATGCATGATGGCCGAGGAGTCGAATTGCACGACTCAATATGAAATGAATGCACAGGAAAATACAACAAAACCTACACTCCATCATGGATAATCCGGAGTGTCGGTGACTGGGAATTGAGACACGTTCCGTCACTCGAAGTACGAAACGTACCTCGTTTCCTGTGCTCGGGATAACTCCTATCCCAAGCACGATGCAATATGCATGATATGCATGAAATGCAACTAAGATACAACCTAACATACACAATGCTATGAAATGGCTTACACGATGCACCAGATGACATGGCATACACAATGCGCTAACATACAACCTAGCATACGCAATGCTATGAAATAAAATGGCATACACAATGCACAATGGGCTTACACCAACATGAGTGGACCTCAGCCACACTCACATAAGAGGCCATGAGATGAAAATGAGACAACTCGGAATGCGTGCACACATGCACGCAAACCGAGGATCGACCCTAAGGCACAAAATGCCACTCTAACAAGACATGGCAAGGCATGGAATATGGCATAAAAGCATGAAAATTTCAGTACCGAAATACGATGCAAAACAGCCCCGAAACATGGCAATATGGCACCCGATGCACGGAATGAACCCGAAATGCAAAACTAGGCATGCGCAATGACCTATAGCTATACAAAGCATGAATTTTTTGAAAATGGAATGTAAATACAGAGTCAAGACAGCCCAAAAATAAGCACATTTACAGTTCTAAGCAAGGTCAAACAGCGAATGCAAATGGGGCTAAACTAGCATGCAAAAATGGCCCCGAAAGCAAGCTAATGAAGCAAGTGACAACCGCTGACCCCAAACAGAGAAGGGCCCCTATAAAATGTCAAATAGGGGCCCAAAATATGGTATTTTACAGTTTATAACCAGACCCAAAACAGTGCAAAAGCATGCTCAAAATGCTATGCAAAATAAGGCCAAAAAGAGAGCTATAACACAAAGTATAAAAAGGATGCCTCAAAAAGTGAAAGACCCTTAATGAAACATGAAGAGAGGGTCAAAATAAGGCCACTTACAGTTCGGACCAGAGCCCAAAAATAGAAGCACAAGAGGCTAACAAATCATGCAAAAATGAGGCCAAAAGAGAGATATAAAGGCAAGTGGAAAATGGAAGCCTCCAACAGTGATGAGCCCTTCAACAATGTTGAAGAAGGGCTCAAAGTAAGCCACTTTACAGTTTATGACATGCCTCAAAACAATTCATACATAGGCCAAAAATACTACACAAGAAAATGGCATACAAGGAAGGTAATGAAGCAAGTGCAACAAGGAGGCTTCAAACAGTGAGAGGCCCTTAAAAAAACATGAAAAATAGCTCAAAATAAGCCTAGCTCCAGTTAGGGTCGGAGCCCAAAACAGCAAGCAAGTATGGCTAATGTATTGAACAAAATAAAGCACAAAAAAGGAGAATAGGGACTCACCCTTGAAGACCAATCTTTGACAGCCTCTTGGTTTGAGTGAGTTTGGTGGCTCCTTAGCTCTGGAAAACAGCTTCAAGTGGTTGCAATGGAGGTTGGAGGTATGGTGCTAGGTGGTGGTGTAGAAAGGGGTGTAGGAACTTAAAGGTTTGGAGGGTTGAAGTGTAGAGGGAGAGAGATATAATATGGGAGCTCAAGGGTAATTTTTCTAACCCTCAAACATGCAGCTGGAGGGCCTGTTATATAGGCAAAAGAGGGAGGGAAAGAGGGGGAAAAATGAAGGGAAATGAAGCCAAGTTTCCCTCCAAAAGTTGGCCCCCCCGGATACAGAATCTGGGGGGGGGGAAAGGAGGGTGTATCTGCACTGTACTTGATGCAAGGATTCTGGCCGGCCAGTTATCTAGGGTTTAGGTGGCCGGCCGGCTACCTCCCATGGCCGGTCGGCTAGGGGTCAAAAGGGTCAAGAAGCATTAGTGGCCGACCACCCCAAAAAAAGAGCCTCTGATGTGTGCACAACACAACCATGTGGTCAAACACTGGAGATAGTGAACCAGGAGAGAGAACAACCCACTTTTCAAAGGGGTTCAAAAGGTTCAAAAGCAATTATTGGCCGGCCACCAAATATTGGTGGCCTCCCAGATGTGTACATCACAAATATGGGGTTTAGGGTGCAAGAAAATGGCCCAAGGGTGGTCAACATTGGCTTTGAAGTGAGGAAAAACGGGCGACGAGGGGCGATAGAGGAATAAAACTGGTTGTCTGAACAATTGTTGGCCTCCCACCCTTCTACGACCTTCTTACCAATGAAACAGAGGTCCCTGCCAAAAACGAACCAAAACCGATGCAAAGTGAAGGTTCGGGGGCCGAAACGCGCAGCCCGAGGCCCCGAAAACTGACTGTTAGGCACCGGGAGTGGTGTTCGACCACGAAGTTGGTTTCTCGAGCCACAGTGTCCCTCAAAAGGGAGCAAATAAGATGTATGCCAAAAACCGGAGCGAACGGAGGTGGTTAAGCGGTCCCGAACCGAGGCACACGGCCAACGGCTGCGAAAAAAACGGGAAACCGGACTCTAAACGGGCAAAATGGCCTACGACCACGAAATGTAGCCTACGGCCACTGAGAAATGAACTACGAGACCTCTCCCTCCCTTCGGGAAGAGAAAACTAAGAAAACAGAGCCTGGTTCGCAAACCGAGGCAAAGCATGCAAGAGTCCGGAAGTCCGGAGGCAAGGCTCGCGGCCAAGACTCTGAAACCTCTGAACGAGCACGATATGCAACATCACCAAGCGCTCAATCGGTGACGTCTGAGTCTTAATGTTGGTCAAAAATGGGGTGTCTACAATTAGTTATAGTGAAATCAAGATCAGGCGTACTCTTTTGCTCGTACTTTTTCTTCAAAAGTTTATCTTCACATTGGCGTGCTCTAATTTCGTCAATTAAGGTAGGTTCAACGGTTATGTAGGCGAGCAATCCATTGATCTTGTGGGAAACGAGAGTACATGCCAAACTTCTGGTCATCTTTCGGCTTAGTGTGTCTACCACCACGTTAGCTTTGCCTGGATGGTGATGGATCTCTATATCATAGTCTTTCATAAATTTTAGCCACCATCGTTGCCTCATATTCAGTTCCTTCTATGTAAACAAATATTTAAGACTCTTGTGATTAGTGTAAATCTCGCAGGTTGCACCGTAGAGATAATGACGCTAGATCTTGAGGCAAAGATCACCGCAGCCAATTCTAGATCATAAGTTCGGTAGTTCTTCTCGTGAGTCTTTAGTTATCGCGAGGCATAAGCATTGACTTTTCCGTTTTGCATAAGAACTCAACCCAAACCATTATATGAGGCATCACTATAAATTACGAACCCATATGTTCCCGCGGGGAGTGCTAGTATAGGAGCTGACACAAGTGTGCTTTTTAACTCTTGAAAACAACGTTCTTGTTTGTCAGTCCATTCATATGGTGTATTTTTCTGAGTTAGTTGGGTCTTGAACGAAACATCGGTAGCCAGCTAGACCCAAGAAACTTTGAATTTCCACAGTAGTAAGTCATGGCCAGTCCACGATTACTGCAACTTTTTGAGGGTCAACCGAGATGCCTTCTTTGTTAATGACGTGACCGAGGAAGTGTACACTAGTGATCCAAAATTTGCATTTCTTCAACTTGGCATAAAATTTGAGATCACGTAGTGTTTGTAGGACTGTTTGTAAGTGTCGCTCATGGTCCTTCGGTGACTTGGAGTATATGAGAATGTCGTCGATGAAGACGATGACAAATTCATCGAGATAAGGTTTGAACACTCAGTTCATGAGGTCCATGAAAGTTGATGGGGCATTTGTGACGCCAAATGGCAAGACAAGAAACTCGTAGTGCCCGTAACGGGTTCTGAAAGCAGTCTTTTCGATGCTTTCTATTTTGACTTTTAGTTGATGATAGCCAAAACGCATGTCGATTTTGAAGAATACCTGAGTGCCTTGAAGTTGATTGAACAAGTCATCGATTCGTAGCAGAGGGTATCGATTCTTGATAGTGACTTTGTTCAGCTCTCGGTAATCAATGCATAATCTCATTATGCCATCATTTTTCTTCACGAACAATACTAGAGCTCCCCAATGTGAGGTACTAGGTCGAATAAAGCCTTTATCCAGTAGTTCTTGGAGTTGAGTCTTTAGTTCTTTTAATTCTGTCATTGACATACAGTAAGGAGCTTTCGATACCGGTTGTGTACCAGGTTGGGTTTCAATGGTGAATTTGATTTCCCGGTCAATCGGGGTACCAGGTAGATCTTCAGGAAAAACATCTGGGAATTCTCGTACCATAGGATTGCATCAACAGTAGGGGCCTCTTTTTGAGTATCGATCACATAACAAATATAACTACAACAATCCTTTCTTAGAAGTCTTTGGGATGTCATGGAGGATATGACACATGGAGGGATGCAAACTCCAGTCCCATCAAAGACAAGCTTGAGTTGGTTTGGTAACTGGAGGGAGACCTTTTTGGTTTTACAATCAATAGAGGCATGGTTGGCAATCAGCCAATCCATTCCAAGGATGATATCAAAGTGACCAATGCGGAAGATAATCAAGTTTACGTATAAGGTTTTGCCTTTTAGGGATATAACACAAGATTTCTACACATCAGTACTATAAGCAGAATTACCAGAAGGAAAAGACATGGACAATATATATCCTAAGGGTTCGGGTGTTTATGCCAACTTGGCAGCAAAGTGTGGTGCAACAAAAGAATGAGTTGACCCAGAGTCAATGAGAACATGATCTAAATGACCGCAGACAGAAAGTGTACCTAACACAACATTTTCAGTAACTTCTGGTTTTCTAGGTACCAAAGCAAAAACCTTTCCTTGGCATTTTGGGTCCTTCCTCCCTTCTCCAGGTCCTGCAGGTTTTCTGATTGGGCCAGAGAGGCTGGTTATAGGATTGGTCTGCTTTGGACAATCCCTCAGCAAGTGGCCAACTTGACCGCATTTAAAGCATGCTCTAGTGTCTTGATGGCATCGTCCCTAATGAGCCCTTTCACATATAGGGCAAGTTGGAATAGCACCACCTCAGGGGGTTAATAGGACCTTGATTGCCTAAACTGGTTTGCACCCGTATTTACCCTCTTGAGAGGCGCAACACCCAATCTTCTGTTGTCTCTTTTCCAAAATTGCTTCTTTTGGCTTGGTTCCCCGGAACGCGAGGCTTTAATCCCTTTTTCTACAATGTACGCTCGGTCTACCACTTCTGCATAGGTTGGTAGTTTCAAAACCTTAAGTCTATCTTTGATTTCAGCATCCAATCTTACTTTGAATTTTCTTGCTTTTCGAGCTTCGGTGGGGATGACATATGTCGCAAACCAAGAGAGTTGTGTAAACTTGCTCTCGTATTCGGCCACCGTCATGGTTCCTTGCTGTAGATGTATGAATTTCAACGCTTTTTGTTCCTGTAGCGAATCTAGGAAATATTTTATCATAAAATACTTCCAATAATCTTGCCCAAGTCACGATTTCTTCTTTCTCCAGGGTGAGAAGCCACCATTCCTGCGCATTATCTTTAAAAGTGAAAGTGACGAAAGTTACTTTCTGTCTTTCGGTACAGGGTAAGGCGCGAAAAATCTTTTCCATGTCTTTAACCAAAGCATCTGCTATCATTGGGTCTGGATCGCCGGTAAATGTGGTGGGTTTCAGATCTTGGAATTGTTTTATTGTAACCGGCTCTTCTCGCCTTCCGGCATCCCATTATTAATGTTGGTCTGCAAGGCTTGCAAAAAGCTAATAACCACTCTTTCCATGATTATTTCCATCGATTCAGTGCCACTGACTGATGACTCGCTTCCGTTACCATTATTGGCCATTCTACAAAGTAATAAACGAGACATTAAATTCATAACGCAGTATATATATATATATATATATATTGCATATTTAAAATACCAACTTTACTATTTTTGCAAACATAATATTACATCTTTGTTCCAAACACCAAAAATTGTGTTAGTGTCTCATCCCTGTGATACAAAAACAAAAGAGGGATCAGAACTCATCGTGGTTAGCTTACAAAAAGTTTTCTTCTACCAAATCTAGAGTGGTGGGTCAAACGGGTCAAACAACCACGGGAAGTAGCGTTGCATAAAAAGTTCAAATTCCCATCACAACTGTACTACACCAAAACACATCCACGCTGCTTGGACTGTGTAAATGGGGACGGATTGTATGTATTCCCAAAACGCTCGATCAACAATCCAACCAGGTACCTCGATGTATGATAAGTCATTACTAAAGTCAACATTTTGAATATTAATAATTTCCAACGGGTTAGGGACATTGGTGAAGATGTAATCCTCGGGGTACACATTTCCCCTTCTTGCAACAAAATCTAGGGGCAAAGAGCCAATGAATGTAGTGCGACCAATCATATCCTAGGGCAAGGCCGAGGACACGGATGGGTTCGAGAAAGCGTCTGCGCGTGTAGGCACGGCTCTTCCTCCACAGTAAGTATGGTACATCAGTCGGATCAGCCTGTATATATATTGGCCAGCCTATCAATTGGGCAAAGGCTGGATGTAGTCTCCTAATTATATCCTCTAAGTCACTCCATCCTTCTAGTGAGGCGGGGGTGTGGTACTCTACTAAGATTTCCTCCAAATTAAAAGCCCCGAGCTCCTCCCAAAATGCCTCATTAAGGATAACTTAGGACATTCTTACATCACCAAAATCAGTCAAAGTACAAACGTGAGATTTTAAATAAAAGGGCTAATGTCGCAGGTAAATACTCATTTCTTAGTTTACTATTTATTTAGTTTTTTGTTTTTTTTTTTTAAACCACTGCTCTGATACCACCTTTGTCATGACCCAATCCTAGGGGCTTAATCGCAACTTACTAAATAATTTCTAATCGTAACAAATTAAGTGGCGCAGACGAAGGCAAAATAGAAGTAAGAAAATAATCAAACAGAAAATTAACTTCATTCGACTATTTTGATAAAAGAAAGAACATCTATAGGGCTTTTGTTTATTTATTTTATTCAGTGACGGGCCCTTAATAAAAAACAAAAAGAAGAAAATGAAAGAAAAACAAAATAACGGATTAGGATCAAATTCTTATATGAGTTCCACTATATGAGGTTACGGGTCTTCTTTACATCTCGTCACCTGAAAGGGTAACAGCTATAAGCACACAATAGAATGAGAAATATTATGCCAAGAGTATAGGGGCGCAAAATAACCATGGATAGTTATTCAAGCTAAAACGGTAAAACAAATCATTTAAAGTGGCAGAAACTGAAATATATAAATTATATAAATAACCATAACCACGGTACAGAACAAAGGTCACATGAGTGGTAGTCAGAATAGAGGTGAATGGATCCATAACAAATAGAGAACCACAAAGTGACCAAACAGAGGCCAATAGTTATTTAAGTCTCCTAAGGCATGGAACTCCCATGATGGTACTTACAAAACATAATTGTTTATAAAATCATTGTCAAATAATTTCTAAAATTTAAACAAACAGATCCATGGGTTTCAATTCAAGCAAATAGAGTTCATCAAATAATTAACATAATTGAAATATAAACATAAGTTATAAAACATAAGTTGTGTAAAATAAATTATAATAATTCAAAACATACGTGAAATATATTATGATAACTCAAAATATAATATAACTCACTTTAATATTGATCCTCAACCTTTTCCTACTTTGTTTTTTCCTTTTTATTTTATTTTTCTTTTGTTTCCATTGGCTACCCACAACTCCCTTTTATCCCTGAGCTCTAAGCAGGTGACTCACCCTATAATTATATTCCTACATGATGATTCACTACCTATACTACTTAGGCCTAACAGGTGGTTCACCTCCTAATTTGCCAGCAAACTTGGCCACCTTTCACTATATTCTCCTTCTTGTCCCTTTTTTTTGTCATAATTCTGTAATTGCGGGTTTTGGCCCCTAAAGAATATATTAATCGCGTTTTTAACAAATTAGATTATATCTTAACATGTATAGCCATGTAATTATATGTATATATATATATATATATATATTTATTATCATTATTATTATTACCCTTATTGTTATTATTTATTATTCATTTTAATTTTTAGAATAACGTGATGTTAATTAAATATTTGGAATGTCACAATTTTAGTTGCCCAATTAGTCGAGTATACTTGCTGACTAAAATTTATTTGGTCTCTAATTTACAGCTTTTGGCTACTAAAAATTTATTAGTCGCCAAAGGTAACCTTTTGGCGACTAAAATATTAGTCGCCGAAAGTTTCTACATAAAAATGAATTCAACTATTGGCGACTAAAACTTTTAGGCGCCGAAGGATGCCATGTTCTTTCGTGACTAAATTATTTAGTCGGCAATAGTTTCTTCCCTCAATATTTGGTCGCCAAAAATCTTTTGTTTCATTTTTTACTGCTAAATATCCAGTCACCAAAAACCTTTCCTTGCATTTTTGGCTACCAAAATATTTAGTTGCCAAAAACTTTATATATTTTTTTTAAATTTAATTTCTCGACCACCTATATTTATTCCATTATTAGTGCAACCTATACCCCATATATAAACAAAATAATCCTTGAATACTTATTATATTAGCAACCATTCCACAACATACACATATTTCACTTTCAACCATCCAAAAAATTCATATTTAACGTCAAATTTTAAATGTAATAGAAATTCCATACAAACCAAATATAATCCAACCTCAAAAATAGAATTCAATACATAACAGAGGATTAACCAAATTTAATATCCAAAAGGTAATCTGTATCATGTCAAAAGAGTAATCTATACCACCAAAAAATTAATCTGTACCGCACCAAAACTAATTTGTACCACGTCTGTACCACGCCAAATTTTAGATTTGTACCATGCCAAAAAAGTAATTTGTATGAACAATTCTAAGGACGAAGGTATAAAAATAATGTCTTCCATACTTGTCAAAAAAAGTTGTGTCTACAATTCCACGCCAAATACCATTTGTAAAAATAAAATTAATCATTAGTATTGACTAAATATTGGCATATTTTAAATTATAAAAAAATATAAAACTATAATTTAATTAATCTTTTCAAATTAATCATTAGTTTTGCATACTTAAATATATATGAAAGAAAAATATGTAAAACCAAACTCATATATTAGGCAATCAGTAATATTTTACAAGTAATCATTATACATAATTAATAATTATTTTTTCATTTTTTGGCCTCGAACGTCGTTTTCGACTAAGTTGAAAGTGTTTTTCACCCTAACTCTCAACCTACATGTCCTATTTACGCACCGTCTGTCCGTACAAGTCACTATGGTTTCTCCCATCCATTAGTACACGGGTGATGAAAATGAATCTAATTACTTGCTTTCAGAGGTATTGGATGATCAGGAAGCAGATAAATCTAACTAACCATTAACAATGCACTACTAGCCTTACTACAATGAATAGAAGCATAATATTTCAAAACAAAAACAAAAAAATAAAAATGTTAGAAAAATGAAACTGAAAATTTTTAGTAGTGAGTTAATAGGCATGCACTTTTTATTCGACAGTAGGCTACTGAACAAGTATTTTTTGTTTGGCAATGAGTTACTGGATATGTATTTTTTGTTCGACAACGTGATTTCTGATTAATTGATTTTGTTCAGTTCTAGTAAACCGAACAAAAGTCGAACAACCCTCATAAAAACGAAACAAAAACAAAAAGAAAAGAAAAAAAACTCACCATTTTCACTTTTTTGCTGATCCTTCATCATATTTTCTTCGTCCATTGTTTTCTTTTATGGTCAAAATACTACCATTCTTACTTTTTAAAAGTAGATATACAGTGGAGAAAAAGAAATGAGAAAAGAAGTAGGGATAAGTGTAATGGGTGTAGAGAATTTTGTAATAGTTTGGCTTGTTTTGAGAAGTTAAAAAAAAAGAAGTTAATTTATTAGCTTATTTTAATTACATCATTTCTCTATCTTTTTTTTATATATTTTTTCATAAAAGTCAAAAAAAAAAACTTTATTACACAATTGTTTTGAAAAGTAAAAATAATAATAAATTTATTAATTGTTTTTTTGACTTTTTTTTAAAAATATATATATAAAAAATTAATATAATCCAAATAAATTATTAAATCTACTCTTTTTTTTTCTCATTTTCAAAACAAGCCTCTCATGAGTATAAAGTGTAATAGTAACGTGTTTGATTTTGATTTTCAGAAAATAATTTTCAGAAAATTTTATTTATTTATTTTTCGTATTTCAATATTTTCAATGAATTTTTTTAATATTCTAAGTAATTTTTTTTTTAATTTTTAAACACACCTAATACAAATATACTTAAAAAATATAATATTTGTGAAAAAAAATTTATAAAAAATACACTAAATACCAAAAAATAGTATATTTTTCTTATTTTTATGTATTTATTAATTTTTAAAAATATTTTTTCACAAATATTTTACCAATTTAGATACATCTAATTATGATATATTTAAAAAAATAAAAAAAATTACTTAAAATTTAAAACATGTTCACTAAAAATTTAAAAAAAAATACGTAAAATAAAAATAATAATTTTAAAAAAAAATAATTTTAAAAACTGAAACCAAATATTTTGTTTTGGGTCCGTGGGTGCGTAATGCGCACTGCAAGACCTGGGTCCGCAGAACCCGTGAAACCCGTTGACTTTCTCTCTCTACATCTATATATCTATGACTTGTATACATGGGTCGCTCTCTGCAGGGCTGAAAGAAAGAATCTCATTCTTTTTCTCTTCATCTCTCTGTCTCTGCTTTTTCATTTTAGCGGTCTGAGACAGACAGATATACACGAATGTTTCAAGTAAAGCCATTTCCAAACTAAATCCTTGAACTTATTTCTAAGTCTTGAATTTCAATCTCTCTCTTTCTCTATATCTATATATATATATATATAGATATAGTTATGCTAATACCCACAACCTTAGAAGAGGCCCAAGAACATCATCGACCCCCTTCACTTTATTCTCTGCTTCTTCTTGTTTAGTCTTGAGATTCAATTTTTCTATTTCTTCAAGCTATGGAACCTGTGGTTCTTGATGGTATAATCAATCGATTGCTCGAAGTTCGGGGTAGACCAGGGAAGCAAGTTCAGCTTTCAGAGTCAGAGATCAGACATCTTTGTGTCCAGTCCAAAGAAATCTTCTTGCAACAGCCCAATCTCTTAGAGCTTGATGCACCCATCAAGATCTGTGGTACTTTTTCTATCAATTTCCACTGTTTTCCCCCAATTTTTAGGATGATCAGTTTGACTAGGTTTTAATTTCAGTGAAATGGGTTTGACTAGGTTTTAATTTTAATGAAATGGGTTTGGCTTGACATTGATTGTTCTCGAGTGGGTTTGCTTTAATTATGATAAATCTCAAGTGGGTTTGGTTGATTGTGGTGGTTGTCAAGTGGGTTTGGTTTAGTTTTGATTTGCACTTAATTATTGTGTTTGTGTAGGGGAACTCTATTCTGGTCATGAATTAGTTGTGCATATTCTGAAATGTTTTTTTCATTTGATGATAAAATATTCTAGGATTAGAGATTGAAATTTGCATTTGAAGAGATTAGTATTGATTTACTGCTTAAATTGGGTATTCATATCGGGAATCATGTTGTGGATATATTCTTAATCGAAAATGACTGGTAGCTCGAAATTCGTGGCTCGATTTTGGCTCGACAGCCCAAAACGACGTCAATCGGCGTCGTTTTGGGCTGTTTTTTTTTTTTTTTTTTTTTTTTTTTTTTTCTTTCTTCTTCTTCTTCGTCATGCTGGTCTGAAACAGAGGGAGAGGGAGAGGGAGAGGGAGAGGGAGAGGGAGAGGGAGAGAGAGAGAGAGAGAAGGCAGGTCGTCCGTCGCAGCCCTCCGCCGTCGCATCCGCCGATCGTCGCAGCCCCGCATCCGCCGATCGTCGTCGCAGCCTCTGCCTTGCAGCCCCCACCCCCCGCCCCTCCTCCCCCTCCGCCCCCCGCCTCCGCCTCCACCCGATATGTTGGCCCCCTCCAGTCCCTCCTCCTCCTCCGCCCCTCTTCCAGCCTCTCCCTCCTCCTCCTCCTTCTCTCTCACTTTTTCGAGCCAATTTCGAGCCAAAAATCTCGAGCTACCAATCGCGATTGATTCTTAATTGCATATTTTGCTATAGTTGTGAGTGATTCGGACTAGGCTCTGTTTGTTTTGTGTTTTGGAAATTTATTGATTTCTGAAATGTATTGTGTTTATATATTTTAGTTTCTCCATATTAGTTGCTGTTATTGCTGGTTGAAAATTGTATTTTCCAAAAGTATTTCAACTATGCAATGCAAATGGATGAATTAGCTCTTGGAAAGTTCAACTCATAGCACACCATTGTTGATTCAATTCTATTAAAGGTTTTTTGTTTGGGGATGTGAATTGCGCTAACCTTGTATGAGGTTACTAACAAAGTAACAATTATTGACCTTCCCTCACGCTTCTAAACTGACACTGAGCTCTCATGTCGAACATGTTGGCTAAATGGCATTAAGGATAATGTGCGTTTACTTTTTTACACTCACCTATTTATTCAATTGTTTTTATGGAAATAAATGTTTTAGCCTTCTATGTGAGGTTAATAACACTCAATCCCACTTGTAACACGTATATTGAGGCCAATGACCAGACATTGGGTGGTCATTAGCATTTTTCCTGTTTAATAAGGCATGTTTGTGCAATAGTGCAATTCAAGGTGGTGCATACCATATACCTAGACAATAATATGCATCTTAAGAAGCACAAACACTTCTATTGAGGAGGTGTCTTGTGACCAACACCCGTGTCGAACACCTGCAAATTATAAACATGTTTTGAAACATTTATAAGATGAATACGTCATGTGTACTTTAATGTTCTACAATTGTTTTGCATTCTTTGGAATGCAAGTGTTACGTGGCCTTTTTAATTTTAACTAGGCTTTTTGTTTTTTCATTGCTTTAGAATAACTTATTCATATATTTGACCTATAATAAATTATAATTCTTTGACGTGTCCCAAGCATATTGTGTCGTGCATTTTTCTAAGCTAGTCATGTCGACATGTCCATGTCATGCCTGCATGTCAGTAAATGTACTTAGTATGCGTCTTAACTTGATCTTATCATTGACTACGATTGTTTCTTGTCAATAGCGATTCAATGCATTCAGTGGAAGCATCATTTTTCAAATTGTTACTTAAATGAGTTATGTACTCTGGAAGTGAATTTTGTATCCAACACTGGACTTTGGCCTCCATTTTAGAGTTATTAGGGAAACAAAACAATGAAACTCCCAATGGAGTTGTGATAATTATCTATTGAAATTTGAATGTATTGTTTATGTTATTTCCCACGATTCATGAATATGTCATTATGATTGTCCATTTATTTATTGATTTTTTTTTAGGAGATATTCATGGTCAATATAGTGATCTTCTAAGGCTTTTTGATTATGGTGGGCTACCTCCTCAGTCTAAATACTTATTCTTGGGGGATTATGTGGATCGAGGGAAGCAAAGCCTGGAAACTATATGCCTCCTCCTTGCATACAAGATAAAATATCCCGAAAACTTCTTCCTTTTGAGGGGAAACCATGAATGCGCTTCTGTAAACCGTATATACGGATTTTTTGATGAGTGCAAGCGAAGGTTTAATATCAGACTCTGGAAAATCTTCACAGATTGCTTTAACTGCCTACCTGTGGCAGCTGTCATTGATGAAAAGATTCTCTGCATGCACGGTGGACTTTCTCCGGACCTCAATGACTTGAATCAAATCAGGAATATACAGCGTCCAACAGATGTTCCCGAAACTGGTTTACTATGTGATTTACTTTGGTCTGATCCGAGTAAAGATGTTAAAGGGTGGGGAATGAATGATAGGGGAGTTTCCTATACCTTTGGCCCTGAAAAGGTGACCGAGTTTCTTCAAAAGCATGATCTGGACCTCATTTGTCGTGCTCATCAGGTTTGAACTGTGTTAAGCTTATTCTTTTGCTACATTCATTCTTCAAGAGTGTCTTATGATTATTCCTTATCATGTAGGTTGTGGAAGATGGGTACGAGTTCTTTGCTGATAGACAACTTGTAACTGTATTTTCGGCTCCTAATTACTGTGGAGAGTTTGATAATGCTGGCGCAATGATGAGTGTTGATGACTCTTTGATGTGTTCTTTTCAAATATTAAAGCCTGCGGAGAAGAAGTCAAAGTTTGACTTTGGAAGCACAACTACAGCTAAGCCAGGAACGCCTCCAACAAAAAACAAGGTAATCATAAGCCTACTCCCAAGGGTTAAGTCCTCCATCTAACACATTATTGTGGTGAATATGGTTTCCTTAAAGATTGCTTGAAACTAGGTGTGTTTATGGGTGTGGATGAGAAGAAAATTTTAAAGGGGCTAATGCAAGTACAAATTCAATAAAACTATTTTGAATTAATGGGATATATTTTGCAACATTCAGTTTCAATCAAGTATTAGGAAATAATTGTTCAAATCGCTGTGTAGTTATCGTCAATTACTAGAGCGAAAGTCTTTTGTGCAATCATTTAAATGGTACCAAATTATTATGCAAGTATCTTTTTTCGAGGTTAGAAATGTTTCTTTACTGGCAAATATGAGTTTCTTGTTCCTCAAATATCGAAAAAAAATTAGAGAATCCAAGTGTCTAACTTGGGTACCTAGTGTCGAACACTTATCTCACATCCATATACCTGTTATATTTGGCGGACACAAGTACTTTGGGGGAAGTAGAAGAGTCTGTGTAAGACAGTGTTACCACTGGACTGGTCCTTTTTTCTTTTCTTTTTTTTACTTGCTTGTGATATTTCTTTTCTTGTCCTTAATGGAGAATTCTCTTTCATGTTCATGTCATGAAATGATGATTGTGATAACATCCCAATCTCATCATTCGTCTTGCCTAAGACAATTGTAATATGCATTTGCATTTTATAGTGTTCTTGAACTATCAACTTCATTTACACATTCATCGTTGTGCATTGTCTTTTTGCAACCATATACCCATTGTGAGCATGAGAGGGAAATATTTCTTCTCTAGCTGTCAAAATTAGAGTTATTGCAGGAATTACCTTCTTTCCAGAGGCTGTGTTTTGAAATAATGCCTGCTCAACCAACTTAATTTAACTCTAAAATCTTGTGAAAATTGATAAACTTGATATATTGGTTTGCCTGATTACTAAATCGGCAATGTCCTAACCATATTCAACTGTAGCTAAGGGTGTGGGGAAATAGAAGAGAGAATAAGAGGGAAAAGGAGGGCCACAACCCTATAACACAAAATGGTCAAAGCCTTCAATAGTCAATATTATTCCAAACCTAATTATTACAATGCAAACACCTAATATTTATAAGCTACAAACCCTAATTCAAAATAGAAAACTAAATTGTAATTTTATATGGACACTTAATTTCTAATAAATATACGAATCTCCAAATTAAACTATAAGTAAAAATAAATAAACGTAAATATAAAAGTTAAAAAATGAATAAAATCTCCATGCCACATTCAGCATCAGACATCTTCTTGTTGCTCCTCCGTTTTGTCAAAAAGTTCCGTCATTGAATATACCCTGGTAATTGAAAGCAGTAAATGCCATCTGTTTGGTAGCTTTTTAAGCACTCTTTTTCACTTGTTCGCAGTTACTCGGTGCAAAAGTATGATATCCGTTCATTTGGAGCGAACATCCGTCGAAGGGCTTGGGGCATGGGCCATTTCATTGCAAAGGGCAGTTAAAAAATGTGGGAACTTTTTCAGCAAAGAAATTATGTGTATTCCTTCCTTTGATATAAGTGGTGAAGGCTTGTAATTTTTTTCTATTTTTGTTTTTTGTTTTTGTTTTGTTTTATTTTGTTTTGTTTTTTTCCGCCTTGCTCATCCATGTACAATACAAGTTGCTACAGCAAGGGGTTTGGGATCGCACCCTGTACAAGAGAATCGCTCGTCTCTTGATGTTATAATTAGAAATGAACTTTGGAACATCCTAGGAAGCTGTCATATCGCACATACATGGACTTCTGTTCATGATTTCAGGCGAGTCCAATAGTTTCTGTTACAGCATTTCTGTGGTGAGTAGTATCATACATGTTTTATCCACCAAATGTGTGGTATATACCTTTTTTTTTTCCCTGTTATGTTTGGATCATAGATTTGTCAAAAAGAACTTGAAATGAAATTACTCATAATGCTACCCTTTTTTTTTTCTTTTGGGGTAATGGATACTTTTCATTTTTTAAGAACAAATTCAAGATCCAAACGTGGCGTTAATTTTAGAACAAAATAATAGAACCATTATAATTTTTGATAGCATGCGTGTCATTGTCTTTACGCTGTGTTTGGTTGAGAAATTTATAAAAAAAAAAGAAAAGGAAAAAAATGTTTGAAATTATGTGAAATTTATGTATATTTTATTCACATTTTATTTATATTTTTTATTTCTCTTTTTAAATTCCTTTTTAAATCCTCTAATGAAACGCAACCCTAGTATTGGCAATTGCATTATGGAGATGAGGATGTATGAAAAAGGTTCATTTGAGTGGCAAATTTGAGGCTGGCACTAAGCCACTTGACAAATCTATAGATTATTATTATTATTATTTATTGTGATGTCATGTTCCATGGGTTGTTGATGCGTTTCTGTGACATTAAAGAGATGAAATACCTCTGAAGTGGCCTTGGTTGCTTTTTAAGTTATTTCAAGACAACTTATTTTAACTATTTGGGAAGCATAACTCAAGTAATTTTTACACGGTGAATTTTTATGAGACTACTTGATAATTTTTCTTCGACAAGTTAACTAAAAAAGTTGAATGTAGTCTTTTTAATCAAGTAGAATTGCCAAAAGAGATTCACGTAGCTGATTTACTTGATTTGGAGCTTTAACTAAAAATTTTTGCTTCACTTGGATGTTCCAAGTTCAACGTAATTGTTGTTTCCTAATTGTGCGAGTATTGGGTACTTTGGTTGGTACCTTTTTTTTTTAAGTACATCATAAATAATATTGTGCAATTATTCGGTATCACTGTTGACATTGATGTGATAATATTACAAATATATTTTGATCCTTGATTATTCGATGCTATCGGTCGGCAAAAGTTCTATGACCATAATGTATTTGTGGCATTGTCGTAAGTGTGCCAAAGGGGCAATATTTATTATTATTATTTTTATATGCTGAAACGGCCAAACACTTTTAACACAAAATTCAAAATTTTTTTAAATAAATAAATAAATCACAAGCATTCCTAATAAGCTTGTGAGGCCATTGTATGGTAATCTTCAAGGGATTTTTGGGGAAACCTCTCTTTTGGGCCTTTTTTATTAGGGTAAAGGATAATCTAATTAATTTTCTTTCAAAAAGTTCATGAATAGGAAATGCCTACCTTAATAAGGACATTTTATAATTTCTATTTTTTTATCACAATATTGCCCTTATATATATAGTATCATACGTACGAAAATTTTGAAATTTGAGCTCGCAGCCGATGAAGACGATGAAGACGATCTCCAAATCGATCATACTTCACAAAATCGATGAAGACGATCTCCAAATCTAAAGATCTCGCAGCCGAACATCTCTCACTTGTTCAACAATAGACGATCTCGCAGCCGAATATCTCTCACTTGGTGGCCGATGATCAACACTTTCAATTAAACGAGAGTTTCATTGAGATTTGTGATTGTTGATCGAGTTGTAGAGGTTTTTCTTCTCAATTAGGTATGTTGATTTGTTAATTAATTTTTTTTGTTTTTGTTTGTTTGTTTGATTGTTTTTTTTTTATTTATTTTTGTTGTGTTTGATCTGATTTCGTTTGACAGAATCAGAGTAAAATTTTACTCTGGTTCTATTGTTGTGCCTTTTGTTTTAGAGAATGAGAGAAAAATTTTACTCTGGTTCGATTGCTCTGTTTACAATGAAAGTAAAATTTTACTTTTATACAGAGTAAAATTTTACTTTTATGCAGAATAAAATTTTACTTTTAGATTCCTTTTGTAACATTTTACTTCTATATCAGAGTAAAATTTTACTTTGGTTCGATTGCTCTGTTTACGATGAGAGTAAAATTTTACTTTTATACAGAGTAAAATTTTACTTTCAAACTCAGGTCGCAACATTTTACTCTTAGATTCAGAGTAAAATTTTACTATTATATAGAATAAAATTTTACTTTTAGATTCCTTTTGTAACATTTTAATCTATATCAGAGTAAAATTTTACTCTGGTTCGATTGCTCTGTTTACAATGAGAGTAAAATTTTACTGTTATACAGAGTAAAATTTTACTTTCAAATTCAGGCCGCAACATTTTACTCTTGTGCAGAGTAAAATTTTACTTTTATGCAGAATAAAACTTTACTTTTAGATTCCTTTTGTAACATTTTACTCTTATATCAGAGTAAAATTTTACTTTTATGCAGAGTAAAATTTTACTTTTAGATTTATGCTTCAAGTTATGTTGGTGACACACTGTATGAGTTGTCAATCTTTGGCAAACTAAATAGTAAAAATTAACTCGAAAATATAGTATAATGTTACACTAAACCACAGTAAAATTTTATCAATTCAAACTAAACACAAATTGTAGTGACAGTAAAATTTTACTTTGATAGTGACAGTAAAATTTTACTGTTAATTGATTGCAGATTTGTAAAATGGTTCCACCTCTTATGTTGTTATGCAAGTATGGTGATCGTACCATTGTGTTCAAGGTTGTGTCAAACTACACGTTTAACTGATTTTTTAAGTTGTAAATTGAAGAAGTTTGACAATAGTGGTTGCATACTGTTATCGTATTGTTTGCCTGGACATTCGCATTGCATGATTGATGATGATTCTGATTTTCAGAATATGTTGTCGATTATTTATCCCCTTGGTGTTGACCGGGTTGATGTGACTATTACTGAAATGGGCATTTCAAATGAAAAATATGGAGTTGGAGAATCAGGGGACACTACTGGATCCAACATTACTGATGATGAAATGGATTTACTCCCTATGTTTTGTCAACATGAAGAAATGACTTTGTTGTCTTGTGGATGGGTGAATGGAATTACTCATGTAGGTCAAAGATTTATTGGAGGTGCAAAGGATTTCTGGACTGCATTATGTAAATATGCCATTGAGATAGGATTTGAGTTTGTGTATGTGAAGAATAAGAAGTGTCGGGTCACTGCTGTGTGTTTAATGCGGGAGTCGAAAGCTTGTTTATGGCGAGTACATGCATCTCCAGAAAGTGCTAATAATTTTTTCTACATTAGGACTCTACATGATGAGCATACTTGTAGAGCTGCAGTTCGTACTTCTAAAAACTCAAGGATGAGTTCAAATTTGGTTACAAGTTTGATTGTTAATGAAGTTCG
Source organism: Camellia sinensis (assembly GCF_055761805.1). Lineage (NCBI taxonomy): Eukaryota > Viridiplantae > Streptophyta > Magnoliopsida > Ericales > Theaceae > Camellia > Camellia sinensis. The sequence continues at coordinate 32,454,813 of NC_138967.1, forward strand.
TGGGAATCCCCAAACTCGTCCAATTGATGTTGTGCGTCAATTTACAGATCAATACGGGCTCACCATTACGTACAATCACGCTTGGTTGGGAGTTGAGAAAGCTAGGACTAGTACTTTTGGAGATTTCTCTATGTCTTATGATGAGATTCGATGGTATATGGATATTGTGATGAGCACAAATCCTGGTAGTTTTTTGCGTCTTGACTATAACCATCAAAGTGGACGGTTTAAAAGGTTTTTTGTTGCATTTAATGCTTCCATTCAAAGGTTGAGGCATTGCCATCCTCTATTGTTTATCGATGGAACTTTTCTGAATGGGAAACATAAGGGCACCTTGTTAACAGCTACAGCGAAGGATGTGGATCAAGGTAGATATTACTATAGTTTATTCCAATGTAACAAGTTACTTATTCTCAGATTAACATGTTACTGTTATTTAGAGTAAAAATCTACTATATTTGTCCTTTTCATTTAATATACTTACTAATTGTAAAATGTTATTTTTCAGGTTTTTTCCCTTTTGCAATGGCAATTGTCGATACAGAGACTACAGACAGTTAGGAATGATTTTTTATGCATTTGTCGAATATATTATTGGATGAAAGACCAATTACCTTCATATCTGATCGGAACGCTGGACTTTTGGAGGCTTTACCCAAGGTTTTACCTACTGCTTATCACTATTTTTGTCTCCAACACTTGAAGGCCAACTTGAGGGATAGGTTCTCTGGTCTAAGTTTCAGCAATACTTTCAGGAGTAGAATAGTTTTTTTGTTTTCTTCGTGTGTTTACGCTCTGACAGTGGGATGTTTTAATCAGTGCTTGAAAGAATTACAAGATGAGGAAAAAGGGATCGTTTGTGGGTTTCTGTCTAATTTGCCCTATGACAAGTGGACTAATGCATACTTTAAAGGACAAAAATACGGTGAAATGCACTCGAATGTGGCAGAGTCTTTCAATTCATGGATCCGTCAAGCTCCCTATTTGCCCACTACAAAGATGATTGATTCAATTAGGTTAAAGATCATGGATTTGATGTCGAGAAGGAGAGAACAAGCTAAGAAATTGAATACTTTTCTTTGTCCGGAGATGGATTCAACATTAGTAAATGCTCTTAAAAGTGGAAGAACTTCGTTGGTTAGTCGTTCAAGTGATCATGTTTTTGAGGTTCAATCCCAGCCATTGGTTAGCGTTGACCTCTTGAATAGAACTTGCTCATGTTACCAATGGCAATTGAATGGATTTCTTTGTGCTCACGCGGCGACTGCTATCCAAAAGAGCAGAGGTGATTTGTATGCACATGTGGAACCATTTTATTATACTAGCAAGTTCAAAGATTGCTATGCTGAGTCCATTTATCCAATACCCACTGTTGAGAAACCTCTTGTAGCTATGGATGATCTTGTTGCCCTTCCTCCAATTTGTAAGAAGGCACCTGATAGGCCAAGGAAGAATAAGATCTCATCTAGGGGTGAGAAGATAAGACAAGTACAGTGTGGTAGATGCGAGAAGTACGGTCATAATAGGAAGACTTGCAATGAGGCATTGCCGTGAAAGACGTTATTGATTTTGTAATAGAAGTATGAAAATAATGCAGTTCTTCTGATGATCATCATGCAATCTTTGTGCAAAAAAAAATCTAACAACACAACTACATATATCATCAACATTCATTCCCAGTTAAAACAACATTCATAGCAACATTCATTCCACTTACATTCCTAGTCAAAACAAAATTCATAGCAACATTCATTCCAACATTCATAGTAACATTCAGTCAAAAAAAATTTAAGCCTCTACCTGCATCATTGTATTCTATCCATAACAACATTCATTCCCAGTCAAAACAAATATCCTTCTATAATAATGTATTAATCACCAAACCATAGTAAAATTTACTAGAACAATAGACATAGCATCTACTATCTAATACTCTTTTAGTATTCTTTCACTTACAATTACTTTTTCACCGTTCTTTCATTTACAAAAACCGAAATTACAAAAATCATTCACAGTAGTTCCCCAGAACTTGTCCACATTGTCATCCTTGAGGTCTTAGCTCTTGCCCTTTTTTTTTTCGAGGTTGAAGTGTTCCTTAGTCCATGCTTTTGGATAATCATTCAAAATTTGATGCACTATTGACGCTCGAAAATTGTTAATTTCATCATCTTCTATAGAATTTGCAATAGGCTCATCTCTTATGATTTAGCGCATGATATAACATACAATAATTCCACAATCAACACTGTTAAATAAAAATCAATATCTTGTTAGATTTAGTCAAATTTGAAAACTACCAATTCAAGCATGTAATAATAGCGTGAAATACTTACGATGTTGGGCGTTGTTGTGGACTATCTTTCACCGAAACCAAGTTTGAAAACTTTCTTCTACCTCTTTTCATTTTGTTGGCCAACTTGCTATCCACATATGTTATCTAACATCATTGCATAATTGTTTGGTCACGATTAAATTCAAGAATAAAACACAGCAAAAAATTATTGTTAATATGATGCAAAGCACTTACAATCTTTTTTGCATCCTTAAGGTAAGGATCTTCTCTGTTGTCTCTTGGCCTTAAAGAATTATAATGTCTCCACTCATCAAGTTCAGTGTCAAATACAAGAAGTGTCCAGTGGTAGGGTTTTTCTTCGTTTTTGTTCCCATTGGAATTCATGCAAAAATGAAGGTATCTATATCCACTCAAATCTTGTTCAAGGACTTTATCAATTAAATGATTTCTCAGCTCCCCATAACCCCATTTCACCAAAGACTGTATTTAATCATATAAGAGTGTCATGTCTCAAGTTGTGTTAGTGACACACTGTATGAGTTGTCAATCTTTGGCAAACCAAATAGTAAAAATTAACTCCAAAATACAGTACAATGTTACACTAAACCATAGTAAAAATTTATCAATTCAAACTAAATACAAATTGATGGCTTACCTAACAAAGGCTTGAGAAAACGAATGATTTATTCTTTTCTGGCTTCTTGACTTGTTGCTCAATCTCAAGCATTTCTATGAAGCTGTCAATGACCTACAAAAACAAAAATCAATTAAATATATGTTAATAAAATGAACTATTTTTAGTTATTGAAGTGAACACTATTCATTGAAACTTGTATGGCCACTTACATTATTTGCAGTATCACCATCTCTCAGAATTGCATCTACATAATGCAATGTAACAAATACTCCATTTCCTGTGCCGGACCATATGATTGCACTAGTCATAAGGTAAAAAAAATGTTGATTAACACGTTGCAGTTTGATAACAGTAAAAATCTGTTGTTTGACAAAATTAAAATGGTCTTACACTGTGGTTTCCAAATTGTAAATCTTGTTCAATAGACACTTATCATTCTCATCAAGCAATTTGCTTATTGCAGCCTTATCTGGAAACAAAACCCTTTCAACTGGCTTTGCTTGGCTTAGAGACAAGTTGTCAACACAAATCACTTCTTTTGACATCACTTCAATTGCTTGTTTTGTGGTCTTTTTTTTCTTTGCCTCTCTTGACTCACATTCAAAATCAGACATCTCTTTTTTTTTCCTCGCCTTGATTTTGATTTTCCTGACCATGGATGTTTGCAATGGCTCTACGACTATAAGTGTTTCTTTCAATGTACTTTGAATCCCAATGTTTTGCTCTTGTTCTACTCCTTTAGCATGTGGCATTTCTTTAGAAGCACAACTTTGGGTAGCCGCATGAACTGTATTTTCTTCAATCTGTTCAACCAACTGTTTATTTTCAGATTCAAGTACTTCAATCTCCTTTCTGAGTTTCTCCATTTCTTTCTCTGTGTTGCTCATCTTTTCCATCATTTCTTTTGTTTTTGCCTCTTGATCCTCTTCTATTTTTTGCATTGTTTCTCTCATTTTCTTCAGTTCTTCAACCAACGCCATATTCTCACTTTTCAGCCTCTTGTTTTCCTTCTGAAGATCAATGAAGTCCTTCAAAGGTTGATCATCTCCTAAAGCTTCAGCTACATGATCTTCATCTTCTTCAGTCTCTAAATTTTCCTCCATGTCCAATGCATCTTCTTCAGTCTCCAAATTTTCCTCCATGTCCAATGCATCTTTTTCAGTCTCCAAATTTTCCTCTATGTCCAATGCATCTTCTTCATCATCATTGCAAATGAGTTTCATTTCTTCTCTGGAAATGGGCTTCAGTTCATTGTGATTTACCTGCATTTGAAAAATAGAAAAAGAAAAGAAGCCAGCAATTAAGCAAACTTTAACCACTAAAGTAAAATTTTACTCTATTTCAAAGTAAAAGTATACTCTGATTGTAAGTAAACTTTTACTCTAATTTTAAGTAAACATTTACTCTGTTCAAGAGTAAGTAAAAGTTTACTCTGATTTAAAGTAAACTTTTACTCTGTTCAAGAGTAAGTAAAATTTTACTCTGACCGTAAGTAAAATTTTACTCTGATTTAAAGTAAATTTTTACTCGGATTTAAAGTAAACTTTTACTCTGTTCAAGAGTAAGTAAAATTTTACTCTGACTGCAAGTAAAAGTTTACTCTGATTTAAAGTAAACTTTTACTCTGTTCAAAAGTAAGTAAAATTTTACTCTGACTGTAAGTAAACTTTTACTCTGATTTAAACTAAACTTTTACTCTCTTTAAGAGTAAGTAAAATTTTACTCTGTTCAAGAGTAAGATTTTATTATGTAAGTATAATTTTAAACAAAGTGAACTAGTAAGGCTGAGTTTGGAAAGATGATACCCCTTCGGGCTTTAGTGTTTGCAATGACCTCTTCATTAGCTTTTTTCTCAATGTTGATAAGTCCCATCGAAGGAGCCTTGGACACAAATTTTTTCCTTAAGGTTGAATGAGCGTAGTATGCTCGCATAACCAGTACTATAAAATAAAAAATCGAAATTAGTTAATTCTCTAAAGATACATTGCATAATATTTAAAGTAGTTCAATTTACTTACCAAAAGAAGAAATACACATTCAGTGACATTTTCAAGACTTCCTAATGAAGAATGGATTGAAGTAGTCAACGCGGATGCAACTGCAGTCGACCATGCATACGAATTCATCATTTCCAAATCTTCTACAAGGGCGACAAAGGCCCATCCAACTGTTAGACCAGTTGTTGGTAATAGCAAAGTCGCCACAACAAATAGACACATTATTCATGCAACATCCTCAACATCAATTCTCGTTGTGCCTTCCAACGTATCTCCTAATGCCTCTCGCAAACTCTTTACAAATATTCTTGACATATTACGAAACCTTCTCTGCACAAAAGGTGATTCTTGTTTCTTTCCATATGACACATCTACTTTTTTCGTTCTCGATTTTATCCCAAAAATCAAAGTAACATCATTGTCCCATATGTCACATGTTTTCTCCCCAAGCTTAAATCCCTTTGCATGAAAGTCATAAGATTTGATCACATCCATGACATTATCATCAACTTTCTTGAACTTCTTTAACACCACATCATCTTTCTTCCAAAAATATTTAAACATCCCAAAAGGTGTTCTTTCAAGGGCAGTAATGTGTCTTTTAGTGAATTTCGTGTCTCGCATTAGGTTTATCAATGAAACAATATTTGACCTATATTATTTCATATAGTTCTCCATCTCCCGTACTCCATGTACAATATTCAACTTCGAAGGACTTTCTTCACTACTTTTGCTCTTTTTTTTTAAAACTTTCTTCTTTTGTATAACCGTTGGTGGAACTTCAAAATAATCATCATCACCACATTTGCTTCTTCTAACAACCATTTTTAAACACTAAAAAGTTTCCCTATATCAACAGTGTAACATTTTACTGTAAACAACAATGTGACAAAACAAATAAGCACTAAACAAAATGCACAAGCATTGCAATGAGACAGTAAAATTTTACTCTGATTGGAAGTAAAATTCATGAAGCAAGTGAATTTGAAAGCATTGAAATTGCAGGATCAAAACACTACAGAAATCAAAGCGTAATGAGCAAAGGCTAGAGTTAAAGTAAAATTTTACTCTGTAATAAGTAAAATTTTACTCTCATTATAAACAAGTGAATTTGAAAGTAAAACTTTACTTTTATTGAAAGTAAAATTTTACTCTGATTGGAAGTAAAATTTTACTCTGAAAATTCATGAAGCAAGTGAATTTGAAAGCATTGAAATTGCAGGGACCAATACACTATAGAAATCAAAGCGTAATGAGCAAAGGCCAGAGTTAAAGTAAAATTTTACTCTGTAATAAGTAAAATTTTACTTTCATTATAAACAAGTGAATTTGAAAGCATTGAAATGCCAGGACCAAAACACTACAAAAATCAAAGCGTAATGAGCAAAGGCTAGAGTTAAAATAAAATTTTATTCTGTAATAAGTAAAATTTTACTCTCATTATAAGCAAGTGAATTTGAAAGCATTGAAATGGCAGGACCAAAACACTACATAAATCAAAGCGTAATGAGCAAAGGCTAGATTTAAAGTAAAATTTTACTCTGTAATAAGTAAAATTTTACTCTGAAAAATTCATGAAGCAAGTGAATTTCAAAGCATTGAAAATTGTAGGATCAAAACACTACAGAAATCAAAGCGTAATGAGCAAAGGCTAAAGTTAAAGTAAAATTTTACTCTGTAATTCCGAAATACCTAAATTAGTTTTCAAAATTTCTAAACCTTAACTTTTTCACATGATTTAGTAATTTAAAGTATTTTAAGATAGTGATAAAATTTTTAGAACAAATGATCCTTAGTCCAACCAAAAATCCCAAATTCTACTCACCCAACGTAATCTCATACACCACTCCCAAAATGAAAACAAACCCACACAGACTTTATAATATCGAAAAACTAGCAGAAAGAGGAAAAAATCACCTGTAAAATATGTGTCCAAGTGAGAGAGTAAAGCGTAATGCCGAGTTTGATTTGAGCACAAGTGACGAACCAAGCGACGAACCTGTAACCTTGCTAGGGTTTCAATCGACGAAACTGTAACGAAATAGTTCTAGAGAGCGAGAGTAATGAGACTCAGATAAGGGTTTCAATCGTTGCTATGGTTTTTGAATGATGATATTCAGAGGAGAAGAGGGTTTTCAATCGATGAAACAGAGAGAAGGGAGAGAAACGGTGCAATTGTTTCATATTTCCCGCCTTATATATGGATGGGCATTTCAGTCAATTCATGCTATTTTTTTAATTGAGGGGCTTTTAGGGCCATTGTTTTCATCCGTGGGTTTCAGACAAAATAGGCCCTATGGAAGGGACTTTTCACCAAAAATCCCAATCTTCAATTGTTTGTCTGACAATTTAAAGTTCAATTCAACTTGGCTATGTCCATTGGTAATTTACAAGATGTGGATACAATTGCTAGGAAGTATCGATATGAAGTCAACAAAAGCAAAAATTATTCCGAGGTCATTTGATAATATGTTAATTTAATTAAAAAGTCAAAGTTAAAAAAGTTTAGGAATTTTCTATTTCTTTTTACTTCATATTTTTTTTGTAAAAAAAAATTAAAAAAATCATTCCTAAACGGTGCTGTTTGGTAACACTTACATTTTCAGTTTTCTGTTTATATTTATAAAAATTTAAAAAACTCAAATAAAAACTTGTTTGGTAAAATTTTTGGTTTATAAATTAGTGGTCTCAGTTTATAAATTTGGCCAAAAAATAAAAATACAAAAAATGTGTTTTCATTTTGAGTTTTCAGTTTTTTTTTTTTTTACCACCCAACACTAGCCACCACTCGTCACTATTTTCCACCACCGTCTTCTGCCACCACCGCCCACCCCCCACTACCACCACTCACCACCCACCTGCCACCCACTCGCCACCACCACCCACCCCTCACCACCACCACCTACCCCTCACCACCACCACCACCACCACTGCCACCCACCTGCCATCCACACGCCACCACCCACTACCATCCACCGCCTGCCACCACCACCATCACCCGCCACCTACTTGCCGGCACCACTCACCACCACCCCGCCACCAGTCACCTACCACCACCATCCACCACCTGCTACCACCAGCCACCTACCACCACCACCACCCACCACCCACCACTACCACCACCACCACCACCACCACCACCACCACCCGCCACCCACCTGCCACCACCACCCACTCGCTCCCACCTACCACCCCCACCGTCACCCAGCCACCCACCACCACCACCACCACCACCACCTGCCATTCACCACCCACCTGCCACCACCACCCACTCGCTACCACCTACCACCCGCCACCATCACCCACCCACCACTACCACCCACCTGCCATCCGCCACCCACCTGTCACCACCACCCGAGGCCACCACCACTACCACCCACTCGCTACCACCCGCCACCGTCACCCACCCACCCACCCACCAACCACCACCACCACCACCACCAGCCCGCTACCACCCGCCACCACCAGCTACCCACCACCAACCGTCACCACTTTCCACTACCGTCTTCCGTCGCCACTTGCCATCACTTGCCATTTTTCACTTTTTTTTTATATTTTTAAACATTTTGTCAATTACCAAACACGTTTATAGTTTATGTTTTTCTAAAAATAAACAAAAATTAGTTTATAAAATTTTTGTAAATATAAACTGAAAACGTAAACGTTACCAAACACACCCTTAGTTTTTTTTTTTTTTTTTTTTTGCACTTTATATTTTAGTTAAAAAATCACTTTCCAAATGAATTCTTAACATTTTTTACTTTCCCACTAACAAAGGGTAACATTTTAGTATTTACAAATTTTATCATTTTTTTAAAATTATTTTTCCCAAAACAAATAAAAAAATATTACTAAAAGGACATTTGTCAAACCTCAACATGAAACAAAAAGCATGAAGAAGTTAATTAAAAAGTTGAATTGTATATTTTTTAACTTACGTTTTTTTTATTACTATCTTTTGACTTACAATATTATGTTTGTTCGTAACAATTGGAGAATTCATGGTTTGTGGTTGTTGGGGTTAATGGAAAAGAGAAGTTATGTCGGTTTGGTTATTTAGTGTTGAAAATCAAATTGAGTTTTCAACTTTTTTTTTTTTTTAATGAATTTCTTAATATTTTGATCAAAATTTTATTTTTTAGATGCATCTAACATAGATATACTAAAAAAAATAAAATATTTACGATAAAAAAAATTAAAATTTAATAAATACAAAAATGTACTATTTTTTGTACTTTTATATTATTTTAAAGATTTCTTCACAAATATTTTAATTTTTGAATATATCTTAAATTAGATGCATCTAAAAAATAAAATAAAATAAAATAATTCATTCACTAAAAATTAAAAGAAAAAATACAAATTAAAACTCAGTTTTTATTTATACAAACATGGTTGTTGTTGCCTAGAGCATCAACCATTTTGGTAACCCCATGGCATCAAAGCAATTTATTTTTTACAAGGAAATGATATAATTTTAACCTTGCAAACTACTTTCGTTTTGCAATGATATTAATCCCTTGGACAAAAACATCTTGAAAAATAATGCTTTGTCCACTGTGTTAGATCAATTGTTCATACTCATCAATTTACTCAATAATATATGCTGCATTCCACCATGGCAGCCTAGATGGAAAGTCAACAAAATCCATTTTCAGAATATAAAACTGCTCAAAAGAAAAAGCAAAAAAAAAAAGAAAAAAGGAATTCCAAGATTTTAATCAACGAATCAGACGAGGTTACTCAAGAGATCGACCCAAGGCTCTGAGCATTAGTTTCTACCTTGAGGGTGTTTGGTGGGACTTTTTTTAACCAACTTATAGCTTCTGATTTTTAAAAAATTATTTTGGACTGTTTGATTAAACTTATTTCAAACAGTTTCTGATTCTAACAACTTATTTTAAGTCAAAAGAGTTGATTCTGAGAACCTGCTCACCCCCTGCTTCTGATTATCAGTTTCTGCTGTGGACATGTTAATTCACGTTTTACTCTTAAATTTTTTTATTTTTTAATTTTTTAAAAATAGAAAAAGATCCAAATAGACTATAAAATATTATTATTATTTTTTATGAGAAATGTAGACAAATAGTGAATAATAAAAAATAAAAATTAATTAAAAAAGTTACTTCACAGCTTATTTAACAAACACTACTCAGCAACTTAAATCTATAATCCAACAGCTATACCAAACAGATTAACAGCTTCTGATATAATCTGTTAAGCTATAATCTATAATCTGTTTTAACAGCTACACCAATTTGGTGCAACTTCTAACAAATTGAAATTGATAATCAGAAAATAAAAACTGAAAACACCTATCGCCTTACTTTTCAACTTATTTAAACTATTCTACCTCATAAATAAAAAATAAAAAATAAAAATCTGTGAGTAGGTAAACTGTAGCAACGAGGAAATGTCAAATGTCTACTGGATATATAAATAGCTCAATCAACAGTTCAGACTGTAAATATACGAAAACACCACTTTTGCTTTTGAAAAACAAAAAATATAGAAAATTATACATGTGTAAATAATTTATAAAAAAAAAATGAAAGGAAAAACGATGTTCATGGGACGCAAAACAAGAGACTTGTTTCGAAACTTTTACCAACCTGCACGCAACGAAATGCTGGAACAAGGTCAGCAGCAGCAATGCTTGTAAGAGTTCACTGTGAAGAGTTCTGTATACTGATCCTACAAAATTTTTAATCCACCTCAACGAAAGAATTTCCGATGGTTCGTCACCCTGCCTCAACAACAATAAGCTCTCTGAAATAATTTTTCATCCAGTAAGAAGTTTGCTGGAGAGACCGAAGCAAACCCTAAAAGCAAAATCGAGCCAGAAAGAATCAGGTAGTATCTGTACATCTCTATTCCTAATCATTAGGATCCATTTCTTCATCCTGCTCCAACGAGGAAGTTGTGCTAGTCGAGCTGCCTTGATCATCTAATTCCAGTTGTCCTTCCAAATCATTCTCATCTTCTTGTGATTCAGTCTCGTTAACATGGTTCTTTTGATAGCTAAGTGTTGTGAGACTCTGCTCCATCGATTTGGGGCACTCATCTTCACCTTCATATAACAACTGATGATTAATGCCCTTGGTTGAACCTGGAACGTCAGGAATCTCAGAAGTTTCAAGAATTCCACACGAGCATTCGGGAAATGGGTGAGAAAGGAATGACTTTGGTTTTGATAGACGAAATTCCCTCTTAAGGCCCTCCTCGCCCAGGCCTTTGTTCAGATGTTCTCGCACTGAGAGTGTCCAATTTCGCTTTGGATAATAAAGATTGTCTCTGGTAATATTGAAGAGCTCAGCAAGATATTTCCTGCTTGTACGACCACTATGTATAAGAATAAAGATGAAAAACAAAAACATTGCCCAAATAATAGAAGAAAAAAACAACAAATATGTTGATGAAGAAAAGGAACAGAAACCCACAGCTACTAAGCGTTTTCATTTGGGGAAATTCATTTTACCTTCCAAATTCTCTCTAAAAAATCAATTGTAACATTATCCATTTTATTATATCAATTTTTGCACCTGAACTATTTGAATTGGGATCAATTTGACCCGTCGCCACGTGTGATCTACAATCAGATGGAATTTGCTGACTTGGCCCCTCAAACTCTTCTTTGGAGGGAAAAATGTTTGCCGCCTATGCACAAACCTTACGTGTGAGACACAACCACAAGCGGGTTATATTAGGGTTCTTCAATAGGGTTCCAAATCGAAATTAGGTGGGAAAGAGTCCATTTTCCCTTCGTCAGCAGATTTTGTCTAATTATAGACAAGTGACGGCAGGGATCAAATTCATCCCAATTTGAACAGTTCAGGTATAAAATTAATATAAATTGATTTTTGAGGAATGGTTAACTTTCTTTTTTCATTTTGTTAGTCTTTCAACCATTCTATTAGCTTCGGGGCAAGGACAATAAATACCAATATGTACCATTATGAATACAGATAATAATCTATGCACTGTGAGAAAATTTATTACATCCAAGACCAATAAACAAAAAGAATTCTTTTACCTGTCAGGCCGATATGTTCTCGAAGATGCCATCTCATAAAGCCGATGCCCCATGACTAAACTTGAAAAATCTGGCCATCCACTCCCATCATTGTTGAAACCAGGAAAGAAAGCATCGGCTCCCACCGAAACAATATAATCAAGAGCAGCCCATAACAACCGATGTGCTTTCCTCCTCAATTCAATGGGTGAAGGGTCTGGTTCAGAATCCTTTTCTGAAATCCAACCATACCAACCTTCCTTTTCATGTTGATAAATAGGTCTGTCGGGAGGTGGAGGAAGAGGCCGGGGACGAGGACCAGCTTTGTCCCATTCTTCTTTTAGTTGGTCCACAGTCTTGGCAGGAGGAAACTGGAAAGTGTCCTCCAGAAGTGGAGTTTCAGGTCCAACTAAATTGGTTAGCTCTTGCTTGCTGCATAAAGAAGTACGATCCACTGAGTTGGTGTACATGGCACGTAAAGGTATCAAAACCCTTTGACCACCAAACGTTTCAGAACCTGCCAAGTATATTCTTGTTTTCGGAGGGTAACCCATGGCCCGGAGGAGGAGTCCTACCTACAAATATGAAGAAAGAAGAAGATAAGACTCGTAAATTTAGATTAACGATATAAATACATAATGACTGCTCATAGCTTAATTGCCTATGCTGCAATAATCCAAGTAGATCCTTGTTAAAAGTCCAGTCAATGACACCAATTATGTAATTAGTATTTGTTGCACCTAGCAATATCTTTTGTTACCAGCCTCATGTATCAATTAAGTGGTCGGAATGAAAACAGAGTATAAAAAGAAGTGACTGAATAGTTTCATAAACTGAAAATAAAATTAAACCGGTATTTGTGTAGTCAATGCATAAGTGTAGAAACCTCTCTCACATCTGAGTTTCCATTATTTGTAGTTATTATCAAACCAAAGATGCATCATGCATGACATTAAAACATGTCCAATGGCCATGGTTTTGTCCTCAGCATATAAACAACTAGGCTATTGTCTATGAAAGATGAACATTCTTCACTAAGCTTGAAAATAATCAGCACTCCTGTATGACTCGCAACAAAATAAGTTCTAATTCTCCTACTTTCCATAATATAATATCTTGTTAGTTGAGTGCAAAAAATGCATAAAACTTAGACACTAATACTAATGTAATAATTTTTTTAATACATTAAGAACACGAATGTGATAATAATAGAGAGGTTCCATGAAACCCAAGGTGTTGGCCTAGTGGCAAGGCCTTGAGTCTTGGGGGTGTGCTCCCTCCAAGGTTTAGGATCGAAACCTCTTAGGTGCTAACAATTCCTTAGGGCCATCGGATTGGGGGAAAACCCTTGAACTAACTGTGGTGTACTCACGGGAAACTCCTTGTCAAGGGCGTGTAGACCCTTGGGGATTAGTCGGGCTTTGATCCGGACTCCCCGGGGCCAATCCAAAAAAAATAATAGAGAGGTTTCATGGAAAACCATCAGATTATTCAATTTGGAAAGCAGCACACAAGCAATAGTGAAATTACATTCAATATCGACAAAGTTAGCAAGAACAAATGAATCCATAATCAGTTCAATGCATTGCTGGATGGGGGAATCTGGAATACTGAAATAGATATTTACAGAAAAGTAACCATATGACTAGACATACCTCTTGAGGCATGAGGGGGCATGAGCCATTCCCTTTTCGGACATGTGAATCAACACTCAGTTCTTCGTTTACAATTCCTTGTTTAATCAGCTGTGCTCGTCGGTATTGTATAAGTTCAGTGTGAACATCCTGAGAAAATATACAAAAAAAACACAGTCAGACATGAAAAAATCAGAATATAGTACATTAGTAACAAGCAAGCAAATTTGAATATTCATTGCCTCATATTGGGTCAAATTAAGTAAAACAACCATGATTCATAGTTCTGCACTAGCAAACTCTTTAGACATAGAGATACACATGACCTACTACAAGCTGTAGATATTAAAGATTTCCTTTTGTTAACTTTAACGTCATAAAATTCATGCTTTATATAATGCAGTGTGTATTGCAAAAACTATTTTTCTTTCACTGATGTATTGTGTATTTGTTGTTGGCGTTGAGGAAATCTACTAACCAGTAAATTTTCAGTTCTCAGAATTGAATATGCAATTACATTTAGAGACTACAGAAATGATCCATCCGGTTACACAATTTGAGGAAACTCAAACAAAGCGGCTAAAGACAGTATGAGAGTCGAAGATAACTTTAAAAAATAAAATGAATATAATCTTTTATTCTATGTATGAATCAATTATTATATTATAAGGAAACATATTCATATCACCACTAAAATTAAACAACAATCAAGAAAGTTATTATATAGTTACAATATACATGAATATGAATGCAAAGGCCACCAAATAGGCCAGAAAAAAAGTTAAAAGACAAATGCTGTACTACCTACAAAAATAAATAAATAAAATCAACAGGATTCACCACAAAGATAGCCACTATGCAATGTTTAAGGTTTAAATATTAATTTCCCCAAAAAATTGTCCACCTAATTAATCAGTGAATTCTTTAACCCTTAGCGGTAAAGGGGTGAGAGACGAGAAATGAAGGTGGAGATGAACCACACAGCTTTAATTGTATCTACCAACATTGAACTCATGCAAAACAATATACACTTGGATCATCTTGCCTGTAATCTTTACTGTCCCAAGTCCCAACATATTGGCAAATCCATCAAAGTAGCTACTGATTGAAAAACAAAAGTAACTGCTAAAAGAACACAATAATGAGGTGATTTCAACACTAAATTTGAGAAGCCATAAATATTTCTTTCATGATGATGCTCAATTACATAATCTCATTCTAATAGGTTATCTTGATATTGCAATATGATTTGTGTTGCAACAACCAGGCCATAATCAAATAGGCAACATAATAGAAGTAAGTTTTGGTAACTAACCTGAAAAAGCTCAGCACAGCCATGATATGCCAAGGTATCCCTCACAAGGCCAGGATGGAAAGCAAGGTAAGGTTGGCCTGAAGCTCGTAACCTGAGGAGGAAAGTCAATTCCATAATAACCACCACATCATAAGACACTGTTAAAAGGAGAACAGAACATAGCAGTTCAATTAAAGAGCAACAATTCTTTCCACCTCAATTTAAACAAACTAACAGAAAATATCGTGTCCCGATTGAATCTGGCACCAAACATCCTGAATAGGAAAAACTATTACGAGTGTGCCCTCGAATGATGTCCCTGAGATCCCCTGATTTAGGTACAAGCTTGCATGTATGGATGCAAGCCAGTAGTCAATAAATAGAGGACCATCTAAGAATCCACCCCTAAAATCCCAAAACCAAAGTTTCAACATGAGTAAACCGCATGCACTCTCGCCAACAAAAAAAAAAAAAAAAAAGTGTACTTTGACTACATTTGAATGTTGCTAGGCTTAAAATTGATTCAAACAGCTGTTAGAGAAAAGTCAACAGTCAGACCTACAAGCTGACTAAAATCTGCAATCATCTTTTTAATAATGCATTATTAAGGTATTTTTTTCTTATTTTATTTGAGTAAGACTACCTTAAGCTAGGAAAACTAAATTGGGATGTGCAGTGTTTTCATGCCTCGCCTATTCTAACTGAATGAACACTTACTACCTACAAGTGCACTCATCGTAGACTGACTCTCCACATGAGTCCCTAAAATGACTTGGTTCATATATTCATTTATTGACATCTTTCAATTTTAGAGCCAAATTTATCCTTCAACATGAATTTTAGAAAGCTTTGCACTAGAGACCAAAAAAAAAAAGTTGTTCAGCTGAAAGAACTTAGAGACTAAATTAAAAATCAGGAATAGTTAAGTTTTGCATCGAAAACAAGGGATTATAAATATTTAGATGTGCCTAACAAATAAGTTATGCAATCAGAATCTCTTACCTTTCCACCATTAGGCGCCCAAGTGCGAGAATTTCTGGGCGGAAATGAAGTGCATGAAATGACACCCGACATCTAAGCCTCTGATACTCGGCCAAGCTAGAGGGAAGGATAGGCTAGGAAGAAAACAAAAACAATTTGGAGGGATCATTATCTTTGTTGAGGGAAATATCGTGACCACAGTCACGATCAAGGATAAAAGAAAACAAAATAGAACACCCCCACTAGAAAGTTATTACATAAAAAAATTTAGAAAATACTGCAAAGGCTTAAATTTCCAAAATCCAAATCAGCTAAACCACCTCCAAAACTATGATAACATTAAACAACAATTACCAATTAAACTACTACCATCCCAGCAATCATAGATCACCATCAGCACATCTAACACAAGTTTTTTTTTTTTTTTGGTAAGACACAAGAGTCTATTGCACCACACAGTATAAACTAAATGCTAACAAGACGTAAAAGATATATGTATGAATAAATACACATAAATCTGATGAGTAATACACAGGCCTATGCCCCCACCAAAACTTGAATCTTTTTATCTCACCCTTTGGCAGTGGTAGGAGATGGCAGAAATGCCATTGAAGCTAACAAACATGCCTAATGTATGTACAATCTGTACACATACATACATACACAAACAAACATAAGCTACTCAATATTTGTTCGGATGTTTGAATGCACATATAGTTGCATGTATGTTAAAACACAACGGGAGCATTTTTAGGGTAATTTTGGTTAACTTGGCATGTATAGTGTGTTATCTCAAAATACGGAGTACCCTACCAAAGTTAACTTGCTTCACTAAGAAAAACTTCAAAATAACTCTACAGGCCCCTTCAAACTGAGACCAAAATTGTGGCAATGTCACTAGCAAAGCCCCTTTGGTTGTTTCAATGAATGATTTTACAAATCAGCTACCTAAATGGCTGCTTTGGTTACACAGAAGCAACTAAAGAGCCCTGACAATAACATTACCTGATTGTTGTGTAATTGCGATTGATGGTGCTTTTGTGAGCGTCAGAACGAGAAAGAAACAGAGAAAGAGAAGAGGCAGCATAAAAAAAACAGGAGACACCATTAAAGAAAACAAAAGACAATGTACCTGCAGGCAGCTTCCATCATGAAGCACTAATCCAACAACCCTCACTTCTTTCAACTTTGGCAAGACCTCTTTAATGTAAAAAGTTGGAGAAGTTGAACTTTTGGGCTTGAAGATTGGAAACTGTTTCCGTTTCCTACGCTCCTTCAACTTTGGAGGCAGCTCCTTTATAATGATTACATCATTCTTTAGACCTGCTATGAACTGGTCCTCATCATAGAGATATGAAAAAGTCCTGAACTTGGAACTGCACATCATTTTGAGAAGAAAGAGAATTTGATAATTTAGGCATGCAAAAAATAGCATTTTGACTAGAAAGTTAATTCGATAGTTTAGGCATTCAAAAAACATGATTCAATTCTAGCTCATTCTGCTTTTGATTAAAGGGGGGGGGGGGGGGGGGGGAATAAAAAAAATAAAAAAACCTGATGCCTTTCGAACGAGTACTTTCTTGAATCTCTGGAATGACAAGTGTTGCATTTAGAAGCCTGGAGATGGCAACAAGATCACAAATCTACAAATTGGCAAACGCATTACAAACTTTCAGTTAGAACTAAAAATTGATATAGAATACTTAAAAAATCTTTACAATGACTATGAACATACCGAGCTTCGAATCTTCTCAAATCCACCAAAAACTTTGGCATGTATGAAACCATTATTCTCCTCAGTTGGAACTGCAACATGGATGTAAAGGGTTAAGGTTCAAAACAGTACAACTGAAGCTTAAAAGTAAGGCCAACCCCACCCCCTTGAAGAAAAAGGGTAGGGAAGGGAAGCAACTTAACATAGAAAGGATCTATGAACGATTATTTGACAAATTTTGAAGGGAAAAAGTAAATAGAGTCCTAATCGAATTCACCACTGTTTGCAGTCTAGGTTGATGTGGGTAGACTGGGGCCCTCTGGGAATGACGGTAGGCACTGAGATAATGCGAGACCATCGGTGGTAGAGAGGAAGAGAGTTGCATATGGAAGGGAGGGAAGACACTTTTTATAGGAGAGTTGGCCCAAGGGGGCAGCTCACTCTCGAGAGTCATGCTGCCATTCTTGAGCAAAGTGATGGTGAGGCAAGAGGAGGTACTAAGGGTGGGTGAGGTGCTTGAAGGGAGGTGAGGCGCCTAAGGGAGGCGAGGCCATCAGCAGGGGCCAATGCCTTGTGAAGTGGAGTCAGTCCCCTTTTAGCTGATGACGAGGCATGTCATGAAGGGCCCAAATACCTACATTTAGCCCTCAACATGGTTACTCTCATGAACTGAATGAGAGAG
The DNA here is from genome assembly GCF_055761805.1 of Camellia sinensis. Lineage (NCBI taxonomy): Eukaryota > Viridiplantae > Streptophyta > Magnoliopsida > Ericales > Theaceae > Camellia > Camellia sinensis. Next base: position 32,473,057 of record NC_138967.1, read on the forward strand.
AGTGTGCCTATCTCTTGATCATAGAAACTACTTGATGAAACCAATGCCATAATGATGGTGATGTTTTGTGCTTTGACAGCAACTCTAGCCCCCATATTTGTTGTTGAGAGAAGCGGCAGAGAAGGCATATGAGATAGGATCTGTGATCAAGAATGAGTAAAAAGTTACTTTTTGTTTGATAACTCGGTATCTAGCCCATTAGACCAACCAATCCAACGGACCAGTTCCACCGTCTACTAGCGGGGTACCCAATTAAAGACAAGGCAAAGTCCAGTATGGACTGCCTCCAAGAAATTGTTTGCACCTAGGAGATTTCAAACCGGAGACCTTGGGGGGAGCACACCCCCAAACCCCAGGCCTTGACCACCCGGCCCACCCCTTCAGGTCCAGGAATTCAACCCTTTGCTGTTGAGGCAAGCGAAGGAGGCTTTGTCTCGTAATTGAACCAGCTCGTGTTGGCTTCAAACTTTATCTAAAAAGGAAGCATATGTAGATAAGCCCCCGAAAAGGAACATAAGCATGGCTTGTCCCAATCCATGGAGGGGGACCATGCATATAGCTCAACCTTAGCGGGCAGCAAAAGTATGGCTCCACCCTCATACACATATGGGAACAAAGTGACATAGCTCAACTCCTGAGTGGAGTGATATTATGGCTCCACCCTTATTTATGAAGGGGAACAAAGCAAAAAAATGGCTCAACCCTTGAGGGGGAGTATAAGATTGCTTGACCCTAAGGGAAGCAGTATAGCTCTGCCCTCATTCATGGAGGGAAGCGAAGTGAGAGAGGTTGACCCCTTAGGTTAGCATGTATGGCTCCATCCTCATCTATTTAGGTGAGCATAGCCAAAAGATGGCTCAAACCTTAAGGGAAGCATAGCCAAAGAATGCAAGACTTTATATATTTACTTTTTTTTTTTTTTTGGTAGTAGACCAAATATATATTACAAAGAAGCATTAAAAGAGGATGTTTCCCATGAATAAAACGGTTAAACTATGATAACCTTAGTCACTCTAATAAAAGAGGTCTGTTCAATCAAAATGAATTGAAGTCCAATAGATTCTTACACGTGAAGATAATCAACAAAATTGACAAATGGCCGAGATTTAGTGGGGTTTTTCCCTAAATTTGAAAAAGACACTTCGTAATTTTTTTTTTTTTTTTTTTTAAAGAGGGGCGGGGTTGTGTGGGGACATGAGTGCAAGCTAGTGATTTGAAATCAAAAAAAATTAGCACAATTCATTAGAAGTGAATATAAAATGCGATGCAATGCAAGTGAGCTTGTCAATGTGTATGTAAAAAGGGCTCAAAAGGAGGGAAGGTTTTGGGGAAGGAAAATAATTTTTAAGCATCCAATTCTATCAATTCTAAAATGACCCTGATTATTTTTATAAACAAGGGCATGAGCTTCGACATTACCAGGATATCTACTTCTAGGATTGGCATATGGCTGCAAGGACTCTAGAGATTTCACATTTTTCCACAGCTTACTATGTCCAGTGCCCTGTAGCGATTAGAAGATGAGCATAAGCAAAAGAAATTGAATTAGGATAAAAGGTATCATTAAAAATTTTAAAATAAATAAATAATAAGCAAAATTAATATCTAGTTTACCATTCGCCCCTCGACATTTAGATTTAAATCCTCATTAAACCCAGTCATTGCACTGTACAGAACTCGATCGGCACTTGAATACTTGGCAAGAAGTAAATGAACGAGCAAAGAGAGAAAAGACAAAACAAGTCCTCCTAGTGCAGCCCATTTTATTTTGGATTTGAACATCATCTTGATTTACTCCAAGGCATTCCAGAAAGCTAAATGCATAATTTCTGCGGCATTAAGATATAGAGCCCGTGCAGCCAACGTAAAACTGAAAATGCAATAGAAATGAGATGAGATTCCAAGCAATAACATCTTGTATGAATATGACCTTTCTCTAAAGCAAAATCTCACAAATTCATAGGATTCAATATGGTATTGCTTAATAAGAGCCAGAAGAAGAAATCTTCACTTATCTCGACTTACAAAGTGAATTGTCAGAAAGAGCCAAGTCTTGTCTCTTGACAAAAAACGAAGCATACTCATTGTCCAAGAATTGAACATAAAATAACAACGAATAAATAAAAATCAAAAGGAAAAGAAAAAGGTTATCCAAACAGATTTTCTAAATGTCAGCTACATTGTCAAGGCTAAGATCATGTAGGATTTTAGTCAAGAAATAAAGCAATTATAGTTTAGGTTATTACTCAACTCATGGTAGAAACTCTGGCCTAAAATGAAAAGAAATTAAGCATCCATTTTCTTGCTGCACACAGTTTGAATCATGTTTAGAGATACATGCAAACTCCCAAAAGAAATTAGTAGAAAAAAAAGTATGTTCCCCTTTCCCCCGAAAGCAAAGACAACCACCGATTCTTCTTCACTTTAACAATTACTGATTATATTTAGTTAGTTTTAAGGTCAATAATTACAGAGACATCCCTCAACTATCACTGATTATCATTTTACCCCCTCAACTTCAAAATTGTATATAGAGATCCTCGACTATAAAAAAAAGACTATACAAATGCACCCCTTTTGGAGAGTGAAAAGTGATATCACTTTACCCCGTCAACTTCAAAACTATATATAGATCCCTCAACTATAAAAAACCATACAAATTCATGCCTTCTTGAGGGCAAAACCGTTGCAATTTTGCAGTTGAATGGGTATAACTGCATGTTTTGAAGTTTATCAAATAAATAAATAAATATATGTTTTGAAATTGATGGGATAAAGTGATATTCTTTTGATAGTTATAGGGGTGTCCACAAAAGTAACCCGTAGTTTTGTACAAAATAGCATCAAGAAAATACCTTTTCAAGTTATAAACATTGAACAAGCAATCATACATTTATTTCTTTTCTCATTAGAGAGAGTGTTGAGAGAAAAGACATTTACCTACATATAGCTCTTCAGTTATTTTTGTTTTGATAAGCAACTTTCTAGGCAAATTCTACCATCAGAATGCCTTCCTTTATTCACAATTCCTGACATGAAAAATATTTGAGTACCTTTATAATTCAGACTTGTATCAAGTTAAGGCTTGCATGCAGTGGTTGTTATTTGAAGCATGAAAATACCTAAACTAAGAGAGAGAAAAAATTCAATGAAACAGTTATACCATGTCACTTTGGTGATATGGTATAACAAACCAATCATATTGTGCCATATATGTGCATCCGACCCCACTATGCCAATGTGTCAGTTAGCAGAATTGAGTTAGATGAAATGGTTTCCTATGTGGTGTTTTATGATTGATTGGTGATACCACGTCACACGTGTCAACAATGAAGTAGTGTCACCATTACATTGAAGTTTTACTGCTAAACTAGAGGAATTTTGGAATCTAAATCCAATATTGTGTGTATGTAAAATGCAACACCCTGCTCAATCTCCCCTGAACCCCAAAAATCAATTTAAAAAAAAAAATGGCAGTAATCAATTCAACCTAAAGAATTGACCTCTTTTAGGTCTGTCAGCATTTGATTTCTATTGTTCCATCATCTCTCATACTAGTTTCACTCCATTTACTGTCCATTTGAATCAAATTCAGTCCTTTTATATCAAAACCCACAAAATAAAAATCTCATGCACATCCACCTATTCAAAAAAAAAAAAAAAAAACGTTAATTACCTCGTAATTCATGGGGTAAAGAAAAGCATCGTTTTTCCCAATCAATATGGGATCAAATCCTGAAACCTACCACCATAATTGAAGATACAATTCAATAAAATAGAAACAAATGGAGAGAAAGATTGAGTATTTTATATAAACAAATAAACATGTATAAGAGGGCGATGAGATCAATCCGATCTTACCGTCGACGCAATATAGCATCTGAATCGGAGCGAAGCTAGACAGAGAGATAGAGAGATTCCGGAGCGGTGAGAATTCAAAAATCGATGGTGATTGATTTGGTATGTATGATGAGTGAGGAGTGTGTGCGTAGCTGAGTCGGTAGTGAAGTACGAACGTTAATTCGGAGTTTGGGGAGTTGGGATTTTGGGACTGTAGATCGATCACAACTCTTGTATACAGAGAGAGAGAGAGAGAGAGAGAGGAGTGTAGGGGGGGGGGGGGGGGGGGGGGTGGGTGTCGCGTTTCGTTTCAAATCAACCCTCATCCCATGAGCCGCGACTTCACGTGAGCTTGCTTGCTTGCCCTTCCACCCAAACAAGTTGTGTTGGCTCCTTTTCGCCAAATTACACTTTCAGCAATGGTAGACAGCTTGAATTTTTGTGACCCGCATGGTTTAAATGTCCTAAAATAACGTAAAATAATGTTATTTTAAAATATTTGAGGTAGACCATCTTTAATGATTCATCAAAACTGATATCAAATTTAAATTTTGATAAAAAAATCACTGTTCACAGCTCCAACGGTGGTATCAAATGAATATCAAATTGAGATTTCATCAAAAAATTCATCAAACTGACGACGAAATACTGATTTCACCAAAACACTGTTGGTGACCGTTGCCGGGTCGACCTGTCGGTTGACCGGCCGGCTGACCAACCGGTCAACCAGTAAAAGATTCAAACAGTTCAGGAAAAAAGTTCAAACCATTTAAAAAAAAAAAAAAAATTTGCCTAACTGGTCAACCGGCCGGTCGTCCCGAAAAAAGTTCAAAAAAAAGTTCAGACAATTCGCAAAAAAAAAAAAAAAAAAAAAAAATTTGCCTAACCAGTCAACCGGCTGGTCAACCACCCGATTGTCCCGGGATAGATTTGGTGAAAGGTGAACCGTTGGAGTGAGTGGTATCAAATTTGGTGAAATGGGTCATTTTTGACTCAGATTTGGTGAAAAATTTGAGCCACCGTTTGAGATGCTCTTACTCGAATCATATATATTCAGATTATCAAGTATGTTTTTTACACTTTACCTCTTTAGCTATCACATTTTTTTTATTTTATATCTTCAAATTAAAAATTAATATAATATCTCATTCATGTTTTAAAAATTTTCAACTTAACTCTTATATCTCTATTACATATACTTTTTTTCGTCAATTTTAGTAACAGAATAGAGACATAAGGAGGTATTGTATCAATTTTTAATTTCAAAGGTAAAGTAAAAAAATAGTGATAATTAAAGGGGTAAAGTGTAATTTGCCCTTTTCTTTTTAAATCTGCATTTGGATTAAAAGATTTAAATTTAAAACAATAACAATAACAATTAAAGTATATAAAAAATATTAATAAATATAATTTGGGAATAAAAAGTTATAGAAATACAAAAAGAATTGTTTGATTTTAAAGATAGTCTCTTCATATGGTTATTATTATCAAATTAATTTGATTTTTATATATATAATGATTTAAATGAGACCCATAAATAATTCAAATTGTCAAGATGAACCTGATGGAGACCCATAGTTGGCCAAACTAGACTTCTCCAATGAGAGATGAATTGTTGCCTAAATTTTATGTTTTTAAGGGTAAATTACACGTTGCCCTTTTATTTTTAGCTAATTTTTCGCTTTGGTTCTTAAATTCTTTTTTCCCAATTTGACATTTCTTGTTTCAAGTTCTACATATTTTTTTCCTAAAGCTGAATCATGTTCAAAATTAGATCAAAAATATTACATTATCTGTCACATAATATAAAAAAAAAAATGTATTATTATATTAGCATTTGGGTTTGTGTCAAAAATATGAGTTATATATAATAAAAAAAAATTAATATCACGCGAATGTCAATGTATCATGTTTTATGTAATTTTGAATATAAGTTAATTTTTAGAGTAAATTAGAAAAAATTTGAAATGTGGAGGATCAAAGTAAAAAAAAATTAATTAATTAATTAAAAGCTAAAGTGATAAAATGATATAAAGTATAGAAGGAACAAATATTTCTTAAACTTATCAATTGAAAATTGGAATCCACTAATAGTAAGTCACCTAAATCCTTCCATCCACCTCATTGATATCTAAATGTGAGTTGTCAAATTTTGAAAAGTTAGTTAAAAGTTTATTTTTTAATTTTTTTGAAAAATATATAAAAAAAATAAAAAAATAATATAATCCAAAATAAATTAAAAACTGATTTTTGCCTTTTAACTAGAGTTGTCAAATTGAGCCTAAGACACAATCCTCAGTACATATTAAAATCAAATTTGTCCATTCTAAATTCATCAATTCAAATAGTAATTTAAGAGTAGTGCTAAATGGTGGTTCTGATTTGCTGAAGTAGGCATGACTTAATGTCTCACCAAAATCCAAATTTTCAACCAAGAGCTTGACACTAAAAGTTTGTTTATTGCTCCTGCAAGTTACCATCTCATAATTCTTGTTAGAAACTTAGAAAGGGAAACAAATGGCATCTTCAGAATATTAAGTTGCTGTTTGGTAATACTTATGTTTTTAATTTTCTATTTATATTTATAAAAATTTAAATAAAAATTTATTTGGTAAAATTTTTGATTTATAAATCAGTGGTCTCAGTTTATAAATTTGGCCAAAAAATGAAGACACAAAAAATGTGTTTTCATTTTGAGTTTTCAGTTTTTTTTTTTTACCACCCAACACTAACCACCACCCGCCACCATTTTCCACCACCGTCTTCCGCCACCACCACCCACCACCCGCACCCACTACCACCTGCCACCACCTGTCACCACCACCCACCACCCACCTGCCACCCACACGCCACCACCACCCACCCCTCGCTACCACTACCCACTTGCCATCCACCCACCACCTGCCACTACCATCCACCGCCCGCCACCACCACCTGTCACCTATCTGCCACCACCATCCACAACCTATCTGCCACCACCATCCACCACCTGCTTCCACCAGCCACCTGCCATTCACTCGCCACTATTACCCAACACCACCACCACCACCACCACCACCACCACCATCACCCATCACCTACCCGCCACCCACCACCACCACCACCACGCACCACCTACCACCACCACCACCACCACCCACTCGCTACCACCCACCACCCGCCACCGTCACCCATCTACCCACCATCACCACCCGATACCACCCACCACCACCCGCCATCCGCCACCCACTCGCTATCACCCACTACCCACCACTATCACACACCCACCCACCACCACCACCCGCCACCACCACCGGCCATCCGCCACCCACCTGCCACCACTACCCACCGCCACCGCCACCGCCACCGCCACCGCCACCCACTCGCTACCACCCGCCACCGTCACCCACCCACCCATCACCACCACTAACCCGCCACCAACCACCACCACCAGTTACCCACCACCCACCGTCACCACCTTCCACCACCGTCTTTGCCGCCACTTGCTGCCACTTGCCGCCACTTGCCATTTCTCACTCTTTTTTATATTTTTAAATTTTTTTAAACATTTTGTCAATTACCAAACACGTTTGTAATTTATGTTTTTCTAAAAATAAACAAAAACTAATTTATAAAAATTTTATAAATATAAACTGAAAACGTAAACGTTAAGCATTATACATAACCAAAAAGTCAAGCTATGATTCAACCTTCAATCATTAGTATTATTATTATTTGTTTTTTTGATTGCTTCAGCCTTGAACTATGGATCCACCATTAGTCAACATTGAGAAGTTTACAAAACAAGCCCCAAGATTACGTTAGGCCAAATCTTTAATTTATGATTGAATTAAAATTTATAATTTAACAAAAAACAGACCCTTCTAACTCTTTCTGCTCTAGCTAGCATCTTCTTTGTCATCACCACGCTTCCCAACTCTCTCCTACTCTCTCCAGCCGCTAGACACCCTTAAAAAAAAAACAGACCCTTCTAACTCTTTCCCGCCACCATCCTATTTGGATATACTTCTTTATTAGAGTATGGGATCTAATTAGTTTATTAAAGAATTTAATTTGATTTGATATTGCTTATAATATATTTTTAATATATTATATCTAACATTTGAAGGCTTAATGAATATTTAATATTTTGTTTAGTAACAATTAAAGTTTGAATAAAAATCCTAAAATTAACAATATATATATATATATATATATATTGTTTGTTGCTCTTCCCCAGATTATGCGGCTGCTACAAAAATTGTTCCTTTTTCAGTGGCTTTTGTTCTTGGGCTAGAAGCTTGTTGTGTGAGGACTTTTGGATTAATTTCATCTTTGTGGAGGTTAAATTCGAAAGGTTTATTTCGACTGTACTTAGCAGCGTTAGTGAAAGTTATTTTGATTCAGTTTTGGATTTTTTTCAACTCTATTTTGAATATTTTTATTTGTCTATTTGGTGAGGTCTTTCCTCTTGTTTATTTTTGATTATTTGAAATTCACCTAAGGGTGGTTTGTGAGACCATTTGTATCTCATTTGTAATCGTTTGGAAGCTTTTTGGTTGATTGTGGAATCGAATTTTGATCCCGTAGATGTACTTTACATTAAGGGAACCACATAAAATTCTTGTGTTGCTTTTGATTTAATTTTTTCGCATTAGTTTTTATTCCTATTGATTGATTTACTTGTGAGAAATCATATAATTTCTCTAACAACTGGTATCAGAACTTACAGTTTATTTGAATTTATTTATTTGTGTAAATCAATGGAAGAGAATGTGGGTCATATGTCTAGCTTTAATAGAAACAATTGAGTAACTTGAAAACTAAAATGGAGGACCTATTATTTTGTAAAGATTTGTATGTACCCATTGAAAGTGATAGTGGCAAACCCGAGGGTATAAAAGATGATAAATGGAAGAGACTTAATCGAAAAGCCGTTGGTATTATCCGTCAATTGATTGATGACAGTGTGTTTCATCATGTTGCTACTGAAACTTCGACACGTGATTTATAGAAAAAAAATAGAAAGTCTTTATAATAGAAAATCAGCCACAAATAAAGTTTTTATATTTCGTAAGTTAGTTAATTTAAAATATAAAGATAGCAGTTCCATTCCGAAACATTGGAATGAAATAAAGAGTATTGTTAACCAACTTACTTCTATAAAAATTGTTTTTGATGATGAGTTGCTGGCTTTGATACTATTTAGTTCTTTGCTCGAAAGTTGGGAGACTTTGGTTATAACAGTTAATAATTCAGCGCCCGATGGATAGTAACTTGTTGAATGAAGAAACTAGAAGAAAATTAGCGGGTTCTTCTCATTCGGAGGCATTTGTTGTGAGAGGCCGAAGCAAAACAAAAGGGAGGAGTAAGACTCCTCATGGTCGTGATCAAAGCCGTGACAAATCAAGAGATGATTCTTTTTCAAAGAAAGACATTGTGTGTCATTATTGTCATGAGAAAGGGCACATGAAGCGAGAATGCTGAAAGCTCAAGAACAAGGAGAAAAGGCATGACAAAAGTGTAGATAAGAAGTAAGAAGACACAACTGCAGTTACTTCCAATGATCTCAAGCACGCATCTTTCATCATTCGGAACAGAGCCGAGGCAGTCCATAGCTTGCATGCTAATTTACTTGCTTTCCTAGTTAAATTGTTAATTAATTAGGATTTTGTACTTATTCGTTATTATTCGGACTGTATTATTTATTCGGACCCTCCGAGCGAGGGCACAATTGTAATAAGTGTGCGTGCGTGTGATGTATGTCTTCCAACCTTACGTCTTTCTCCCTTTTATTTACCCGCTTATGATGGTTGGATTAGGGCATGTTTCAATTAGCATACTTATGCTTGCATGTTCGCATCATTCATCTGTATTACATGCACCAGGCTCGGCGCATCATACTAACTGCATTGTATTTCAATTCCGAGTTGAATACTTGTTAGTTGTAGCATTTCACATGCCATCCTTAGAATAACCGAGCCTACTATAGTTGCATTTTGCATGTGTTGCATTAAGCATTTCTGTATATTTAGGATCATGCATTGACTTCTAATTAGTTTCTGTTTTGGCTTGGAGTACTCGGTAAGTGTTTATGCTTTAACATCCCCGCATGTGTGTGAGTGACTGCCACGATAGCATGCTTACCATGAGGCTAATTGCTTATGTGATATACCTGTCTGAATGCCTGTGGGTGAAGGTTGGGTCATTTGGATTGGAACAATTCATCAATTGTGAGTTTTAAGCCCACTTGAGAATGGCAAATCATCATGTTTTCTAAGCCCACCTGTGGGTGGCAAATCCACATTTTAGCCTACTTGCGAGTAGCAAACCGTTTTCAAAACAAACATGAGATGTTTCGTTCTAATTCAGGCGATCCAGTCTATACTTATATGTTGTGCGCATCACATAGTAAATCTAGGCTAATAACCGGAATAAGAACGCATAATGTTTTCAAAACTAGATATCACGGTTAGTAGAGGTCGATCTTTGATCGGGCGAGCGAGGGTGCTCACGAAGTGACCTTCCCCAATCGTACCCAAGTTCCCAAGCCGAGGCAAATTTGGTGATGACGGACATGTGGCCTTAGGCAACGAGTCAGGGTTTCCTAAATTTCCTAAAATAAAATATTTAAGTGGCGACTCTGTATCTAGCAAAGCAGTCCATGTTTGGCACTTCTTTCAAAAAATCTGTTTTCAAAAATGATTTGCCAGATTTGGACTCTTTGATGATTTCATCGGTCTTGCATTGCACTCTGCGAGATTAGATACAGGACCGTGACATTGAGTCCTGAACTGTAGTGAGCCCAATGAACAAAACGGATGGGATTTCCCTCCCGAGACGTTCGGGGACGTCTACAGTTTCTGGCGACTCTGCTGGGGAGTTACAGAACTTGACTCGAACTCATGATATCTGGTTTTGACTACACTTATGTATTTCTTTGCATTGCATTTGCATTGGTGTGCCTAGGACACCGTGTTTGCCGTATGCTATTCCTGAACGGTTTGCCGGAGGCTCGCTTCGAGAAGCGTGCCGTAAGGCTGACCAGTTGTGGGCTCTGCCACGACGGGAACACAAACCCCGATTTTACCGGGGCACCCCTTTGACCATTCGACCTAGTGCATATTCGGAATCCATAGTTACCATTCCAAACTAGGAAAGGTTGCTTATCCGATCATAGGTTGTTTGAAACCGCTGTGTGCATAGTGAAACCCTAGTTCCTGACAAAATAGGACAGGGAAACCCTACCCCAACATAGGGGTGTTTTGGCTCTCACTCGTTTGTTATGTGCTTTTAGAGTACGTCTCTATACGAATGCATGTATCAGTTTACAAGTTTGGGCATCAGGCCTGCGGACGCCAGTTCAGTATCTTGGGTATCAGGCCTGCGGGCACCAGTTTAGTATTTTCAGAATCAGTTAACTACGGGCATCAGATTCAGCTTTGGGGACAGTGATTTGGGAATAATGATCAGTCTTTGAGAATTGTGTATCAATTGTGTGATAATTATACCCGACTGTGTGTTGTGTTTATTTACACTGCTATGCTGTCCGTTTGTCTACTCGTTTATTTTCTTATTATTACTTTATTTATCTTTTTGCTAGGGGGATAGTTTAGCACAATTGCTTCAGACCAAGCAAATATTCCCTAAGCACTCTGGACAAGAGGTCGCCGACACCATCGATCTGAGGATCTGGTCGACGGACAACCAGTGTATCATTCCCTACCCCCGGTTATCAGACGAAAGTCGAGAAGACGCAGTGTATCCGAGCAGAGGTTGCCAGAGCAGTGGATTACCCCATCAGTGGACAGTCGGACTGAGATCTCAATTGTTGCTATAGAGATAAACCTGTCAGTAGTTCAGACAGATCAGGGTAGTATAGCAGGACCGATAGGAGTTGAAGAAATGATGCGCCAGATGCAGGAGACCATGAGAGCCATGCAGCAAGACGCTGTTCACCGGGATGAGTTTGCCAAACAACAAGCTAAGATCATGGCCCAGTAGGTAGAATTAATTGTCAGGTTGCAACAACAAACCGGGGCATCTGCTTCACACCCAGCTCCTCCCCCACCAGGAATTCCAGCACCCGGGGAGGCACCAAATGTCTTGGGAGATACGGACATCCCGACGGGGCCGGCTCCGCCCCCGATTCTACCACAGTTATCCAAGGCACCTACACCTGTCAATCAACCGGACTCTCCCTTTGAGTTCGAGGTAGACCATACATCATTGAAATTGAGCAAGCTCGAGAAGTTGTTCAAGAAATCCCAAGGGGTGAAGTCTAACCCAGACATCGAGGACGGATATACCGATGTGGCTGTGACGCTGCCAGATAGGTTCAAGATACCACAAATCGACCGCTTTGACGGATCCGGGGATCCCATGGTCCATCTTCAGTTGTTCTCAGATATACTGCGACCGATGGGCCTCACCAGACCACAGAAGCTTTCACTATTCGGCCGGACCTTGTCAGGTGTGGCCGCTATCTGGTATGTAAAATTAGAAGATGATGTTAAGTGAAACTAGGACGAGATGGCCGAGGCTTTCATTGCACAATACTCCTATAACACTCAAATCGAGATTACAACCCGTGATCTTGAGACAACAAGGCAAGAGCCTAAGGAGAGCTTTTTGGATTTTATGGCCCGATAGAGGGCGAAGGCCTCAATGATGACCTTAAGGCCTACAGATAAAGATCAAATCCGGATGATTGTGCGCAATCTCCAGCCAAAACTGATGCAGAAAATGATTGTGCTCCCCTTCCCTACCTTTTCAGATTTGCATGAGATGGGGGTACAAATAAAGGATGCTATGAAACAAGGTCTGATTGACCAAGATAGAGAGTAACCCCGAAGAACCTTCAACCGCAACAACAACACAGGCACCAGCAATGCCGCAAATGCTAGAGCTTCAAAAGTAAGCATGGTCACCACCATTCCCCCTCCAAGACCCATGGCAGCTACACCTTTCTCCGGCGCGTCCAGAAGCAACACACAAACCACCAAATTCCAACCCAGAGGCCAAAGAACCTTCACGCCTTTATACATGCCCCTGTCCAAGGTTCTAGGGGTATTAATCAGGAAAGGGCACTTAAAGCCCCTGGAGCCGAGGCCATTGCCAAATCCACTCCCTCCCTCTCATAACCCAACAAAATACTGCACATATCACCAACAACATGGTCACGACACTGACCAATGTTTTAGATTGCGTCATGAGATTCATGATCTCGTTGACAAGCAGGTGATTGTGCCTCTAGAAAACCCAATGTTACAACAAACCCTCTCCCACCGCACAACCAAGCTCAACCTTCCAAAAGAATCAACTTTATCCAGACTGGGGTCGTGTCTTATGATCCCAGTATATATATTACCCTAACCCACTTACCCAAGCCGGAGGTGCTCCTTCCTGACTGCACTGACTTGTGCATGTTGGACATCTCTAGAGCCCAACTCGAACCATTGGTGGTGACTGTCGAAGACAGAACATGGGAGATTCTAGGGGAAAATGGAATTGCCGAGCCAGGATCTGAGGAATTTGGGAGTTTTGCTGAGGAAGTATATAGTCCGAGTGACTACATTCTATCAGTGGGCCAGGTTGGGCCGAACTTTGAACTACTGGCGGGGGTGGAGCTTTGTATGATTCAGGGGGATGAATCTGGTCAGAGGATAGATGACCTGGCAGCTGTGGAAGAGGACTTTGCTAACCTCCAATTTTTCAATGAATAAGAGCCAGAGGGTATGGTAGTCAGCTGGTCAGATTTTGAGGAGTCAGTAGAGGTCACCGGGTGGCTTGATGACCTGCCAGACGTTGTCGACAAAGCTCAGTTGGAACGGGGCCGGCAGGGGCAAAAATATCAATTATGGTCGAAAGGGCCGGAAATCAGAATGAATCGCTGGAGAGCGCCGGTGCTAAGAATTTCGCTCAAGACTTGGGCATTGTGAATGCAGGAATTGTTGAACAGCCAGCTGTACTGACGTAGTTGGAACAAGAAAGGTTTGAGGATTCTGAGAGAATCAGGAAAGCTAAGGGCCCTGAGGGGACTGAAAGTGCTGTGTGCACGAGGATAGAGAATGCTGCGAGCATGTGGACGTAGAGTACTACAGGTGCAATTGTGCCGGGGCCAGACAGGTGTCTGTTAGCTGCCGACGGAATGTGGTGGGAGGACGATGATTTATGTCTTGCTCACACGGATGAGGATTGGGGGAGCAATCAGCCAGATGATACCTGGTATATCGGCGAAATCGATCATATGACCAGGAGCGGGCGGTATTTCAAGCCCCCGTACCTAGACTAGCCAGAGGCATCTGGGAAAGAAAAGGAGGCAGAGAAGCAGAAAGAGAAGCAACTCGAAGAAGAGACTGTACTGAAGCAGTTGAAAAAGATACAGGCAGACATCTCCATCTGGGGACTGCTTATGGCATCGCGAGTGCATCGACAAGCTGTCTTATCGGCCATGGACAAGGCCAAGCTCTCAATAGACACCACGCCCGAACAGCTGGTGGGCTTAGTTTTTCCGGGAGGAGCTACCCCAATGTTGACCTTTTTTGACAAAGTACTGCCACCTGAGGGTGCGAATCATAACAAGCCACTCTACATCTCTGTGGAGTGCAGAAACAAACGGATACCCGTGGTGCTTGTCGACACAGGGTCCGCCATCAATGTGTGTCCAGCAAGGACTGCCTATGCAATCGGTTTGAAGATCGCGGACTTTGTGCCAACAGCCCAGGTGATTCGAGCATATGGCAACACAAGCAGAGAAGTCATGGGGACAGCGAAAATTCAGACCAAGGTTGGGCCGGGGCAGCATGAAATTGACTTTCACGTCCTGGAGGTTCCCGTCACTTTCAATCTACTCTTGGGGCGGCCGTGGCTGCATCAAGTGAAAGCAGTTTCTTCTACCTTGCATCAAATGGTGAAATACCCCCATGGAAAGGGAGTAGCCATTGTTTTTGGGAATTCATCGATCCATCCACCGTCGGAAGTATCTACGCCAATTTTGGAAATTGAGCACGGTATGGAGGATATGTTCTTATCCGGTTTTACCCTAGCTGAGGCCCGGGTCGTGCAGAACATCTTAACTGTTAATGAGGGGGTGTATGTCAGTGCTCAATCAGTATACCTCATTAACAAGCTTCAACACATCCCCGGGATGGGATTGGGAAAGAGCAGCCGAAAGGGCGTCGTAGCATTGGCCGAGGTGCCACACAACCCGCATACCTTTGGTTTGGGTTATCTGCCCACTAAAGAGGATTGGATAAGGAAGGGTAAAGAGATGGCTGGGAGAGCTAGAGCGAAGAAGGCAGGGAAGCCTTTTGACTTAATGCATCGGCCCATTCAGGGTACCCTAAATGGACGCTTCGTCCGGGAGGGGGAGGACTTTCCGTTTTGTGGTTTCCCAGAGCTGTGGCTGAACGCGGAGAGGAAGCGCGTGCCAGGTTTTGAGATTTTCTTTGACTTACAGTTACCCGGGGATGACGTTGCCGAAGAGCAGACAGACCCATTAGCTGAGGTTGAGTAGAGCCAGAAAGTGGAGTCTGAGGACGCCGAAAGTGAAATGGGGGTAGCGATGACGTGTCTACTTTCAGATCCTCCGATCGAACAAAAGTGCTTGGGGGAAACTTATCGGTATGCGTGATTGGGAATGGAACGGCTGCGGGCCTACCAGCAAACATTTTGGATGCATCTATCGCACCCTCTCTCATCTGGCAGTATGAAGAAGGATTTTTGTCAAGCAGCACCGGGTCAGGTAGTGAGCCGGAATCTGATTCCACCGAGTTTGTTGAGTCGGAATCTGGTTCCAACTCGACTGAGTCTGAGTCTGGTATTCCTGGGGATAATAACCCGGATACCATAATCCTGTCCAGGTCGTCTTTTTCTTTCTCTTTTGAGTCTGTTGTAACCGAAGAATCAAACGATTTGGATGTGCTTAATGAGAATGATGTGGCTGTGGTGTCTGAGTACTTTTCTGTGCCCTTGATTTATTGCATTAACTCAGACTTTCAAAATTTTGATGAAAACGACGAGGAAGAAATTCCTCTAATTTTGCAACGCTTAATTGAACAAGAGCAAGAAAGATTTGTTAAACCCTTAATGGATGAAATCACTACTGTGAACATTGGTACTGAGGAGGACCCGCGGCTGGTCCAGATTGGGTCCACGTTGTCTTCGGAGGAACGCGAGCGCTTAGTCGTTTTATTAAAAGATTTCAAAGATGTTTTCGCGTGGTCCTACGAAGACATGCCTGGAATCGATCCTGAGATTGTACAGCATCGGATCCCTCTTGACCCCGAGGCCCGACCCATTAAACAAAAACTCAGAAGGATCTACCTGGACTGGGTTCTCAAGATTAAGGAAGAGGTCACCAAGCAAATTGACGCAGGTTTCCTGCTGGTATCCGAATACCCAACTTGGTTGGCCAATATTGTTCCAGTGCCGAAGAAGGATGGCAGGATCTGGGTATGCGTGGATTTCAGGAACTTGAATAGAGCTAGTCCGAAGGACGACTTCCCCTTGCCGCATATCGATGAGTTAGTGGACTTTACAGCGGGGCATGCTTTGCTTTCATTCATGGATGGCTTCTCAGGCTATAATCAGATAGTGATGGCACCTGAAGACCGGGAAAAGACTGCATTCACCACCCCGTGGGGGACCTACTACTACAGAGTGATGCCATTTGGGCTATAAAGCGCTGGAGCTACATATCAACGGGCCGCGACCACAATATTGCACGACATGATCCACAAAGAGGTTGAGGTGTATGTGGACGACATGATTGTCAAGTCCAAAGAAAGAGACGGGCACTACACCGCCTTGCAAAAGTTCTTTCAAAGGATCCGAGAATTTCGGTTGCACTTGAATCCTCAAAAGTGTACGTTCGGTGTTACAATAGGGAAAATGCTAGGGTTTCTGATTACACAGAGAGGTATCGAAGTGGACCCTTCCAAAATCAAGGCCATCCCAGAAATGCCACCACCAAGGACTAGAAAGGAGGTGCGAGGCTTTCTGGGTGAAGTGCAATTCATAAGACGGTTTATCTCAAAATTAACCTTGACTTGTGAACCACTTTTTGGTCTCCTGAGAAAGGAAAGAAATTCCAGTGGGACGGCCGATGCCAAGTTGCTTTTGAACATATCAAAGAATATTTACAGAACCCACTCGTGTTGTCACCGCCAGAGTCGGGGAGACCGTTGATATTGTACCTTTCAGTAACTGAGACCACAATGGGCTGCATGCTCGCGCAGGAATCAGAGGACAAAGTGGAGAGGGCCATCTACTATCTGAGCAAGAAGATGCTAGAGTATGAGATCCGCTACACACCTTTGGAGAAGGCTTGCTTAGCCTTGGTATGGGCTACCAAGAAACTGTGGCACTACCTGTTAGCTCACTCCGTAATGTTGGTTTCACGTCTAGATCCCATCAAATATCTCTTCGAGAAACCGGCACTTACGTTCGAGAAACCGGCACTTACGGGTAGGCTAGCTCGTTGGTTGCTGTTGTTTTCCGAATTCGATCTGAAATATGTGACGCGCAAGTCAGTCAAGGGAAGAGCATTAGCAGAATTCTTAGCCGATCATCCAGTGGAAGGAGATGAAGCAGTTGAGTACTTATTTCCAGATGAGGCCATTTTGCATATCGACGACGAGTTTTGGATGATGTATTTTGACGGAGCGTCCAACCAGTACGGGTATGGGATAGGAGTGTAGCTGATAGCACCCGACAATTCCCATATCCCTCTAGCCTTCAAACTCCGGTTCAAAGTCTCGAACAACAAAGCAGAATATGAGGCATGCATTGCTGGTCTAGAAGTAGCTCTGGAACTAGGGGCATAACGGTTGGACATCATCGGGGACTCGAATCTTGTTGTGTCTCAAGCAAAAGGAGATTGGAAAGTCAAAGAAGAAAAGATAATAATGTATCACCAAACCTTGGACCTGCTGATTCCTCGGTTTGAGAAGCTAAACTTCACTCATCTACTAAAAGAAAACAACAGGTTCACAGATTTACTAGCAACTCTATCTTCCATGATAGACATCCCGTTTGGAGTCCGGATGCGTCCAGTCATTATCGACCAGAAATTTGTGCCGGCTTACGAGTCAATTGCTGCTATAGATGAGGTTCAAGATGAGAACCCCTGGTATTACGATATTTAGAATTTCTTAGAGAAAGAGGCGTATCCACCAGGGGCAAATGCCAAGGATAAAAGGGCAATCAAAAGAATGGCCGTTCAGTTCATCATCTGTGGAGGTAAATTGTATAAGAGAGGTCATCTGGGAATGCATAAGCTGTGCGTTGAAACTGAAGAATCAAAACGCCTGATGGAGGCCATCCACGGAGGGAAATGCGGTGCGCATATGAACGGGGTAATGCTGGCATGGAAAATCCTCAGACAGGGTTACTATTGGTCCACCATGGAAGAGGATTGTATTGGCTTTGTTCGGAGATGCCACAAATGTCAGATCCATGCAAACCACATGATCATCCCGCCGTCGAAGCTGTACAATATGACTTCGCCATGGCCATTTTTAGTTTAGGGAATCGATGTGATCGGGGCTGTTACCCTGAAGGGGTCTAATGGACATGAGTTCATCCTGGTCGCAATAGATTATTTCACGAAGTGGGTTGAGGCCCAATCCTATGCGGTGTTGAAGGCGTCACATGTTGCAAAATTCATCAGAAATAACATCATCTGTCATTATGGGGTCCCAAACGAGGTCATTTCAGATAATGGTTCCCACTTCAAGAAGGAAGTGATTGACTTGTTGGAGAAATACAACGTGACTTTTCATAAGTCGTCTACATACCGGCCGCAAACCAATGGAGTGGTCGAGGCCGCCAACAAGAATATCAAACACATATTGCAGAAGATAGTGGAAACCTACCGGGATTGGCCAGACAAGCTGTCGTTTGCTCTGTGGGGGTACCGGACTTTAATTAGAGCTTCTACTGGGGCGACTTCGTATTCATTAGTTTATGGGATGGAGGCCGTTCTACCTATTGAAATTGAGGTTCCGTCTTTGCGAGTGCTGGCTGAGTGTCAAATAGCTAAAGCAGATTGGCAACAGAGCAGATTTAAAGAACTCATGCTTTTTGACAAGCGCAAACTGAAAGCATTGTACCATGTTCAAGGCTATCAGCGCAGAATTGCCAGGGCTTTTAACAAGAAAGTTAAGTCCAGGAATCTAAAAAAAGGAGATTTGGTGCTCAAGGACAACTGAGCTCCCATCCACGACCCAAGGGGCAAGTTCAGACCCAATTGGACTGGTCCCTACATCATTAAGTCTATTTGGTCAGGTGGAGCTGTGGTTCTGATGGACCTAGATGGCCTAGAGTTCTCCCAACCGATCAATATGGACAAGTTAAAGAAATATTACCCCTGAGAGGCTCGCTAGGCCGAAAACCCGAGAGGGCGACCTAGGCAAAAGTTAGAGTGTGAAAAATTTGAAACTATAAAAATTGAGCTCGCAAGGTTGAAAACCCGCAAAGGGCGACCTTGGCAAAAGTTAGAGCGTAAAAGGAGAGTGAAAATACTCGAGTGAACCC
This sequence comes from Camellia sinensis, assembly GCF_055761805.1. Classification (NCBI taxonomy): domain Eukaryota; kingdom Viridiplantae; phylum Streptophyta; class Magnoliopsida; order Ericales; family Theaceae; genus Camellia; species Camellia sinensis. Next base: position 32,492,416 of record NC_138967.1, read on the forward strand.
CAGCCTGAACTACGTAAGGCTTGATTCCCATCTTTGGGATACGTAAGCAACTTCATCCTAAAGTTCAGCCATAAACTTTTCCCCGATCAACTTTGTCCATTTGACCATCTCGGTCATCTTTGTCTATTCAGCATTCAAGAGTTCAGTTATGATCTCCGGTGCAATGCTCTTCAGACTAGGGGCAACTTTCCGTTGCTGCGCAGTGCTGCGGTACTATTCAGACTAGGGGCAACTTTCCGTTGCTGCGCAGTGCTATGGTACTATTCAGACTAGGGGCAACTTTCCAGTTGCTGGGATCCGGGGTTGTGCATCTCAGTGACAGATTTCAAGCATGTTCAGTTCTGATCCATATCGAAAATGATTTTGAAAAGTTTTAATAAAAGTTGACTTTGTTCAAGATTAATCTTTTTACAACTTAGACCATTTTTGGACCAAAGCGGAAAATTTTCAGTACCCACAACCTTCAATTTCATTGATTTCAATACAGAGTTCTCCTGCTCTTGCATACAAATTGAAGTTGCTTTCTTATTACAATCATAAAGAAAACTTGAAAGTACGAATAAAGCAATAAATCCGGGGCATAGCTAAGTCAGGTGTTCCTGCGCCCCCTCCCAGAGATAGTCGAAGCCTCTGATACCAAAGTGGGCCCTTTATGTGCCTCTTCATTGAGCCAATCTATGCACTCATCAGACAAAGTGCAACTGAAAGTGGGAGTAGGGGCCAGGAGCTCTCTAGTCCTCCATGCTGTGGCATACCGGGCAAGCTGTGCGCCTTGAATCGGGAATGCAGCAAGATACTCCATCTCCTCTGGCGGGCAAGTTCGATCATGTCCGAATTGGCACTGGAACCGGAACGAAAAATAGAAGACACAGTGTGTCATGCCAATCAATTGAATTCCAGGTTGACGGGTCATGTTGTAACTCATCGCCGGCAGATTGAGCCAAGGGCAGCACCAAGCAATGCGGTTTGCAGACAAATTACACATCCAATTGTACTACCATCCCTCATCAAGGGCATCGACCAGGCGTTGTTGGAAAAAGTAGCTGCGAGCTGAGTATGCAGGGCAAGACTCCACAATCTGTAACTTGTCCATCAACCACACCTGGGGAGGGATTGAAAAATGAGAGAATAAAGAATAGAGAGATGTACGATGAGAGAAAAGTAAGAAAAGGGCTTCGCGAGAAAAATCGAGCCTGAGGGCCGAGTGATATGAGCAATACATATGTGAGATTTGGGTGGGAAACATTACCTGCAATAGTAGTGGGCTCCCCGCAAGCCTAGCCGTCTCCCGGCGATGAAAAGCGTCTAAGCCCATCAATGTCTCAGCCAATGTCATAGAAATGCAACTCTTGCCCTCCTTCAAACCTTGGGCAACCTCTATCAACTGGACACTGGATCCTCCGGAACCTGAGGCAAGTGAGAAATGAGATAGCAAGCATAGGCAAAATGCGTGTTGCCGATAGCCCTGCCAATAATGGTCGCCGCGGTCACCAGCATCAGAAAACCGGCAAACCAAGCTTGGGATGTCCAGCTCCCCATCATGAATCAATGATCGAGCATCATGCAAAGTGAGGCCACACATTTGTCCTAAGGCTTGGGCGTGGCCGAATCGGAGTTGAGGCAAGATTTCCTTGTTACGCTCGGACTCCATCAAAACTTGGAAATCCTCGAAAGTAGGACACATCTCCTGCCCGCTAAAGCTAAAGACATGTGTTACCGGATTCCAAAACCTTGCCGCGGCATAGAGGAAAGGAAGATACAGCGGAGTACGGCCCAGCGTGAATAATGCGTTCAAGCCGAAGCCCCGGAAGTTTAACTTTTTCGAGTCATCTAGAGAAGCAATCCAAGCTGTGAGATTTTGGGTGAGGAACGCCTCCATTTTGATGCAAAACTAAGATGAAATGAAAAAGCCACGAGGCTGGAGCTTTTAAAGAGGATAAGGCACTGTTCGGGGGACACGTGTCGAAAATTTGGTGGCTGCCAAGCTAGGTGGTCGGCCGGCCACCTTTTCTGGCAAGCCGACCACCCCTCTCCCCTCCAATGCAAAAAGTTGGTCGGCCAGCTCCCTTAGGTGGTCGGCCATAGAGAGGAAGGTGGCTTTGGTTTTGTTCTAGCTTCTAAAAGAAACTTTCTAGCATTTCCATGCATTGGGGGTGTTGAAGGTGCGAGTTTTCCTCTATTTCGGATGCGTTCCGTCACCCAGATCGCCCGAAATGCATTTGTTTATTGAGTTGTTAAATCCTGCTTATCGAGTTGTTATTTTGCTTATTGAGTTGTTGTTTTGTTTATCGAGTTGTTTAGTTCATCGAGTTATTAAGTTTTGTCGAGCCGTTGAGTCTTGTATATTGAGCTGTTACTCTTTGTTTAATCAACATTGTTGTGTTTCGCTTATCGAGTTGTAAACTTGCTAAGGTTCTATTCTTTCTTAGTAAGTTAAGTTGCTTTGTTTGTTGCGTCGGTTCACTACCTGACTTGGCAATTTTCAAATGCACAATTCCATTCAATCTCATTTTGTGCAAAATGACGCGATGCGATGCAAGAACATAAAATGCAACACTTTTTGAACAAAAGCTGTTTCATTCCATCATGCTTCTTTTGTTACAACATTTTACAACAAGGGCACAAGTTTTACAGAAAATAAAACTACCTAATAAATGTACAATGTGCTACAATTACTAGTAAAAAAGGTAAATAAAGTAGGGAATAGCTGCATCAATGCTATCAAGCACAGGAGTAAGAGGCCCTCTTCGTCCTCTTCTGCGGAACAGCCTCAGCACCATCATCGTCATCTGAGTCAGAGCTGTCATCCTTGGGATCCTCCTCGGCCTCATCTCCACTACCAGAACCGGAACCAGAACCACCCTCTCTGTCAGCAGATGTCTCTGACTGGGGATGCGTAGGATCCTCCTCCTCGCTGGACCCCTCCTCTATGACATGCGCTCTGCGTCCGGCTCGTCTGCGAGATGACTCCCCTCTCCCAGCTCCTCGGGAAGGCCCAGATGGCCCGGCCTGTGGTCCGGTATGTAGCGGAGGCATTTGAAAAGAAAGAATGCAATACATCAGCCAAAGTATGTATATCAGATACAGATGCAAGAAAACTACATGAAGTGGGTGCAGGCAGATACAGTGCATGAATGTGGTGAGTGTCAGATGTGCTCTACACATACAATTAATCAATGCAGTAAGATGTTCAAGTTCAACATGTCATCAGAAGTATGATAAATGCGAGAAAATTAAAGAGTACCTGAAAACCGAGGATGGACAGCTGAGCCTCTCTCCGCAAGACCATGCCCTCGAGCGAGGCCACCAATCCGAGCATCCCGTCCATGTACTCTCTGGGTGGCTGCAAATACAAGCTCAGATCATCAGTGACTGAATGAATGCCTAAGTATCTGGGTGATAAATGAAAAGCAGTAGAGCATACCGGTGGTGAGTCAGGGTCACTGGCGTATTGGTGATCAGGCATGGGAGGCTCTATTGGAATCGGGTATGAAGTCCCGTATCGCCATCCCGTCAACTCAGTCGGGATATCCAGCCATCCAGCGTAATGATAAGTCGGAGGAATCGGGGGGACCAGTCCAGCCCCACCTCTCGACGTACCGGCTCTGCTAGTAGAAGGAGCACCTGCAGCCCGAGCTCGACTCGAAGATGGCATGTCAGCAGATCTCCTCGTGGGAGTACGAACGCCTGTCAACGGGGGCATCAAGTATGTGTGACGGTAGGTCGCGTACTCCCCCTCCTCCAAATGTAGCAATACGTCAGTACCCAGCATGGCACTAGTAACCTCCTGGGGAGTGAGCCTCCCAGTAGTCCGCATATCGATTGGAGGTGCTGAAGGGATATCCTGATGAGGGTAGCCCATCGTCTGGCACATGAAGCGTACCCTAGGAACCAGGCCCTACCAACTGGCTCGTCAAACAGGATCCTGTACCAAGAGGCGGCCCATCCTCCGGCAAGCTGAAATCGGAGGTCCCCACCCAAAGGCACCCAAGGCTGCCATGTTGTAGACGTCCCTGAACGTCTCCCCCTTCGGTTGTGTTCATATGGGCTTACTACAGTTCAGACTCAAAAGTCACGGTCCTATATCTAATCTCGCAGAGTGCAATGCAAGACCGAGGAATCATCAAAGAGTCCAAATCTGGCAAATCGTTTTTAAAAACAGATTTTTTTGAAAAAAGTGCCAAACATGGACTGCTTTGCCAGATACAGAGTCGCCACCTAAATATTTTATTTTGGAGAATTTAGGAAACCCTGACTCGTTTGCCTAAGGCCACATGTCCGTCATCACTAAAGTTGCCTCGGCTCGGGAACTTGGGTACGATTAGGGAAGGTCACTTCGTGAGCACCCCCGCTCGCCCGATCAAAGATCGGCCTCTACTAACCATGATATCTAGTTTTGAAAACATTATGCATTATTATTCCGGTTATTAGCCTAGATTTACTATGTGATGCGCACAACATACAAGTATAGACTGGATCGCCTGAATTGGAACAAAACATCTCATGTTTGTTTATTTGAAAATGGTTTAATGGTGCTACTCGTAAGTAGGCTAAGACGTGGATTTGCCACCCTCGGGTGGGCTTAGAAAAAATGATTTTGCCACTCTCAAGTGGGCTTAAAACTCACAATTGATGAATTGTTCCAATCCAAATAACCCAACCTTCACCCACAGGCATTCAGGCAGTTATATCACATAAGCAGTTAGCCTTATGGCAAGCATGCTATCATGGCAGTCACTCACACGCATGCAAGGATGCTAAAGCATAAGTACTTACCGAGTACTCCACGCCAAAACAGAAGCTATGTTAGAAATCCATGCATGATCCTAACTATACAGAAATGCCTAATGCAACACATGCAAGAATGCAACTACAATAGGCTCGACTATTCTAAACATGGCATATGATGAAGCTATAGCTAACACGTATTCAATTTGGAATTGAAATACAATGCAGTTAGTATGATGCGCCGAGCCCGGTGCATGCAATACAGATGAATGATGCAAACATGCAAGCATAAGTATGCTAATTGAAACATGTCCTAATCTAACCATCATAAGCGGGTAAATAAAAGGGAGAAAGACGTGGGGTTGGAAGACATACATCACACACACGCACGCTTATTACAATTGTGCCATCGCTCGGAGGGTCCGAATAAATAATATACAGTCCGAAAGTAATACAGTCCAAATGAATAACGAATTACAATTAATTATTACACAACCATTAACTAATTAACAAATTAGCTAAGTAAGCAAATAAATTAAATGAATGTGACTGCCTCGGCTCTGTTTTGGATGATAATGGATGCATGCATGCTCGATACGCTTTGTCGGTAAATTCCATCGCGATGCCTCGTCTCGCCTTTGTTTGCAACTGATTTCAGAAACTTACACAAAGCTCCAGAAGGCTGAAACTCCACCTTGGGAAAGCCACCGACCAGGTATTGGCTTGGAAAACCCTTGCCGACCACCCCTTATGGTGGAAACCAAAAAAGGTGGTCGGCCGACCACTTTCTGCCCCTGGACTCTGGTTTTTCTGCAACAAAGCCAAGAAGGAGAGAAAGCAAGGTATTTTCAACATATGTGTGCGCGACCACTCCTCCCCGTCCTTGCACAAGCCCTAGGGAGTGTGGCCCTCGGTCCTCGAGCCATTAACCACGCATCTCAATGCATGATGGCCGAGGAGTCGAATTGCACGTTTTAATGTGACATGAATGCACAAATACACACTTAAGGCCTAAACTCCATCATGAAAAATTCGGAATGTTGGCGACCGAGAATCGAGGCACGTTTCGTCACTTGGAGTACGAAACATCCCTCGTTTCCCATGCTTGGACTAAACCCTACTCCAAGCACAATGCAACAAGCAATGCATGGCACGTGCAAATGCGACTAGCATACAATCCTAAGTGTAATGCAACCAAGTGATGCAAGCATGCAAGGGATAAAATGCAAACATGCACCTAGCATATACAATGCTAACACTACATGGCATGTGCAATGCTCGTGAACTAAGGCATACTCAATGCGACTATCAACCTAGCATACACAATGCGAGGAATGACATATCATGGCATGCACAATGCTCCTAACAACCTAGCATACGCAATGCAAAGGCTAAACATGCAACAACATGAATTACATGGCATGCTCGATGCAAGATGGACTTATACCAATGTGAGTGGACCTCAACCACACTCACATCAGTGGCCATGTGATGAAAATGAGAGAATCGAAATGCATGCACACATGCACGAATGCCAAGGACCGAACCTAAGGCATGAAATACCACTCTACCAAAGCATGGCAAGGGATGAAAGATGGCATACAAACATGCAATTTACAGCTCTGAAATATGATGCTCAATGGTCCCGAATCATGCAAACATGGCACACAATGCAAGTTAGGGGACCCGGGTACCGAAGCTAGTGAAGTGCGTTACACTAGAGGTACCCAAAGCAATGCACCAAAGGCAAAACCAACCCCAAACAGACCCTAGGTAGGTTTGAAACAGTGGAAAATTGGCCTAAAATGATGGCTCAACAAGCATGAAAATGAAGCTCATTCAATGGTCGGTAAACAAGGCATTCAAGCCCGACTCTCAAGCACACTTAAAGAGATGAAAACATGGCAATATGGCATTCATATAGGCTCTGAAATGTGATGTAAAATGGCCTCAAAACATGAACACACCTCAGCACATGCATGCAATGGACCTCAAATCTCAAAGTTAAGCATGGGTATTGAACTACAAGCATGCAAAACAAACATCATTCAATCATGAAACCCAAAAACAGAGCTAGGAAAGTCCAAAATAAGCACAATATCAGTTTATGACATGGCCAAAAAGTTCTAAAATCAAGGGCCCACAAAGCATGTAAAGAAAGCTAGTAAACCATGAGTTGTTCTACAACTATATGAAGCATATGAAAGCTCATTAAGCCAACCAAAAACAGATATATGCCATGCCAAAATATGCCTAAATAACCACTGAAACTCAATCAATGCATGCAAAAATGATGAGCTCCTTTGGAAGGCCATGCAAGGGGTTACTCTACACCTATATGATGGACACATAAAAGGTCAAAACCACCTCTGGAAATGAGTTATGACAACCTTAAAACTCACCAAATAGGCCCTGGAATTAGTCTAGGAAGCATGCAATGAAAGGTCCCTTTGAAAGGCCTTGAATAGGATTGCTCTACATATGCATCATAGACATAAAATATGACAAAAAGGGCTCTGGACAGAGCTAATGCAGATCATAAAACTCACAAAATAAGTCCTGGAATGTGACTTCACAACATGCAAAATGGAGCTCCTTTGGAAGGCCAACAAAGCTAGTAAAGAGAATGAGGGGTGAGAGGGTCACCCCTCTATGATTTTGGAGCTCAAAGACACATCAAAGTCACTGAAAATCCATTGGATTTCAGTGGTTAAGAGGCCAAAACAAGGCCAATGCAAATGCTCAAATGCATGGCTCAAAGCATGAGGAAATGAAGCATGCAAGGAAGAAGATGACTCCAAACAGGAAAGTGACCTCAATCAAACTTAAAGAGGAGATCAAAACAAGACTTTCTTCAGTTCATGGCAAATCTCAAAAACTCTTGCAAATGGAGCTAAAGTATAAAGCAAAATAGTGCAAAAATGGGGTAAATGAAGACTTACCCTTGTAGCACAGCAATGCAGCAACTTCTGGACCAAGAATGTAAGCTCTTAACCTCTGCAATAGACCTCCAAGGTGCTGGAATGGATGGTAGAGGTGGTAGGCTATGAGGTGTAGTGCAAATGGTGCAAGAATATTAGGGTTTGGAGGCTTGAAGTATAGAGATAGAGGGAGTTGTATGTATGCTCCAGCCAAAACTTTCTAACCCTTGCAAAAGGAGGGGGAGTGTTGGTTTTATAGAGGAAGAAGGCCAAGGCTTCTTGGGGAAGCCTTAAGAGAGGGTCAAAGCTTCTCAAAGAAGCTTAACCAAAGGGGTCAAGCTTCTTGAGGAAGCTAGACCAAAAGGGTCAAGCTTCCTTAAGAAGCTTGACAAGAGAGTCAAGCTTCTCTAAGAAGCTAAGCAAAAAGGCCAAAACCAACTTAAAAAGACCAAAAAGAGGGTCAAAACCCCGGAGGAAGGCTTAAGTGCTTCACAGCTGGCACAGCTGTGTTGCACTCAAAAAGAGCAAAAAGCAGAAAGTTGGCCAACTAGCTAAGGTGGCCGGCCGGCCACTCCCCCTGGTCGGCCAACCAGCGGTCAAAAGGTTCAAGGTGAAATGCTGGTCGGCCACCCCAGATTGGTGGCCTCCCAGATGAGTGCAACACAGCTGTATGGTGGAAAACCAGAAAATGTGACCCAAGAGAGAGAAAAACCAGCTTTTTAGCAAGGTTCAAAAGGGTCAAGAAGAATTACTGGTCGGCCTACCCATATTGGTGGCCTCCCAAATGAGCACAATACAATAGTGGTATGAAAAGCCAGAAATTGTGGCTCAAAAGTGAGAAAAACCAGCTTTCTGTCAGAAAAATCGGCTTTAGGAGAGAGAAAAAGAGAAAATTGGTTTCCAAGGGAAAAAGGTGGCCTCCCACCATACTACCACCTCCCTAACAATGAAAATAGGGTTCCTACCAAAAATGGACCAAGACGAATGCAAAACGAGGGTTCGGGGGCCAAAACGTGCAGTCCGAGGCCCCGAAAACAGGTTGTTAGGCACCGAAAGTGGCGTATGACCACGAAGGTGGTCTCTCGGGCCACAGTGTCCCTCTAAATGAAGGAAACAAGGTGTGTGCCAAAATTCGAAGCAAATGGAGGTAGTTAAGCGGTCCCGAACCGAGACACAAGGCTGATGGCCCGGAAAATCGAAAATTGGGCTCCAAACGGGAAAAATGGACTACGACCACGAAACGTAGCCTACGGCCACTGAGAGATGGTCTACGAGACCTCTCCCTCCCTTCGGGAAGAGAAAACAGGACCTGGTTCACAAACTGAGGCAAAGCACAAAAGAGCCCCGAAGTCCGGGGGCGAGGCTCGCAGCCGAGACTCCGCAACCTCAGAACGAGCACAATATGCAACATCACCGAGCGCTCAGTTGGTGACGTCTAAGTCTTAAGATCGGTCAAAAATAGGGTGTCTACACATGTGATCTGCAAATAACCAATGCATAAGCCGATTAGAAATCGTAGATGTGCAAAATAAATCAAAGGTGAAAACATTGAGGACTGAGAGTTCTGAATTACCTCTGTCGGCCGCACTATGTCGAAAAACTGCCATAGGTAGGAGAGAGTCTCCCGGGCCCGCGGCCGGTACTGGCCCTCGAAAATGAGCGAGTAGGGGGTCATGAAGAGCGCCTCCACCTCGAGCTCTGGGGCTAGCGTCGGGAAGTACACAAAAACCCATAACTGTGGAAAATAGGGCAAAAGCCATTAGAATACAGAATGCTGAGTGTAGAATCTGAATACAGAATGCTGAGTGCAGAATGTGAGTACAGAATGTAAAGTGTGCCGTGCGTGCAGTGTACAGATGATGAAAAGTAGAAATGTAAATCAAGAGGGCAGAAAGTACCTCACAGGCTCTCCAGTAGCCGCCAACTATGTTTCCCTGTCTGCGGGAGGCCGCGCTCATGTAGTAATAGAGGGTAGCCAAGCCGGCGCCACCCCAGTCATACTGACTGACCTGCGAGAGGTCTACCAGGGCACTCAGCAGATATAGCCCAACGGTGTTCCTCCTATCGGCGAACAGAGTGGTCCCGAAGAGGAACATCAAAAACCCTCGAGTGTACTGTGCTATCTCCTCGGGAGTCTCGGGCTCCCTCTGTCTGAAATATGAAGAAAACCAGGTGTACCGGACTTAGCCCGAGGATCGGTTGACTGGTGGGCGAGCTCCCAATAGATAAATCCAGGTGGCCTCCCACTCGCCCATGTCCTCATCATAAGGGATCGCCCAGCCTCCCACGTCGAGGCCTGTCAACACAGCAAAGTCGAATGGGGTCATAGTCATGTCCCCAGCAGCTGAGAAATGAAAGGAATTGGTGGTGTCCCACCACCTCTCCACAAGGGCACCCATCAACATCCTGCTGGCGGGATAGCGAGATATCCCAGTACAGAAGGGCCCGAACCCTGCCTGATTAACCCAATCACGGACGGCCTCTAGGAGCTCTGCATGCCACTCCCTCGCAGCAATGGAGCCATATCCCCGTGTAACACGGGAGGACACCTGCATTCACAATGAACACATGTATTCAGTTTCAGAATGAAATGAATAAGCTGCGTGCAAATGAAATGTATGAGCTGTGTGCAAATGAGATCAAATACAATGCTGTGAACTGCATGTTCAGTATGAGTTGTGCGTTCAGAATCGAAGTTTGTGCTACGTGTTCACAATCAAGATATGGGCTGCGTGTTCAGAAATTCAAAGTTTGGGCTGTGTGCTCAACTTTCAACAAATGTGTGCTGCGTGTTCACAAACAAAGTTTGGGCTGAGTGTTCAACTTTCAACAAATATGGGCTGCGTGTTCAAAAATTCAAAGTTTGGGCTGCATGTTCAACTTTCAACAAATGTGTGCTGCGTGTTCACAAACAAAGTTTGGGCTGAGTGTTCAACTTTCAACAGATATGGGCTGCGTGTTCAGAAATTCAAAGTTTGGGCTGCGTGTTCAACTCTCAACAAGTGTATGCTGCGTGTTCACAATCAAGATATGGGATGTGTGTTCAGAAATTCAAAGTTTGGCCTGCGTGTTCAACTTTCAACAAATGTGTGCTGCGTGTTCACAATCAAATATGGACTGAGTGTTCAGGATTGAAATGTGTGCTGCGTGTTCACAAACAAATACGAGCTGTGTGTTCAGATTCAGAGATAGTGTGTGCTGCGTGTTCACCATCAAATATGAACTGCGTGTTCAGAAATTCAAGTGATTGAGTTGTGTGTTCAAGATGCAAACAGAGTACTGTGTTATAGACTAAGCATTCAGAACAAGCTGTGTGCTAGAATGAGCAGAAGTATGGCATGCGAATGTGTTCAGAGCGAGCAAATAAGCCTGCGCAGCATAAAATGCACGAAAAATGCAGAATTAAGGCAGGAAATGTAAAAAAAAAAATGAAGTACATACCTCCCGTTCCTAATAGGAAAGATGGGACTCCGGCTCCCGCAATAGCAAATCCACGGGGGCTCGATCGTCGAAATCCGTAAAATGATAGAAAACTGCCCGCGGGAGGATGTGCGTCGAGGGGTCGTACCTCTCGGGAATAAAGAGGCGAATCCTCGGCAGTAGAGACATGAAATCTGGATCGCCTCCGGCACCTGGAGAACCTCCGTCATGGGGAAAATGACCCGCCATCTTAAGAAATCTGCAAAAAGGAGCAAAAATGAGCCAAAATTAGGAAAAGTCAACAAAAGTCAACTCCCAAGAAAATTTTCCAAATGTTGAGACAAACTTACCTCAAGTGGTGAAAATGAGAAAAGAAGCTCCGAAATCAAAATTTAATCGGTTCAAAGTGAAGAGAACTGAAAGTTTTCGCGAAACAACTTTGCATGGGGCGTTGGAAAACGCGTATAGAGTGCAGAACTGAGAGGGAAAATGCTCTAGGAAGGAGGAGAAGGTGATTTCGGATCTGAAGTTGTGAGGAATAAAGCTTTGGCCGAATGTATTTAAAGAAATGAGGGTGAAAGTACCAAACTGCCCCGGATTTGGGCTAGGTGGTTGGCCGGCCACCTTTTCTGGTAGGCCGACCACCCTCTGCACTCAAACCTGGTCGATGGCCTCCAGTGAACTCTAAACCTGGTCGGTGGTGTTCCCAAGATGGTCTCCAAGGTCTCTGCAAATTTTGGTAGTGATCGGAGTCCCCGGCACTCGGGAAAGTACAAGAAAAGTGTACTTTTCGTCGCGAAATCCCTCCGCGGGAACTTCAATTCCAACTTTCGATGTGTGTTTCATCGTCACTCGTCAAGAGCAAAATGTATCCTTTTTGAGCATGTTGTGACCCTTCCGGGAGGTAAACCGGAGGTCGCGATTGAGTCGCACTCGTCAAAACTTGCATTTCTTTGCTCGTTGTTTCGTGTCAAACATGCATTCGAGTTTGCACTTATCCTGCATTGTTATGCATGTCACTTGCATTCTCATGCATACCACTTGCATTATTGTGCACGTTTCATGGGTATTGTCATACCCTCACGCTTAACTTGCGTTGACACGCGCGTGTCTCTCGCATTGCGATGCACTTTCCCATCGGCACCCTGTTTGTCTACATTCGATATAGCGTTGAACATGTGTTGCTAACTATGTTGTGCTTGTTAAGTTTCTCTCTTTTGCAGGCACGATATTGTATGTACGGTTCATTTGAAGCTAGTGCAACTAGACGAATCGTGCAGGTATTGTATCTTCTCCGTGTGAGACGTGGCGAGAGTTGAATAATTCTCCGCATTCTTAAAACTGCATGAAATGTAGTTGTTGCTTTGCATTCTTGCTTAAAACTGTTACGTGTGCGCTTCATTACAGTTTGCTGCTTTGCATGATCATGAGCTACATCCAGCTTTGTGCATATCATTTTGCGTCTTGCCCCCTGCCTGCGGGCACATCCTTCTTACCTTGCCTGTTTGTCTAAGTCTTCGGCCTTGTCAAAAATGGGTCGTCTCTGGGCTTTGACATTCACTCTCGTCAATTACGACATTCGAGTTCTGTCAAAGAGGGGCAACTGTAGACATCCCATTTTTGACCAACCTTAAGACTCAGACGTCACCAACTGAGCGCTCGGTGATGTTGCATATTGTGCTTGTTCTGAGGTTGCGGAGTCTCGGCTGCGTGCCTCGCCCCTAGACTTCGGGACTCTTTTGTGCTTTGCCTCGGTTTACGAATCAGGTCCTGTTTTCTCTGTTTTCTCTTCCCGAAGGGAGGGAGAGGTCTCGTAGACCATCTCTCAGTGGCCGTAGGCTACGTTTCGTGGTCGTAGGCCATTTTTCCCGTTTGGAGCCTAGTTTCCGATTTTTAGAACCGTCGGTCGTGTGCCTCGGTTCAGGACCGCTTAATTACTTCCGTTTGCTCCGGGTTTTGGCACACACCTTATTTCCTCCCTTTTGAGGGACACTGTGGCCTGGGAGACCACCTTCGTGGTCATACACCACTTCCGGTGCCTAATAGCCTGTTTTTGGGGCCTCGAACTGCGCGTTTTGGCCCCCGAACCCTCGTTTTGCATCCGTCTTGGTCCATTTTTGGTAGGGACCCTATTTTCATTGTTAGGGAGGTGGCATTATGGTGGGAGGCCACCTTTTTCCCTTGGAAACTAGTTTTCTCTTTTTCTCTCTCCTAAAGCCGATTTTTCGGACAAAAAGCTAGTTTTTCTCACTTTTGAGCCACAATTTCTGGCTTTTCATACCACCATTGTGTTGTGCTCATCTGGGAGGCCACCAATATGGGTAGGCCGACCAGTAATTCTTTTTGACCCTTTTGAACCTTGCTAAAAAGTTGGTTTTTCTCTCTCCTAGGCCACATTTTCTGGTTTTCCACCATACAAATGTGTTGCACTCATCTGGGAGGCCACCAATCTGGGGTGGCCAACCAGCATTTCACCTTGAACCTTTTGACCCTTGGTCGGCCGACCAGGGGGAGTGGCCGGCCGACCACCTTAGCTGGTCGGCCAGCTTTCTGCTTTTTGCTCTTCTCAAGTGCAACACAGCTGTGCCAGCTGTGAAGCATTTGACCCACTGTCTGAGATTTTAACCATCTTTTTTATCCTTTTTAGTTGGTTTTGACCCCCTTGCTTAGCTTCTTGGAGAAGCTTGACCCTTTTGGTTAAGCTTCTTTAAGAACCTTTGAACCCCTCTTAAGGCTTCTTCAAGAAGCCTTGGCTCTTCTCCTCTATAAAACCAACACTCCCCCTCCATTTGCAAGGGTTAGAAAGTTTAGCCAAGGCATATACACTCCACCCTCCATAGCCTTCTTCTTCAAAGCTCCAAACCCTAATATTCTTGCACCATTTGCACTACACCTCATAGCCTACCACCTCCACCATCCATCCAAGCATCTTGGAGCTGATTTTCAGAAGTTGAAGAACTCCTTCCTTGGTCCAGAAGCTGCTGGAGTCATTGTCTACAAGGGTGAGTCCTATTTCTCCCATTTTTTTATTATTTTGCGCCATTGACTAGCCTTATTTGCAAGCATTTTTGGACTTTGTTATAAACTGAAAAGTGTCTTATTTTAAGCTCCTCTTGGAGTTTGATTAAGGACACTTTTCTGTTTGAGGCCATCTACCTCCTTGTATGCTATATCCCTCTTCGTAGGCTTATTTTGCATCATATCTTAGCCCTACTTGTGAGCATTTTTGAGTTTTTCCATAAACTAGAAAAAGTCTTGTTTTGATCTTCTAAACATGTTTGTTTAAGGACTCTTTTCTGTTTTGGGTCATCTTATCCATTTCATGCTTCATTTTCTTATGTTTTGAGCCTTGCATTTGAGCATTTGCATTGGCCTTGGTTTGGCCTTTTAGCCACTGAAATCTAGTGGATTTTTAGTAGCTTAGATGTGTTTTTGAGCTTCAAAATCAGAGAGGGGTGACCCTCTCACCCCTTGTTCTCTTTCTAGCATTATTGGCCTTCCAAAGGGGCTCCATCTTGCATGTTGTGAAGTCACATTTCAGGCCCTATTTTGTGAGTTTTAAGGTCTGCCTTGACTCTATCCGAAGCCCCTTTGGCCATATTTTATGTCTATGATGCATGTGTAGAACAATCTCATTTAAGGCCTTTCAAAGGGACCTTTCATTGCATGCTTCCTAGACCAATTTCAGGATCTTTTTGGTGGGTTTTAGGGCTGTCATAACTCATTTCTAGAGGTGGTTTTGCCCTTTTGTTTGTCTATCATGTATGTGTAGAACAACCCCTTGCATGGCTTTCCAAAGGGGGTCATTATTCTTACATGTGTTGACTGAGTTCTAGTGGTTATTTGGGCAAATTTTAGCATGAAATACTTCTGTTTTTGGCTGGTTGGGTGAGCCCTCATATGCTTCATATAGTTGTAGAATAACTAATGGTTCACTAGCTTTCTTTGCATGCTTTATAGGCCATTGATTCTAGCATATTTTGGCTATGCCTTAAACTGATAATGTGCTTATTTTGGACTGCCCTAGCTTTGTTTTTGGGTCTTGTGGCCGAATGATGTTAGTTTTGCATGCTTGTAGTTCAAGGTCCATGCTTAGCTTTGAGTTTTGAGATCCATTCCATGCATATACTGAGGTATTTTCATGCCTTGGGATCATTTTTCATCAAATTTCAGAGCTTATACGAATGTCATGTTGCCATGTTTTCATCTCTTTAAATGCGTTTGAGAGTTGGGCTCGTATGCCTCATTTACCGACCATTGAATGAGCTCTATTCCGTTGCATTCCGAGCCATCATTTTAGGCCATATCCCCATTGTTTCAGACCTGCCTAGGGTCTGTTTGGGGTTGGTTTTTCCTTTGGTGTATTGCTTTGGGTACCTCTAGTGTAACGCACTTCACTAGTTTCGGTACCCAGGCCCCCTAGCTTGCATTGTGTGCCATAATTGCATGTTTCGGGACCATATTTCATGCTGTTTTAGAGCTGTAATTTATACTATTCCATGTCATGTTTCATCCTTTCCATGCTTTGGTAGAGTGGCATTCCATGCCTTAGGTTCGGTCCTTGGTATTCGTGCATGTGTGCACACATTTCAGTTGTCTCATTTTCATCTAATGGCCATTGATGTGAGTGTGGCTGAGG
The DNA here is from genome assembly GCF_055761805.1 of Camellia sinensis. NCBI lineage: Eukaryota > Viridiplantae > Streptophyta > Magnoliopsida > Ericales > Theaceae > Camellia > Camellia sinensis. The sequence continues at coordinate 32,508,124 of NC_138967.1, forward strand.
TCCACTCATGTTGGTGTAAGTCCATCGTGCATTGTGTATGCCATTTCGGTCCATAGCATTATGTATGCTGAGTTGCATGTTAGAGCATTGTGTATGCCATGTTATATCGAGCATTGTGTATGCCATGTTATATCGAGCATTGTATATGTCATTTCATAGCATTGCGTATACTAGGTTGTATATTAGTCGCATTGTGTATGCTATCTCATTTGCATCGTGTTTGGGATAGGAGTTAGCCCAAGCACGATAAACGAGGGACGTTTCGTACTCTGAGTGACGGAACGTGTCTCAATTCCCGGTCGCCGACACTCCGGATTACCCATGATGGAGTTTAGGTCTTGTTGTGTTTATACGTGCATTCATTTCACATCGAGTCGTGCAATTCGCCCCCTCGGTCATCATGCATCGAGATACGTGATTGGTGGCACGAGGATCGAGGACTACACTCCCTGAAGAGTAATCATGCATACATATGTGAAAATACTTTGCCATGCCCCTTTCTTGCTCTCTGTTGCAGTAAATCAGAAATCAACAGCTTTCTGGAGCTTCGCACAACATTTCGGGATTAAGTGTAAACAGAGGCGAATCGGGGCATCGCAATGGATTTCCACGCCAAGCAACTCAAGCACGCATCTTTCATCATTCGGAACAGAGCCGGGGCGGTCCATAGCTTGCATGCTAATTTACTTGCTTTCCTAGTTAAACTGTTAATTAATTAGGGTTTTGTACTTATTCGGACTGTAATTATTATTCGGACTGTATTATTTATTCGGACCCTCCGAGCGAGGGCACAATTGTAATAAGTGTGCGTGCGTGTGATGTATGTTTTCCAACCCTGCGTCTTTCTCCTTTTTATTTGCCCGCTTATGATGGTTAAATTTGGACATGTTTCAATTAGCATACTTATGCTTGCATGTTCGCATCATTCATCTGTATTGCATGCACCGGGCTCGGCGCATCATACTAACTGCATTGTATTTCAATTCCGAGTTGAATACTTGTTAGTTGTAGCATTTCACATGCCATCCTTAGAATAGTCGAGCCTACTATAGTTGCATTTTGCATGTGTTGCATTAAGCATTTCTGTATACTTAGGATCATGCATTGATTTCTAACTAGTTTCTGTTTTGGCTTAGAGTACTCGGTAAGTGTTTATGCTTTAGCATCCCCGCATGTGTGTGAGTGACTGCCATGATAGCATGCTTACCATGAGGCTAATTGCTTATGTGATATATCTGCCTGAATGCCTGTGGATGAAGGTTGGGTTATTTAGATTGGAACAATTCATCAATTGTGAGTTTTAAGCCCACTTGAGAGTGGCAAATCGTCATGCTTTCTAAGCCCACCTGAGGGTGGCAAATCCACATTTTAGCCTACTTGCGAGTAGCAAACCGTTTTCAAAACAAACATGAGATGTTTCGTTCCAATTTAGGCGATCCAGTCTATACTTGTATGCTGTGCGCATCATATAGTAATTCTAGGCTAATAACCGGAATAAGAACGCATAATGTTTTCAAAACTAGATATCACGGTTAGTAGAGGCCGATCTTTGATCGGGCGAGTGGGGGTGCTCACGAAGTGACCTTCCCCAATCGTACCCAAGTTCCCGAGCCGAGGCAACTTTGGTGATGACGGACACGTGGCCTTAGGCAACGAGTCAGGGTTTCCTAAATTCCCCAAAATAAAATATTTAGGTGGCGACTCTGTATCTGGAAAAGCAGTCCATGTTTGGCACTTCTTTCAAAAAATCTGTTTCAAAAACGATTTGCCGGATTTGGACTCTTTGATGATTTCATCGGTCTTGCATTACACTCTGCGAGATTAAATACAGGACCGTGACATTGAGTCCTGAACTGTAGTGAGCCCAATGAACAAAACAGGGGGGATTTCCGCCCAAATCCGGCAAATCGTTTTTGAAAACAGATTTTTTGAAAGAAGTGCCAAACATGGACTGCTTTGCCAGATACAGAGTCGCCACCTAAATATTTTATTTTGGGGAATTTAAGAAACCCTGACTCGTTGCCTAAGGCCACGTGTCCGTCATCACCAAAGTTGCCTCGGCTTGGGAACTTGGGTACGATTGGGGAAGGTCACTTCGTAAGCACCCCCGCTCGCCCGATCAAAGATCGGCCTCTATTAACCGTGATATCTAGTTTTGAAAACATTATGCGTTCTTATTCTGGTTATTAGCCTAGATTTACTATATGATGCGCACAGCATACAAGTATAGACTGGATCGCCTGAATTGGAACGAAACATCTCATGTTTGTTTTGAAAACGGTTTGCTACTCGCAAGTAGGCTAAAATGTGGATTTGCCACCCTCAGGTGGGCTTAGAAAACATGATGATTTGCCACTCTCAAGTGGGCTTAAAACTCACAATTGATGAATTGTTCCAATCCAAATAACCCAACCTTCACCCACAGGCATTCAGGCAGGTATATCACATAAGCAATTAGCCTCATGGTAAGCATGCTATCATGGCAGTCACTCACACACATGCGGGGATACTAAAGCATAAACACTTACCGAGTACTCCAAGCCAAAATAGAAACTAGTTAGAAATCAATGCATGATCCTAAATATATAGAAATGCTTAATGCAACACATGCAAAATGCAATTATAGTAGGCTCGGCTATTCTCACGATGGCATGTGAAATGCTACAACTAACAAGTATTCAACTCGAAATTGAAATACAATGCAGTTAGTATGATGCGCCGAGCCCAGTGCATACAATACAGATGAATGATGCGAACATGCAAGCATAAGTATGCTAATTGAAACATACCCTAATCTAACCATCATAAGCGGGTAAATAAAAGGGACAAAGACTTGGGATTGGAAGACATACATCACACGCACGCACACTTATTACAATTGTGCCCTCGCTTGAAGGGTCCGAATAAATAATACAGTCCGAATAATAATTACAATCCGAATAAGTACAAAACCCTAATTAATTAACAGTTTAACTAGGAAATGAAGTAAAGTAGCATGCAAGCTATGGACCGCCTCGGCTCTGTTCCGAATGATGAAAGATATGTGCTTGAGTTGCTTGGCGCGGAAATCCATTGCGATGCCCCGATTTGTCTCTGTTTACACTTAATCCCGGAATGTTGTGCGAAGCTCCAGAAGGCTGTTGATTTCTGATTTGCTGCAACAGAGAGCAAGAAAAGGACATGGCAAAGTATTTTCACATATGTATGCATGAATACTCTTCAGGGAGTGTAGTCCTCGATCCTCATGCCACCAATCACGCATCTCGATGCATGATGGCCGAGGGGGCGAATTGCACGACTCGATGTGAAATGAATGCACGTATAAACACAACAAGACCTAAACTCCATCATGGGTAATCCGGAGTGTCGGCGATCGAGAATTGAGACACGTTCCGTAATTCGGAGTACGAAACGTCCCTCGTTTCCCATGCTTGGGCTAACTCTTATCCCAAACACGATGCAAATGAGATGGCATACACAATGCGACTAACATACAACCTAGCATACGCAATGCTATGAAATGACATATGCAATGCTCGATGTAACATGGCATACACAATACTCTAACATGCAACTCAGCATACACAATGCTATGGACCGAAATGGCATACACATTGCACAACGGACTTACACCAACATGAGTGGACCTCAGCCACACTCACATCAGTGGCCATTAGATGAAAATGAGACAACCGAAATGTGTGCATACATGCACGAATACCAAGGACCGAACCTAAGGCATGGAATGCCACTCTACCAAAGCATGGCAAGAATGAAACATGAAATGGAATAGCATAAATTACAGCTCTAAAACAGCATGAAATATGGTCCCGAAACATGCAAATATGGCACACAATGCAAGCTAGGGGGCCCGGGTACCGAAACTAGTGAAGTGCGTTACACTAGACGTACCCAAAGCAATGCACCAAAGGCAAAACCAATCCCAAACAGACCCTAGGCAGGTCTAAAATAGTGGGGATATGGCCTAAAATGATGGCTCGGAATGCAACGGAATGGAGCTCATTCAATGGTCGGTAAATGAGGCATACGAGCCCGGCTCTCAACCGCATTTAAAGAGATGAAAACATGGCAACATGGCATTCATAAAAGCTCTGAAATTTGATGAAAAATGATCCCAAGGCATGAAAATACCTCAGTATATGCATGGAATAGATCTCAAAACTCAAAGCTAAGCATGGACCTTGAACTACAAGCATGCAAAACTAACATCATTCGACCACAAGACCTAAAAACAGAGCTAGGGCAGTCCAAAATAAGCACATTATCAGTTTAAGGCATAGCCAAAATATGCTAGAATCAATGGCCTATAAAGCATGCAAAGAAAGCTAGTGAACCATGAGTTGTTCTACAACTATATGAAGCACATGAGGGCTCACCCAACCAGCCAAAAACAGAAGTATTTCATGCTAAAATATGCCCAAATAACCACTGGAACTCAGTCAACACATGCAAGAATGATGACCCCCTTTGGAAAGCCATGCAAGGGGTTGTTCTACACATACATGATAGACAAACAAAAGGGCAAAACCACCTCTGGAAATGAGTTATGACAGCCCTAAAACCCACCAAAAAGAGCCTGAAATTGGTCTAGGAAGCATGCAATGAAAGGTCCCTTTGAAAGGCCTTGAATGGGATTGTTCTACACATGCATCATAGACATAAAATATGGCCAAAGGGGCTCCGGACAGAGTCAAGGAAGACCTTAAAACTCACAAAATAGGGCCTGAAATGTGACTTCACAACATGCAAGATGGAGCCCCTTTGGAAGGCCAATAATGCTAGTAAAGAGAACAAGGGGTGAGAGGGCCACCCCTCTCTGATTTTGAAGCTCAAAAACACATCTAAGTCACTAAAAATTCCCTGGATTTCAATGGCTAAAAGGCTAAACCAAGGCCAATGCAAATGCTCAAATGCAAGGCTCAAAACATGAGGAAATGAAGCATGAAAGGGGGAAGATGACCCCAAAAAGAAAAGAGTCCTTAAACAAAAATGTTTAGAAGATCAAAACAAGACTTTTTCTAGTTTATGGAAAATCTCGAAAATGCTCACAAGTAGGGCTAAGATATGATGCAAAATAAGCCTACGAAGAGGGATAGAGCTTACAAGGAGGTAGATAGCCTCAAAAAGAAAAGTGTCCTTAATCAAACTCCAAGAGGAGCTCAAAATAAGACATTTTTCAGTTTATGAAAAAGTCCAGAAATGCTTGCAAATAAGGCTAATCAATGGAGCAAAAAAATGCAAAAATGGGGAAAATAGAGACTCACCCTTGTAGACAATGACTCCAGCAGCTTCTGGACCAAGGAAGGAGTTCTTCAACTTCTGAAAATCAGCTCCAAGATTCTTGGATGGCTGGTGGAGGTGGTAGGCTATGAGGTGTAGTGCAAATGGTACAAGAATATTAGGGTTTGGAGCTTTGAAGAAGAAGGCTATGGAGGGTGGAGTGTATATGCCTTGGCCAAACTTTCTAACCCTTGCAAATGGAGGGGGAGTGTTGGTTTTATAGAGGAGAAGAGCCACGGCTTCTTGGAGAAGCCTTCAGAGGGGTTCAAAGCTTCTCAAAGAAGCTTAACCAAAAGGGTCAAGCTTCTTGAGGAAGCTAGACCAAAAGGATCAAGCTTCCTCGAGAAGCTTGACAAAAGAGTCAAGCTTCTCCAAGAAGCTAAGCAAGGGGGTCAAAACTAACTAAAAAGGATCAAAAAGATGGCCAAAGTCTCGGACAGTGGGTCAAATGCTTCACAGCTGGCACAGCTGTGTTGCACTTGAGAAGAGCAAAAAGTAGAAAGCTGGCTGACCAGCTAAGGTGGCTGGCCGGCCACTCCCCCTGGTTGGCCGACCAGGGGTCAAAAGGTTCAAGGTGAAATGCTGGTCGGCCACCCCAGATTGGTGGCCTCCTAAATGAGTGCAACACAGCTGTATAGTGGAAAACCAGAAAATATGACCCAAGAGAGAGAAAAACCAGCTTTTTAGCAAGGTTCAAAAGGGTCAAGAAGAATTACTGGTCAGCCTACCCATATTGGTGGCCTCCCAGATGAGCACAACACAATGGTGGTATGAAAAGCCAGAAATTGTGGCTCAAAAGTGAGAAAAACTAGCTTTCTGTCCGAAAAATCGGCTTTAAGAGAGAGAAAAAGAGAAAACTAGTTTCCAAGGGGAAAAGGTGGCCTCCCACCATATTGTCACCTCCCTAACAATGAAAATAGGGTCCCTACCAAAAATGGACCAAGACGGATGCAAAATGAGGGTTCGGAGGCCAAAACGCGTAGTTCGAGGCCCCGAAAACAGGCTGTTAGGCACCAGAAGTGGCGTATGACCACGAAGGTCATCTCCCGGGCCACAGTGTCCCTCTAAAGGGAGGAAATAAGGTGTGTGCCAAAAGCCGGAGCAAACGGAAGTAATTAAGTGGTCCCGAACCGAGGCACACGGCCGACGGCTCCGAAAACTAGAAACTGGGCTCCAAACGGGAAAAATGGCCTACAACCACGAAACGTAGCCTACGGCCACTGAGAGATGGTCTACGAGACCTCTCCCTCCCTTCGGGAGGAGAAAATAGAGAAAACAGGACCTGGTTCGCAAACCGAGGCAAAGCACAAAAGAGCCCCGAAGTCCGGGGGCGAGGCTCGCAGTTGAAACTCCGTAACCTCAGAATGAGCACAATATGTAACATTACCGAGCGCTCAGTTGGTGACGTCTGAGTCTTAAGGTCGGTCAAAAATGAGGTGTCTACATCATTATTGTCATGAGAAAGGGCACATGAAGCGAGAATGCTGAAAGCTCAAGAACAAAGAGAAAAGGCATGACAAAAGTGTAGATAAGAAGTAAGAAGACACAACTGCAGTTACTTCCGATGATCTCATGGTCATTTGTGAAGATGATTGTATCAATTTTGTGGGCCAAGAGAGCAATTGAGAGATTGATTCTGGTGCTTCTTTTCATGTGACTTCTTGAGTTGATTTCTTCAGTACCTACACCAAATGAGATTATGGTTGTGTTCGAATGGGTAATAAAGGTTTGTCCAAGATTGTTGGCATGAGTGATGTTTGCTTGGAAACAAATTTGGGCTGTAAGTTGTTGTTTAAAGATGTGAGGCATGTTCTTGACATTCGCCTCAATTTGATCTCTACCGGGAAGCTAGATGATGAAGGCTTCAATAACAAATTTAATGATGGAATGTGGAAGCTCACAAAGGGTTCTTTAGTGGTAGCTAAGTGCAAGAAGACTCATACACTTTATTCGATGCAAGGAAAAATTTGTAAAGGTGTTGCACTTGAAGATGATACTTCTACCGAATTGTGACACAAGCGGCTTGGCCATATGAGTGAAAAGGGGTTACAAGTTTTGTTCAAGAAAGAGCTACTACCCGGTTTGAAAGGTAGACATCTTAAAACTTGTGTTCATTATTTGGCGGGTAAACAACATAGAGTTTCTTTTCATAAAAATGTTGTTTTTAGAAAAGAAAATGTTTTAGAGTTGATTCATTCGAATGTTTGTAGTCCTTTAAAAGTTAGAACACATAGTGTTGCACTTTATTTTGTTACTTTCATTGATGATTATTCAAGGAAAGTTTGGGCTTTTATACTAAAAACTAAAGATCAAGTTCTAGATGTATTTAAGCATTTTCAGGCCATGGTTGAAAGAGAAACATAGCAGAAATTGAAGTGCATCCAATCAGACAATGGTGGTAAATACATTGGGCCATTTGATGAGTATTGTCGCAGCCAAGGTATTCGGTATCGAAAGACAATTAAGAAAACTCCTCAACAAAAAGGTATTGCCGAGAGGATGAACCGCACCATTGTGGAAATAACAAGGTGTCTGATTTCCCATGCTAAATTGCCAAGATCCTTTTGGAGTGAGGCAATGAGGACAGCGGTTGACGTGATCAATTTGTCTCATTCCTATTCTTTGAATGGTGATGTTCCAAAAAGAGTTTGGACTGGCAAATATATGTCTTATGAGCACTTGAGAGTGTTTGGTTGTCGAGCTTTTGTTTACATTCCAAAGGATGAGAGGTCCAAGGTTGATAGTAAGTCAAGACAATGTATTTTGCTTGGCTATGAGCGTGATAAATTCAGTTATAGATTGTGGGATTCGGTCAACAAGAATGTCATTCGGAGCCGTGATGTTGTGTTTCTTGAAGACCAAACAATTGAAGACTTTGGCAAAAGTAATCAACCGGAGCCAAAAACTAGTGATCTCGTTGACATGGATCTGTCTTCTTCATCTTCAATTGATGGTGAATATGGGGGAGATATGCTGCCATCTATTGAAGATGTGGAGGATGATGCTAATCCTAATGAAGTTAAGCCAGAAATTGAAGAAGAGCATCCAACTCAAGAATCGATACCAGAACTTGAGTTGAGGAAATCTACAAGGACCGACAACCTTCAAGAAAGTACCTTCCAATGAATTTGTGTTGATTTCTAATCAAGGAGAGCCTGAGAGCTACCAAAAAGCAATTGAGCATGTAAAGAAAGATGATTGGAAAAAGGTCATGGAAGAGAAGATGAATTCCTTACTTGAAAATCATACTTATGATTTAGTGAAGTTGCCTAAGGGAAGGAATATTCTGAAAAATAAGTGGGTTTTCAAATTGAAGAATGATGGCAAGAATCTGAGGTACAAAGCACGTCTTGTTGTGAAAGGCTTTGGGCAAAAGAAAGGTATTGACTTTGATGAGATTTTTTTGCCAGTTGTGAAGATATCTTCTATTCGGGTTGTACTTGGCATGGGCACAAGTATGAACCTTGAAGTTGAGCAACTTGATGTGAAGACCACATTTCTTCATGGTGACATTGAAGAAGAAATTTACATGGAGTAACCAGAAGGTTTTGTAGAGAAAGAGAAAGAAAAATTTATTTGTAAATTGAAGAAAAGTTTGTATGTCCTCAAGCAAACCCTGCGGCAATGATATAAAAAATTTGACTCTTTCATAATGAATAATGGTTTTTCTAAAACCACTTCGGATCATTGTGTGTTTGTGAAAAAATTTTCAGATGGCAAATTTATTATTCTTTTGCTTTATGTTGATGACATGTTAATTGTGGGTCAAAATAATATTATGATTAACAGGTTGAAATTGGAGTTGAACAAGTTTTTTGCTATGAAAGATTTGGGGTTGGCAAAGCAAAATACTTGGTATGAAAATTGTTCATAATCGCAAAAAGGGACTAATTTGGTTGTCTCAAGAAAGTTATATTGAAAAAGTTTTTAAGAGTTTCAATATGGATAAAGCAAAGTCGATTGATTGTCCACTTGCGGGTCACTTTAAGCTTAGTTGGAATCAATGTTCTACAAGTGAGAAAAATAAGGAAGAGATGCAGAAAATTCCTTATGCTTCAGTAATTGATTCTTTGATATACGCCATGGTTTGTACAAGGTCGGATATTACTCACGCGGTTGGTGTGGTGAGTCGTTTTCTCTCTAATCCAGATAAAGAACATTGGGCAGCGGTGAAGTGGATTCTAAGGTATCTTTGAGAGACTTCGAAGGTGTGTTTGTGTTTTGGGATGATAAATCGATACTTGATGGGTTCATGGATTTTGACATGGCCGGTGATGTTAATTCTAGGAAATCTACTTCGGGGTATTGATGGCATTTACAAGGGGAGTTGTGGCATGGAAATCTAAATTACAAAAATGTGTTGCTCTCTCAACTACCGAAGCTGAATTTATTGCTATTATAGAAGATCGCAAAGAAAAGTTATGGTTGAAGAAATTTTTACAAGAGTTGGGTTTGAAATAAGAGAGATATGTGCTTTATTGTGATAGTCAAAGTGCTATTCATTTGAGTAAAAATTTTACTTTTCATTCGAGATCAAAACACATTGATTTGAGGTACTATTGGATTCGCGATGTGTTAGATTCGAAATTGTTACAACTCAAAAAGGTTCACACAGATGATAATATTTCAGATATGTTGACTAAGACTTTGTCAAGGGATAAACATTTGAAGTGTTGAACTTTGACGGGTATGGTTGATGTCTCTACCTAAGTCAGTAGGGGGAGAATTGTTGGGTATACCTCCTTATTGGAGTACGGGACCCAATTGGTTTATTAAACAATTTAATTTGGTTTGGTGTTGGTTATAATATATATCTAACCTTTGAAAGCCCAATGGGTATTTAATATTTAGTTTGGTAGTAGTTAGGGTTTGAATAAAAGCCCTAGAATTAACAATATATATTGTTTGTTGCTCTTCCCGAGGTTATGCAGTTGCTACAAAAATTGATCCGTTTTCAGCGGCTTTTGTTCTTGGGCTAGAAGCTTACTATGTGAGGACTTTTGGATTAATTTCATCTTCGGTGGAGGTTAAATTCGAAAGGTTTATTTCGACTAAATTCGAAAGGTTTATTTCGGCTGTACTTTGTAGCGTTAGTGGAAGTTATTTTGATTCAGTTTTTGGGTTTTCTACAACTCTGTTTCGAAAATTTTTGCTCATCTATTTGGTGAGGTCTTTCCTCTTGTTTATTTGTGATTATTTGAAATTCACCTAAGGGTGGTTTGTGAGACCATTTGTGTCTCGTTTGTAATCGTTTGGAAACTTTTTAGTTGATAGTGGAATCGGATTTTGATCCCGTAGACGTACCTCACATTAAGGGAACCACGTAAAATTCTTGTGTTACTTTTGATTTAATTTTTTCGCATTAGTTTTTATTCCTATTGATTGATTTACTTGTGGGAAATCATATATTTTCCCTAACACACCATCCGATCTACCACGATGATTGCTACATTGCACCTCTCCTCCATTATAGCCAAATCGACCTCTAGATCAAGGGAAATTATTTAATAATCTTGAAACAACACGTGATCATACTCCAAGCCAATCATCAATTACCAATTACTTAGCCTCCATTTTATTCCTCCATTCTCAACATAAATCGCGGGCTCCTATCTCTTTCAACCAATCAAAACCATATGAAGCACTACTTATCCATACTCCAAAAATAGTAAATAATCACCTCTAGATCAACCTCCTCTAGTTGAAAATCCATATCAAGTTTTCCTCTCCTACTCTCTCTCTCTGTGTTTTAGTTTTTATTTATTTTTTTATTTTTTTGACAATGACTGATAGGGGACTAAGATAGGATAAGGGCTGAGTGTAGGCAGAGAGGGGCTAAAAGTGGATGATTGATGGTGGAAGAGGCTGGGGGGTGGGTGAAGGGGTGTTTGACGGCTACAGAGCTGTGTGGGAAGGTCGAGTAGTAGTTGTAAAGCGTAGAAAAGCGTTGAGGAGGGAAAGGGAAGGGAGGAAGGACATTTTAGCAATTGCAATGATAAATACCACCTATTTGCAATATATTTTTGTTCCCACTGATTTGTAAATTGCCTCAAATCACTCTGGTTAGTGATTGCCCCCTTTAAAATTCTATATAGAAATAACTCAAAATCTTGGCAATAGTAGGTCTAATTTAAACCCATCCTTCATCCAATCCTAATGAACATGATGCATATGCATCCTCTCATGTATAATAACTGCTTTCCAAACATAATTCACATGTGAACACCATAGATAAAATACCTATATGCCATCCGCTTTTCGAGCACCATCGGGCATCATAGACATAACTCCATTAGACTGTGTTTGGATATTATAAATGAATTTGTTAAAGAGAAAGGGGAAAAAAATAATGAATTGGAAGTTCATTTATTTTTTTCTCTTTATTCCTTTCTTTTTTGTTTGGTTTTCCATCCACAAATCAAGATCCAAACGCCACTTAAAAAGAAGATAGTTGCTGCATTATCTACAATGGGGTTGAGTAGATGAATGAAGGAACACATCCACATTAGGATCTATGTTTCTAAGATCACATCTTTATTTTTGCCTGTTACAAATTCTGTCCTCCTGGAAACAAAAAAGGATGTTATAATTTGACATGTTAACAAGTACTTTATAAGACAACACCACATCCAATCATGGTCCCAGCTGCATTCAGCTACCAAATTATCCCTTTTCTTTAACCCTGCAGTGTTGGGAGCCTCAGCCTCGTGCGCTGGGCTGCCCCATTTTAAGGAAGCCGTTAACCTCCCACAGCTCCTGAAAAAAATCAAAATAAATTATAAACAAACAAAAAAAAGGAGAGAGAGAAAGAAAAAGAAAAAGGATAGAAAAGAAAAAACTCGATAGAAAATCTGTTGCTCTGAGATAATATTTTGTCTTTGACATTTCAAGAGTCTAGAGTTTAAAACACTCCACAATTCCAAATTTCCAGCAGTGGGAGCCAAAAGGTTAAAAAATATAATGTCAATATTGAGTCATCAAAATAATCTTATTCATTCCCTATTTCCCTTGCTATAATTACAAAACAAGATCCAAAAACCAAATGGATACATGCCTCCCATCCAATATCATTCAAAGCAACTGAGCAAAATCCAGACTTTCAAAATCCAGGCCTCCTTTCTCCTTTTCTTTGAAGTGTAAAGTCGAGGCCTTTATTTTTGTCTCTAAATTCCAACGATTCTGTGGTTTAACAAACGAGTTCTAGTTTACTGGCCATTTTTGAAAATCAAAAACTCCACCACATGATGTTTTGGATATTTGACACTTGCTTCGTACCTGTATGCAAACAACTCCTTGCATTACTTTTTTACCATTTTTTTTTTCCGGCTAAAAATTTAACAAACCAAGGCACTTTTTCTGACGGTGCTCTTTAGATTCGATATTCCATACACCCACTACAAGCAATAAAACAACACATTAAAGGGCACCAACAAATGGGAACTCGTGAACGCAAAAGATTTGGAACCTTGGGCTCTCTCGCTATTTAACTGTATATTCATATGGCTGCACAAAAACAACAAAACTCTGCAAAAGATCCAGTTGAAGAAGGAAAATGCTTCTCAAGCCTAAAAACGACAAAAAGATTCTAGTGTAGTAGTGGAACCTCTACCCCTTCAGAGGATCATTATTTTGATCCCTCCAAAAAAATTACATGATATAAAGCGGACTGCTTCCTAAGCCTTTGTAACACTCCACACTTAAAGCCCTCCAAGAGACTATCAAGCAACCAATCATCCTTGGCATCACCCAGACCCCGCCACAAACAAAGAAAGCAAAACAGTCCAGAAGCCCAATGGCTTTGGAAGCACATCACCTTATGGCATGGTAACGTGTCACAGTTTATGAATCTTCCACTTATTTGATGTGATAGTAAAGAAATGTGATGTAAATGAAAACCCTCCAAACTACCATGAACACTTCCCTTTGGACCAAAAGGGCTTCTTGATGATCGTGGGACCTATAGAATTTGCTTTAATTAGGCTTTCAAAGCCTATTATACTTATTTAGTTATGCAATAGATGTGGCATTACTGAGCCACCTCAATTCCTCTTCCTTAGCCTAACATAATGTTAAAGTGTCATCTAAGATGGTGAGACACTAAGAGTTGAAAAACTCCCCTAACCGTTAAGGAAATATCACCTAACCATTCTCTCCAGCATGCGACTGAAGCCCCTATCACAATAATGAAGACGAAAGGAGAAAGGGGGTCTCCCCACCCTGGAACCCTAAAACTTGTGAAGAAGCCCTTTGGGACTCCATTCACAATTCCTGAGAACATAACAAACAACACACTATATCTAATCCAAATTATCCATCTTCGTCCAAAACTCATCTTCAGCAATAGAAAAATAAAGAACTTCAAGCACGCATGATCATAAACTTTCTCAATATCCAATTTGAAAACCAATCCTGTCACATGACTCTTGGACACCACTGCATTGCCCATTAAAACCGCATTCAAAATTTTACTACCTCCAACAAAGGCATTTTTACTCTCTAAGATCACCTTCCAAATCACCTTTTTCAATCTCAAGGAAAGAATTTTGAATGGAATCCAGTAAACATTGCCAACCAAGATCATGAGTCTGAAATCCTTCATTTCATCCACTACCTCTTCTTTGGAGAAATGTCTCTCCAAAGCTAAACCCGTTAGCCATTACCAAATACAAAGCATGAAAATTTTGGCAAATATCCTCCACCTTTCTTAGTGCATTTTGTTAAGTGAACTCCATAAGAACACATCACCTCTCTTGATTTTTAACCTCACCAAAGCTTCCCCATACTTTCCAACCACCACCCTCCTCTAACTACTATCCCTCTCAACTGCAAAACCCCATTATGGTGGCTTACCAAATAAAGCTCTCCTTGAACAACACCCAACTAATGAACTCCTAGCCTTCCCCTCTTAATTGCAGCCTTATCACACTAAAGATATACATAGTTTTTCTTTTTTTTTTCTTTTTCGTAACCAATTGTGGTTCATTAAAGGTTAAAAAACAAAACAAAATATTTAACGTGGATTATGAATTTATATTGCCCATGCAATTTGAAATAGGTATGTAAACATGAACAAATTTTAAGCATAGCATGTACAACCCATTAGTATATATACACATTGCTCTCCAAACCACAGATGAAAATTCATGAGTAAGTTTTTATTGTTTTGTGTATATACTTCCCACATACATGGTTCCATTCCCTAGGCACCTTCTAACTCAAATTATTTTACCTATAAAAAACAAAAAAAATACCACGTCATTTGTTCAGATTGATTGTTTAACCACTTTTTCCCTTTCTTCTTTGCCCTTTTTACGGGGAGGGGTGGATTGATTGGACTCTTTATGCAAATTAAGCAGGAAACTAAAGATATATGATCAATGCATTCAAAGCCATGCAGCTTAATGCTTATACTAAAGAATATCATAAGAACAATCAAATTAAAATTGCAAAGCGAGGGCACATAACTCACCATTTTTGTTAGAACTCTGTTCCATGTCAACGTGTTCGTTCCATGGCTGCTTCAGATCAGAAGATTCAAAATCCTGCATTGGCTTGCCTTTTGATGATGAGGTATAGGAATGGGGTACAGAAAATGAATTTATGCTGCTAGTGGTCTGCTTTTTAGCCGAAGAGGATTCAGCTGTAGAGCACAAGTCATCATTCATTCTTGAGGTTCCAACTATATTGTTGCAATTGGCCAACTCATTTTGGAGTGGCATTTCGTCTTCTATGCAAATTGGTCTCTTTCTATTAAACGACTCGTTCTTCAAATTTTGAATTGTGGGCACCCTCTGATCATTCAATGAACAAGTGGAGAAAGAAGTTTTTCCCTTTAAAAGTACCTTTGGAATACCCAAATTTTCCATACTGTCAGAATTATCCACAACTTCTTCATTCAACCCTTTTGAGTTTTGAGCCCGATCTGTTAGTTCCTTTTCCCGCATAATGAGGATAGCTTCAGTCAAACGATCTCTTGCTATTTCTATATCGATGATAGGTTCCGGATAGTTTAATCCCAATTCTACCCCTGCAGCTTTAAGAACACTGAGGGGTGCATCCCAAGGATGATGGATCCACTCAGTTGGCATTCTTGCCAGCTCGGGCAGCCAGTGCCTCACATATTCACCATCTGGATCAAAATTAAAACCCTGAACCTGGTTTCAAAATTTGAGAAAAACAAAATTTGAGGTGTCAAGAAAAGAGCGTAGAAACTGACCAACTCTGAATCAACCACTTATTTTCCAGCAAATTTTGCTTTGGTCATTGTGCTAGCAAAATAAAATGTTTAACTAGTATTTGCTACAAGCTCACCCCAAAAAGTGCATGCGAAGACCTCAAAAAAGCTTTGTTGTTTACAAAATATTACAATCTTTGGTAGTGTTTGCCAGGAGTTCTTTCCAAAAAGTCCATGAGAAGACCTCAAAAAAGCAATGTTGGTCAATTAATATTACAATCTTTTATAGTGTTAACTTGTATATCCTTAATCACTACTTTCAAATTTTACAGGAATGTATACATGACATAGCACATGATTTCGTCCAATTTCAAAATGTTTACACAGTGCGCTTCCACCAAAAAAACGAAAAAAAAAGAAAGGGGGCCCTATTGCATACTAAAATACTCTTTTTCATAAAATGATCTTCAGAAAATCATGCTGTATTACAATGAAATGAATTTTCTTTCTTTCTTCTTCTTGTTTTATATTTTTCGTTTTTCTTTTATTTGACAAAGGTGAACAACAATCTTATTAATTATCTAAAACCAAACATCCATTAAAATCTTTCTCATGTAAAACTCCAGCACTACAAAGTTATCATCACAAGAAAAAACCTCAACCCCATCATTGTAAGGACAGTACTAAACAAGAAATCAACAACATTAAATTCCCCAGATACAAGAGTGCGACAATGAAAGGATTCAATTGGCGTAGGAGGTCCCAAAGACCTCAACACATAGTCATTCCATTGTAACATAGGATTAACTGGTGCCAAAACAAAACAAAACTGTGCTTCTCATGTAGTTTCTAAATACCATCAACTTCAAAATAAACTTGGGGGAAATACAAAGTTTTGATTGTTCTTGTTTTTTGAAAAATCATTCTATTCTCAAAGACTTATAAAATGAGAAAAGCATGTTTGGTGGTTCATTTTGAAGAATTACTTCTCCATAATTTCATGAAAATGGAATTCTGCATTTTCAAAAACCCAGATTGATTGAAAACTAAAAATAACTTGAAAATGGCCACATTTTCTTAATTTTTGGAAATCAAAGCCAAAAAGACGAGGTTCTGATAATGAAATCAAACCGAACCCAAAAAAATTCTCATATGGACAATGAATGTCAGTTTTCCAGTTGTGCTACAATTGCATAATTTGTTGCCAACAATAAATCTATTGTGTGGAAAATCTTGTGGGCTTTTATTTTGGAACACACAGCATCATTGATTATGAAATAGAACCTGAAAATGCTTTGAAACACATTGAATACCGACATACCTCTGGGCTATCTAAACGCCCCAGCTCATGACCATCAGGTAAGCTCCCTGAGATATATTGCCAACCAAGGATATCACTTTCCAAATCAGCATCTAAAAGCGTGTCCCAAAAGTACTTCATTCCCCATTGCCATGGAAGAAGCAAAAGCTTTACAAAGAAACTTGAAACAATCACTCTTATCTTGTTGTGAATCCACCCAGTTGCCCAAAGTTCTCTCATCCCTGCATCAACCAAAGGGTAACCAGTCCGACCTTGTCTCCAAGCCTTGAAGCGGGCCTGGTCAGCATGCCACGGAAAATGTTTCAGGCTTCCCAGCAATGATCTTTCATGAGTAAATGGAAAGTTGAAACAAATGTAACGAGAATATTCTCTAAGCCCAATGACTCTAAGGAAAAGAGTGACACTCTCTTCACCAACAGTATTCTCTTCTCTTGCCCATAGTATTTGCTTCATTCGTACACATTGGAAAACTTTCCTCACACTTAATTCCCCAAAATGAAGATAAGGAGACAACAGTGACGTGGAGTTTCCAGACACCTTTAGCCTATCTTTTGAGTAGTCAACCAGTTGTTGTTCAACAAATTCACTTAGAGCCTTGTTGGCATTGCTCCAACCTGGAGACCATCCTCTTCCTAATAAAGCATTACTAGATTTTTCTGATTCATTCTCGAGACCTAATTCTTCAATTGAACAATTTTCAACTGTTCCTGTATTGACATAGAGGAAACAACAAACAAATCAATTTTCTTTTTCTCCTCTTTTCCTTTAGGATGTATGGATTTGGGTAGGAATTTGGAAAAGAAAAGGAAAAGGTGAGGGAAATGGAAATGCGAATGAAATATAAGGTAAACTTTTTCTCCATTTCCCTCGCCGTGTTCTTTTTCTTTCCAAATTCATGATCCAAATACAGCCTTAGGTTGGTTCTACTTTTGTGAGTACAAGACCATAACAATACTGTTTCAACAGCACATTGGCTTCTTCACTACCATGAAATTAGAATGCATTCTTACATCTAATTTCAGGCAGCTTAAAGACTCAAAATTAACACTGTTGTACATTATCACTTATAAGTTATAATGGATTGGATTAACCTTAAGAATGCAACCACAATGTACCTGCAGCTGGCACCACCCGCCATGGAGGAAGATGTGAAACAGGTTCCATTTGCATGTGCAAGCACTTGTCCCAATATGCATCAAAGGTAGTAAAAGCATGTCCTTTCTCATCATATACTTCCCATGGTTCACACAACAAATCCCCATTATAGCTTTCCACAGAAATGCCAAGTTCAACTAGGTTTTGTTTGATGTTGTGATCACGAACTAGTGAAACAGGATCTGGAAATTACGAATACTCATGTTATTAACAAAACCCTCCAATCAATTAACTCAACTAGTACCTGAATGTCTCAAGAATGCAGGGATTGTGTTTCACAGAGTTGGACTATGAGTAATTCTATTTCAAGACTTGATAGTATTATGTCATGATTATAAAATCTCAAATAAACAATCCCTGCTTCATAGGATAAATTGAACTTGTTTAATCAATAATAAGAATAATATTAGTGAACATCTAAGAAGCATAGACCCTTCTAGGAATGTGAGGTATATGTGTCGTGTCCATGTCAGACACAGACACTCTTTGGACACTTCCTCGACACGTATCCGACACTTTTCAAAACGTGTCCTTTTTTTTTTCTTTTTTCTTTTTTTTTCTCTTTTATGGGTAAATTACAAATACACCCTCTGAGGTTTGATTAAAATACGAATCGCCCCTTGTGGTTCTGAAAATTACATCCTACCCCATGAGGTTTCTAATTTCATGACAAATCGCCCTTTTTATTAATAAATTATCAAGTCAATTAACAATTTTTTAATGATATTAGAAATATGTTTCAATCAATAATTTAGGTAATTTTATTCATACATAGGAAAGCAATTATGAATTTTATTCTTTTACTTAATTCTATTAAATAAAAAATTCTAACAATGGGGTATTTGTAATTTTTCAAACCATAGAGAGCAATCTGTACTTTAAGCAAACCTCAAGGGGTATATTTGGAATTTACCCTATTTTTTTTTAAAGACCTGGACACTCTTTGGATACTTAGAGGACACATATATCTATCGCTTAAACACACGATTAGACACAAGTGAAATTACTTATAAGTTTGAACAAAATAACTTAAGATACAATAATAAAACAAATTCCATATAAATTTATAAGAATTTAGTGTCATATTACATTCTTTATTATCTTTGAATGATATATTCATATATACAACATATAATAAATATATAAATTATATATTTCATGCGTGTCTTCTACGTGTCGTGTTCTGTATTTTTTGAAAATTAGGGTGTCGGCGTGTCCGTGTCGTGTGGCGTGTTCGTGTCCATGCGTCCTAGGTGAAAATTTTCAGGAACCATCAACTCCAGCATCAACGGATCATCAAATTAACAATTAGAAATTAGTATTCCAAGAAATTGAAAAGCCACAAAACTGTAAACAACTTCACGGCTAATTACAACATAAAGAAATGAATGAAAATAAGCACAGTGACTATGTGGAAAAATATCAAATCATAGTGTTGTACATTACATCAGTCTCTATATGTACTTGCAAGAGAACCAGAAGAAGCACTTCCATTCAGATCAGGAGACAAGTCAAAAGAAATCTCAAACCAAATGTTTCCATGGAAACTATAGTTTTGACCCCAAAAAAAAAAAATCACATATTGAGATTTGGGTTACCATTCCTTGCCCCATCCCACGACCTAGGAGAAAAAGGGACATGGAAAAAATGAATTCTCACGTAAGAAGTTCCGCCAATCCCAAACATAATATCCAAAACACAACTTAGATTCTCTATCACCAGTCTCAGATTGAGAAACTCTTCTGTCAACAGTGTCTATGGAGCAGCTCCAAGTACTTCAATATTCCACATCTCATGAATTTAAATTCATGCTGAAGATGTTCACCCCTTTCTTGACTCACCACATATCTTGCAATGTTTGGCTTTTCAAAATCCGTTATAAACAAAATAATTATCTTCCAAGTAGCAGCTCAATAAAAATCATGGCAGTTCTTTCAGCAAATACTGTACCCACTCACTCAGAATACATTCCTTCCAGCATCAGGAAAACATATTCCAAAAAGCCCAGAGTTCCTAGCTCTGACCAAACTCATGTCCCAACTAGTGCATCAGATGCTGATGAAAGTGGCACTGAACATCGTAGTCAGACAATTTGGAACTTTAGACCAACTTTTTGCAAAACGATCAAGGCTACCCTATTATGACAAGTTTTTGTCTGAAATAATCTAGATTTTAATAGCAACTTGAAGTTATGAGGAGACATGGAAACACCATGGTATATGCTCGATTGTATTCTCTCAGTTGCACTATTATATTTCAAAAGATGACAATCACCATGAGGAAGAACGAGCAAGTGATTTGTATATTATGACAAATTTTTTGATTCCTTAAATAATCAGACATTTTTAAAGGTCACCAACTGAAACTATTCTGTCAAGAGTACCAAACCCAATTATATCATGCATAAAATATATATTATTAGCCGTGGGTACCAATTCTTGGGTATCACTTGTCATAATCACTACTTGCCGAGAAAAATAAAATCTACTCGTTCATCTGTTTGGGTTTTCCCTTTAAATTTTATTTATTCCTTTTCTTCTCCCCATCATTACAACTTGTTTTAACTTTTTTGCAATCCACAATTTATGATTCATAATCTATTTGAACTTCAAATATAAACAGTGCAATAATCCTGCAAAACAGTCAATTGATCCCAGACTACATAAGCTCATAAAGACTACCAAATAAGGTATCAATTCAGCATCAAATAGTGAATCACAATTGATGAAACCTTTTTAGCAACTGAAATTTACTTGGGAGGAAGAAAGTTGCAATCAAGAAAGAACTAGATCATACCATAGAGATGGTTATATACTACTTTTGTCGCCCCGACAGCATGAATGCAATCTAAAAGTGCATCAAGAGTACTCTGGGATTTCATCAGCACAAGTGAAGCTCCAAGAGATCTCAATGACTGTTCTAGGTGGGCAAGAGACTGCTTCAACCACCACCTCGAAACTCGACCGGGGTAGAATTGTCCTTCTTCTTTAGGGCACCATATATATATTGGAAAGACTGACCCATCCTTAGCAGCAGCAGCTAAAGCAGGATTGTCCTCAATTCTCAGATCTCTCCTAAACCACACAATGGTTTTTGAATTGCTACCCATAATTTGAGAATTCAGATCTTCAAGCTGAATTAAAGACTCCTCTCATAGCTAAAAATACCACAAAAACAAGACTTCTAAAATCTTCTAAACAAGCTTCTTTGATCCAAATCTAAGGAACTATCAACAAAATTTAATCTGGTTACAGATTCAATCAAACTACATCAAGGCATGCAATTCAAGAAACCCAGGCACAGTTGTTTATGAGATCTGGGTTTTGGCCAAACTGCCTGAAAAAATCTAGAATAGCATCCACAAATGTCCAAATTATCCCAGAAGCTACCAAAACCTTAACAGGACACTTCCCATTTTTAGCATATGAAACAGTACAAACCCTACCTCTTATGCCCTAATATATATGCATATAACTGAATAACGTCAGTGAGGACCCAATACAGCCAACCCACTACTGAGTACTCCAATTTCAACACTCAATCAAAAAACCCAGATCAGATTAAACCCAACTACCAATGAAACCCTACCCTACATGTCTAACAAACCCTGTATACAACAATCAAACCAGTAATTAATAAAAATTCTATAAATCAACCATTGAGATGGTAATATTTCTTTCCCCCCAAAATGCAAGAGATACAGAAGAGGTAATCCAAGTGAGAAACACTTCTTGAAACCCTTGTTCCTTCAAAGAACTGTTCACAAAGACCTGAACCAATAGAGTTGAATGAAACACACAAGATCGGATTTCATGGGATTAACAGCATGGATGTACATGATTCCTTGCAAATTATTAAACAATGTTATCTAGAGGACCACAAACAACCGACTAGTGTATAAAGGAACCAAGAAAAAAAAGAAAAATAATAAACAAAATGATAAAACAAGGAAGTAAAACAATATGGAAATAATTCAGTAAAAGGTCATCTGGTGTGAAAGAGCTGTTAACGAGAAATACTTTGTTCAGCTACCAATCTCAACCAATTGAGATTGTTTGTTTCTTAAAAATGAAAGTTTAAAAGTACTGGAAAATTCTATGACAGACATTAGGATGTATATATGTCATTTTTAGGCCCCATTTGTCTTTAGAGTTGGATTTGATGGGATTGTTAGTATGAAAATTGTTAATAAAAAAATTATTAATGTAAAAATTATTAGTGAGAGAATTAAAAAAATTATTTTTGTTTGTGTATTAATGTTATGATATTAGTTGATTAGGACTAAATATATGAAATTATGTAAAAGTTCATATTATAGAAAATATAACATTATTATTTTTGTAAAATGGCAGGGCAAAATTATATTTTTTTCCTCAAATTCTTCAATGATATGGGATTAGGATAATAAACTCGTCTCTCCCGTGAGATTGTTATCCCCTCCTTTGAGGTATCAATAGTCCTAAGGAAATATTAGTCCTAAGGCTTTTGTTTCAAACAAACACGATGTTTGTGGAATCCATTGGATTACTAATCTAATCATATGGCTCTTGGATTAAAACAAACAAGCCCTTAGATATTTGATTATGTTATTTGGTTAGGATTGACCTTCTATCATGTTAGCCATCTGAACTTGAGAGATCATTAAATTTGGTAGGCTTAGTTTGGGATCAATTTCGATAATTCAAATCGCTCACTTTTAGGAATTATTAAGTAGAATATTTATGTAAAAAATTAAGATGATCGGACATTGATAATTATATGTTTAAATTAAATTTTTATTATAAAACATAAATGATTATTTTTGAAATTATATTTGTCGTTTATTTTTTTAAACAAATATGATCCAAACACATAATTACTGATATCTAATCATCTTGATTTTTTCATAAATATTCTACTCAACAAGTTTTAAAAAGTGAATGGCTCGGATTATCGAAATTGATCAAAAAAATGAGCCTACTAAACCTAAATGCTCTCTCCAATTGAGATAACTACTTGAGAGAAACTAAACACATTTAATTATAACTTGGTTATACAATATTATTTATTACTCATTTTAATATTAATTACGATATTATTTTAATTATGACTTAAATTTTTTTAATTATATATGATATTTAATTTTAATTTTTTTTAGTTAGGACTCTCATAAAAAAATAAAAAAAAATGTATCACCCACTGTTTTAATACATAGAACTCAATTACAAAATAACTAAAAAAGAATTATTGTGCTACTCAAATTCATATTACATGTGACCAATGATAAATAACTTAAATTTGAATTATACAATTATTTTGTAATATTTTTATGATCTTTCTTATTATCCTAATTAATAAAAATAAAATTGAGATACAAATTGAACTTGGTGAGGTCCACTAAAATAATTTCTCAGTCAATGTTATTACCTAGCCGCGCACTAAGGTTATGTCAATTACATGTACTGCGCACCAATGTCATGTCAATTTATATCATCAACGTAATGCCAATCTAAAAGAATAAGTTTGGAATCATTGCTTATCCATTCAGAATATTTTAGATGCGTAATTATATGGTAAAAATTAAATTTTTGTAGTATAAAATTTATATATATAATAAATAAGGGATTTTTATTGATAAATCTATTATAGAGTTGTTATAACCCATTAGGTCCACAAAAGAATATTATAACCTGATTAGTCACATAAACTTTTCTTTTTATTCCATAAGGTCTATTTTCCTAATTTAATATATTTTCCTGGACTATTTTGCCCCCATATATATATATATATATATATGTACAGTGTTAATACGTATTTACATATTACGTGCCTGTTTACGTGGCTGTTTCCTCGCTGATTCAGTTTGGCAGTTTCTATTTTACGTTTTTCTTCATCAATCCAATTCCAAGAGATACGTTTATGTTTTGCATACTCGTTCCAAGGATTGGTTGTGCTAGGGTTTCATTCTTGGTGTTGTAGTCTGGTTCTGTGGTTTGCGATTGAAGACGACGAAGAGGTAGGTGTTCGGCTGTCACATTTTCCGAGCTTTAAGTAGTTCGAATCAGTTGTGTTCGACTCTCTAGAGGATTGTAGGATTGCATGATTAAGGTTAGTATCAAGTTGATTATGAATACATGTTCAGTTTATGGTTTCATTTGTATGATGGAGCAGATGCTCTGTTTTTGGATTGATATGAATTGGATGCTCTGGTTTTTCAATTATATGCTTCTTACGTGGTCCTGTGGAGGGGAGTACATTCATATTATGTGAAGAACAGTGTTAGTTCTCATTTTACTTGGACGTATGCGTAATGAGGATCTCTGTAGATGATTTGATTATCAGTATATATGGCAATGTGAATGTTGACATTTTGTTAATGTGGATTATGTGAAGAATGTGTATGTTCTCATTTTAAATTGATGTTTGCTTAATGAGGCTCTGTGTGTGTGATATAATTCAGAGTGTATGTGTCAATGTAAATGTTCAGATTTTGTTAATATTATGTGAAGTTTGTTGATGTTCTCATTTTTACTTTGATGTTTGCAATTTTGGCATCTTGTTAATATCAATGTGAATGTTCACATCTTTGTATTGTGAATTATGGATTTAGCACTTGAACTGTACACGTAGTAATTTTTGATTTTTTGCACAATGTGATTTTTCATGTCGATTTTGATTAAATGTGTAATTCTCATTTTACTTGGACGTATGCGTAATGAGGATCTCTGTAGATGATTTGATTAGCAGTATATATGTCAATGTGAATGTTCACATTTTGTTAATGTGGATTATGTGAAGAATGTGGATGTTCTCATTTAAAATTGATGTTTGCTGAATGAGGCTCTGTGTGTGTCATATAATTTAGAGTGTCTGTGTCAATGTAAATGTTCACATCTTGCGAATATTATGTGAAGATTGTTAATTTTCTCATTTTACTTTCATGTTTGCTTAATGTTGACATGTTGTTAACAACAATGTGAATGTTCACATCTTCGTATTCTGAATTATGGATTTAGCACTTGAACTGTACGCGTACTCATCTATTTTTTGCACAAAGTGAATTTTCATATTGATTTTTATTAGTGTTCGTTGTTGTGTTTTTGTGTTTTTATAGGAGATGGATACCTTTATGCTGTTAGTGTGTACATATGGTTGCAGTACAACTGTAATAAATGTTGCCCGCGCAATGTGTTACTCTCGTTTGGTGGAGTGTTTGTGTGGGAAATGGGATGAGTTGTCTGCTGGTTCTATTTCACTGTTCTGTAAACTACCTGGGATTAGTAAGTGTGATTTGGACAATGAGGAAGAATTTCAGAACATGTTACTGCTTGCTAAATCAATGAGGGTACAACATGTAGAAGTTGTGGTTGAGTTGAAAAGTGGTATTGGTCAGTCAACTAGTTTGGGATTGGTGCGTGTGGGGGTTGAGGAAGAAATTGATGCATTACAGAGATTTTGCCACCATAACGAGAAGGTGTTGTTGTCAGTCCCTTGGGCAAATGGTATTACGCATGTGGGACAACGGTTTGTTGGAGGTGCACAAGAATTTCGTGACGTTTTATGTAAGTATGCCATCCAATGTGGGTTTCAGTTTACATACGTGAAGAACGAGACAACAAGAGTTACTGTTGTGTGTGCGATGCGGGAGGAGAGGGGCTGCTTGTGGGCTATACATTGTAGAGCACAACGAGCAAATGATTTTTTCTACATCAAGAGTTTTAGTGATGTGCATACTTGTGGTACGGATGTCCGAACATCGAAGAATCAGCGAGTTAGTTCAGATTTGGTGTCGAGTACCATATCTGAAATTGTGAGGGACAAACCGTTGACTTGGCCGTGTGATGTTGTGACTATTTTGAAGAGGGATTATGGGCTAGATGTGAGTTACCATGTCGTATGGTTGGCTATGGAGAAAGCAAAGGCTGGTATTTATGAAGATCACTCATTATCGTTTGACCAGCTGCGGTGGTATTCGGATGCTGTGATGCGGTACAATCCGGGGAGCTATGTCAATATTGACTATGATGCGAGTAGTCAACAGTTTCGTCGTTTCTTTGTGTCATTCGCTGCGTGTATTTCTAGGTTCAATTCTTGTCGGCCTTTATTATTCTTGGATGGAACATTCCTCAAAGGAAAGTACAAAGGTCAGCTACTGGCGGCAACGGCAAAAGACGGAAACAATGGTTAGTATTTTTTTTACTTGTATATTCATGTCAATATTCACATTGACATGCATAGTATGGACAAATGAGTGATTGAGAAATTATAAGTACTGTGAACATTGACATTAGTATGCACTGATGTGAATGTTCACGTCTGTGTCTGCTGATGACTGTAATGTGAACATTCACATTATTATACACTGATCCATTCACATTATTAAACATCTGTGCCTGCTAATGACAGTTATGTGAACATTCACATTCACATCAGTGTATACTACTGTCAGTTGATCCATCAATGAACAGTACTATGAATGTTCACATTATCAATTGTTGAACAATCAAAAATGAATTATTAATGGTCGTTAATGTGAATGTTCACGTCATTGTTGTTTATGAACTTGAATCCAGAAATAACAATAGTAATAGGACAATGTAAATATAAACATTCACATGACCTGTTTCGTTTATATTGTTTTCTATTCATTTTGGAATATTGTGAACAGTTGGGTATTGGTGTTGTGTTGTAGGTCTCTTTCCTGTTGCATTTGCGATTGTTGATTCGGAGACCACGGCGAATTGGTCATGGTTCTTGCATGAACTTGGGAAGGTTGTTGATGGTAAGCGCCAGATTACTTTTATTTCGGATCGTAATCTTGGCCTGTTAGAAGCTATACCGAAGGTGTTCCCATCGGCTCATCACGGTTATTGCTTACAACACTTGAAGAGCAATTTAAGAGACCGGATGAAAGGAATTGATAATGGCTTCAGGGATCACCTAGTAAGTAGTTTGGGTGATTGTGCTTATGAGCCAACTGTGGTAGGGTTCCATGAAAAGCTTGCAAAATTAAAAGAGGAGGGTAAACAAGGAGCACATGATTTTTTCAAGGACTTGGCACCTGAACACTGGGCAAATTCATACTTCAGGTAATAATAGTTTCATAAAGTGTTCCATTTGTCAAGTCAGAATGGTAGCGATGTGAATTATCAGTTAGAAATTGTAAAAATCTTCCAATTGTGTTTCATGTTCAATGTCAATGATGTGAATGTTCACATCTGATAATAATGACTGATTTGAATGATGTGAATGTTCACATCTGTTGTCATATTTTGCTGTTGTTAACATTCACATCATTTTGTCATTTAAGTTGATGTTAGTGTTCACATCTGTGCATCGTGTAAGTTGATGTTAATGTTCACTGCGAATGATGTTAATGTTCACATCAGTCAACGTGAATGTTCAGACCTGTTAACTTTCCTATTGTAAAATGTTTGTGATATTGTGCAGGGGCATGCGTTATGGGGAGATGACTTCCAATGTGGCAGAGTCATTTAATAACTAGATTAAAGAATCGCGTAATCTTCCTATCACTCAAATGGTGGACACAATTCGTACTCTGTTGATGCGGCAAATGTCTGCACGGCGTGACCAAGCAAACAAATGGAATGAGCTTATTTGTCCTACATTCGAAACAAGGCTTATGGATTCGTTCAATGACAGCAGGTCTTGGCAAGTTAGCAAAGCCAATGAGAATGTGTTTGAAGTTCATTCGATACCATCTGTTACTGTTGATGTTACGAGGCGTACATGTTCGTGCTTCAAATGGCAAATCAACGGATTCCCATGTGACCATGCTGTTGTTGCCATTCAGAAGAGCCGCTACAATCTCAATGATTATGTGGAACATTACTTTCATGTACAGACATATCGTGCAGCGTATTCGGGTGCCATATTCCCTATACCATCGGTGGAGAAGCCGCCTTTTGATCCCATGGACTTCACTATATACCCGCCAACTGTGAAAAGACCACTCGGGAGGCCGAAAAAGAATAGGATCCCATCAAGGGGTGAGAAATTGAAGCAAATAAGGTGCGGGAGATGTGATAAGCTGGGGAGCCATAATTGGAAGTCATGCAAGGAGCCGATATAGGATGTACATTTTTCATTTTAACGTTGTGTTTTACATTGGATTCTTATATTCATTTCTGAAATAAGATTGTGGTGTGTTGGCAAGCAAAATATGGTTTGGCAAACTTAGTATTTCATTTGTGCTTTTTCATCTTCTTTTTGTGTATGAAACTGATTTTTTGTTAAAGTTGTAATGATAAATACATGATGTGGACATTCATACTTACGTAAACGAATCATATTATGTGAAAACTTGCACATGGATTGAACGTTTTTACCTTATTGTTGTCAATGTTGACATGAATATAAGATGTGATGTGAACTTTCACATGCATGAAGATTGATATGGTGTGAACATGCACAACTGTTATGAATGGAAAGAAATGTGAATATTCACACCTGTTCATGTTACCCGTAATGATGCCATGCAAACAATGTGTACATTCCTGCACAAGGTATGTGTATTACATAAAAAATTGGTTCCACAAATCGCATCAAATATGCTCATCACAACACGGCATTATAAATATCATAAGTGAGTATGAACATTCACATCAGTGTTGCAAATGTGAACAGTCACAGCTGTAAACATTAGTGCATATGAATATCATAAGTGAATGTTCACATTTGGCAGACAACAATGTCATTTACAACTGCTATGAGCAAGAACAAATGTGAATATTCACACATGTGTATGTGATCCGTAATTATGTCACGTAGACCAAGTGTACACTCCTGCACAAAGTATGTGTATTATACAATAGTCAGGTTCACACATTCGCAGAAATTACACTCATAACAACACAGCAGTATGGATATCGTAAGTGACTGTGAACATTCACATTAGTGGTACAACTGTGAACATTCACATATATA
Organism: Camellia sinensis; assembly: GCF_055761805.1. Taxonomy (NCBI): domain Eukaryota; kingdom Viridiplantae; phylum Streptophyta; class Magnoliopsida; order Ericales; family Theaceae; genus Camellia; species Camellia sinensis. Next base: position 32,537,001 of record NC_138967.1, read on the forward strand.
AAACATAACAACACCAAAAGTAGTTCAAAATTCACAGCTGCCTCTTTCCTATTAACAGATGTTGTATCACTGTTTTACAATCAATTGTTGTGTCAAAATATCAACGCATTCCATATTTACATTCAAATCGACTGTTTGTTAGTTTGTAGGTGGACACCCCCCACCTATAAGTTTTAAGTGTCACGACCCAAACCCGGCCCTATGGGTTTAGCACCGTAACCGGCCAGTAATCCGAGATTACCGAAGGCCTGCTTAACAGTAATACAGTAAAGCAGAGTACAGGGCCTGGCGGAAGCCAATACAGTGATTAAACAATGTCCAATGAGCTGTGACAGTCTGTATGCCAAAAAGATTTTTCATGCATTCATACATATACAAACAGTACAGTCTATACAAAATTTACAGTCACACAGTACAGGGACCTAATCCCTTGATAACAGTACAGTTAGCAACTGACAGTCTATACAGTAATCCAAACAGTATGGAGACAGACGGGGGAAAACAAACAAAACACCCCAAAGCCATAGCATGGCAACTCGGAACCTCGCAGTGAGGCACAAAGGCTGGCTTGATAAAACTGGAGTCTAACCCACGCTCCTAGCTCCGATCTGGTGGCTGAGCACCTACATATATATATATAAACAGTGAGCTAAAGCCCAGTGAATAACATAAAGCGTAAAGGGGTTTAGAATGAATGTCCTTACAGTAATGAAAACAGTTCAATTCAATCAGTATTTCAGTTGTTCAGTACAGTAAACAGTCATATGTGGTACATCCATTAGCATGACAGTAACAGTAGGTCTTAACAGACCGAACAGTAATGATGGCCATCAGTCAGTAAACAGTAGTGGCTCCACGAGGGAACCGACAGAGATCTCTGTAACAGTAACAGTAACATTAAACAGTAGGTACTAAGGATGCCACAGTACAGTTCAGAAATAAAGGACATACATTCATTCAGTAATACCAGTTCAGTAAACAGTTCAGTTCAGTATTCAAAAGATATCAGTTGAACACATCTTTACACAATTGTTACTCACAGAGTTTGGGCTACGGTATGCTAGAGCGTGCCTCCCCAGTCGCCAACCCTACACAGTTCACAGGTTGAACACACACTAAGCTACCCAATTGGGAACGGTAATAACTTAATTCCTAATGCCTCGGTGTGTTCTACATCTATATCCTCAACAAGATGCCTTAAACTAGGCCTAAGAATGCCTAGAATGGAATGAGGATGCAAAGATGTACATTTAAAAGCATTTTCAGAAAAACAGAGTTCCGCTCGAGCTCAGGTTTCCCCGCTCGAGCGGACATGCAACAAAGGTACACGCTCGAGCGTAAACTTTTCCGCTCGAGCGTACTGTAAAAGTACTGGATGGGTGAAATCTCCGCTCGACGCCCGCTCGAGCTTGAGACATGACTCCGCTCGAGCGCCCAATCCTCCGCTCGAGCGGACTGCAAAACAGTGCAGAGAGATGCTGGTTGCTCGGATTCCACGCTCGAGCGTAACTTTCCCCGCTCGAGCGGAAGTGCGAAATCTGAAAAACCCAGATTGCACCTCCAAGCTCAAACTCAAGTTTAAATGCATCAAAACCAATCCTCTTGGGCCCATTTTTCTGGAAAACATTTATAAACACATAGAATAACATGTTTCAAAGCTCAATTTTAAGAAATCAAAGCCCAAGGGTGTTTAATTCAAACTCAATTTAAACCATTTTTCAATCACAAGATGAACATGCAAACATGCATGAATTCAAACCATTTCAAAGCTTCGATTTGATGTTCTAAAGAGCCAATTCTTTTCAAAACATGATGAAATCATGGACTACACTCAAGACATGAACATGCATGTAACATTTTGCCATGAAAATAACTCAAAATCCAACAATACTACCATGCATGCAAAGATTGGGCTTCAATTCACCATTAATGAACCAATTCATGACTTAGCTCTACAATTGGACATGAACCATGCATGAATCAACTTAAACACAAGTCAAAAGGATGAAATTCATACCTAGGTTCCTTGAATGCAAGTCTAGAGGTTCAAATTAACAATCCACACTTCAATCTTCAAGCAATTCTACCAATGAACTCAAGATCCACTCAATTCTCTCTCATTCTCTATCTTGGTCGGTTGAGTCTAAGGAATGAGCTGATGGAATGTGTATGAATGAGTGTAATGAGGCTCAAAGATGATTCAAGTAGTGGGCCACTTAAGTGGCATTAAGGTAATTAAGCCTAACTCTTTAATTAGCTTATTTTAATCTAATCTAATCATACCTAATCAATTTTTAAATAAATATACCATAAAATTACATTAATTATGAGGGTCAAGGAACATCAATCGGTTTCTAATTCGGCCGCCGATATGGCCTTTAATTAAACGCTCAAACATGAACAGATAAAATAAACAATCAACAGATAGAATGCAATTCAAACAGATGTATTCATTCAATTCAGTTTCAATTTCGGTCAGTCAGTTCAGTACTTTAATCAGTTCAACTATCAGTCATAATCAGTCTCGGTTAACAGTAATTAGCAGTTAATCAGTCATTAATCGGTAAACAGTATGAGGGTTGTTACATTAAGGAAGCTCTGATTTCTTATGATTCAAAAAACTATGCACTAACAAATCTCGTAGTCCACACCATTCTGAACTACTGAGGCTGTCCACAATTTCTTCATGATATATGTGCGCCCGCATGATGTAACATACTGCAGGTCTGCAGTCCACTCTGTAAATGCGAAATGGTTTTGATTAGCAGTTGACATGAATATTTGTATAATGGTTATGGAGGATTTGAAAAAAATGTAGTGAGGCTTACGAGTCGTCGCCTTGCTGAGGACAGACATCAACACTTTTGGTTGGTTGTGCTGGATTTTGGCCTGCTAACTTAGTGTATAGCGGTGATGACTCGCCAATAACGCTCACAACATGCTCAATGTACTTCCTCTGTGTATGGAATTTCAAATTAGGCACCAACAAACATATGTGTGTGTACAGTGATTTAATGCACGAGAACAAGTCATGTTTATGTTAAAAAATAGCCACTTACAATTTCCTGTGCTTGGTCGATATGCGGGTCATGTATGCTTGTTCTTGGGCGCAACGAGTTGTAATGCTTCCATAAATTGTCTTTAGCATCATACACAACTATCGTCCAGTGGTACTCATGATGCAATGGGAATAGTAGGTATCTCTCTCCTTGGTAGTTTTTGACATGTGCATCAATGTGTTTACTCCTTTTGCAAGGATAGTACTCTCGTATCACTTTCTGTACACATTTGACAAATAATTAATGGACTGTGAAGTTTCACAGTCACATTACAAGTAATGGAATGATAGATTTTACCAAACACATGCTCGTGAAGATCAATGAGGCTTCATCCGAAGTTGGGTTGACCACCTCTTGTTGTTCATGCAACAGTTCAGCATATGCATCTATGAGCTGCACAAACATGGGGTCATATTATATAGATTTTGTGGATGTGAGTGTGTGTGTGTGAGTGTGTGTGCATATGCATGAAGAGTGAATTATATTTGTAATGGCATACATTGCTGTGTATTGATTCCTCCTTGATAAGGTTGACAATGTCATCAAAATACACATGTGTAGCCTTCGAATCTCCTTTCCACACCAGCAACCTGTGCATTATGAACAAACCAATGTAAATATTTACATTGCACATATCTGAACAAACCAAAAAAATTGAACACAGTGAGGAATATAGACTATTACGGAATGTGAGTGTTTACATTGGATGTTTGTACAGTCACTTACTCATCGCCTCCATTTTTTTATAAAGCTTGGACCTTTTGTTTGTCTTGTTTGGACATCTTGGCCCAGACTTTGAACTTGTTGGTAAAGGATAATTTTTTTGGCTGCTTCGCTAGTGGGTGTTTCTTCACATCTTCAACTATTTCGACTAGATGGGGCTGCTTTTGGCCAGGTAAGTCTGGGTACTGGAAGTCAGGCAAGCGATGTTCTTTGCGATCTTTTTCCTTTATACGCTTGACCCTAGAAGGTGGGCTGATATTGTGTTGCATTGGGCTAGGGGGTTGCCTTTCTACCACAGCCTGTGTGACAATGTGGACTGACTGGTCATCGTAAAAATCCTGAAGAATTGTTTTTTCGCATTCTAAGTCGATGACCAGCTGCGTTAAGCGTTTGATTTCTTTATCCTTCTGCTCCATGCACTTCTTCATTTCGATATTCACGTTGGGCGGGCTGGACTGGTTAAACAATTTATGTTCAAGAGCAGCTATGACTCTTGCCCTCAACTCCCATGAAAATTAAAGGTGTTTGTACTTTGCTTCCCATTGCCTTATGACGCCCCAAGCCTTCTGATTTTCTTGGATAAGCACATCAATGATATCAGGTTGGTTTGTGTTTGGTATTACAATAGCTCTGTCATAATGTTGGCTGCTAAATGGAATGTGAATGTCCTCATTACTTATTGGATCACCATTAACAATCAACAATACCAACAAGGCAAACATTCGCAATAGGGGGAAAAGAATCTAAATATCCCTATTCATTGGCCCAATATTTTTCAATCCATGTGAATGTTCACAGCATATAACAACAGTACCAATAATATCTGATTGTCCTAAAATTTTCAGTCAGTGTGAATGTTCACAGCATATAAGAGCAGCACCAATAATATCTGATTGTCCTAAAAATTTTAGGCAATGTGAATGTTCACAGTGTAGAACAACAGCACCAATAATATCTGACTCTCTTAAATTTTGCAAGCAATGTGAATGTTTACAGCCTAGAACTACAGCACCAACAATATCTGACTATCCCAAAATTTCCAGGCAATGTGAATGTTGACAGCATAGAACAACAGCACCAATAATATCTGACTCATCTAAAATTTTTCAGACAATGTGAATGTTCACAGCCTAGAGCAAAAGCCCCAATAATATCTGACTGAACTAAAACTTTCAGGCAATGTGAATGTTCACATCATAGAACAACAACACCAATAACATCTGACTCTCCTAAAATTTCCAGGAAATGTGAATGTTGACAGCATAGAACAACAACACAAATAATATCTGAATGTCCTAAAATTTTCAAGCAATGTGAATGTTCACAGCCTAGAACAAAATAAACCAATAATATCTGATTGTCCTACAATTTTGAGGCAATGTGAATGTTCACATCTTCCAACAACAGAATTGGCCAAAGAGTGTCAATGCCTGTGAATTTTCACAGCATACAACAACAACACCATTAATACCTGATTACTCAAACATTTTAACTCAATGTGAATGTTCACATCTGTTACCAACAGCAACAAAAAAAGAATTGGTCAAAACATTTTTGAAACCATGTGAATGCTCACAGCATTGAACAACAACCGAATAACATCTGGAATAATTTGATTATCAAACCATTTCCAATCAATGTGAATGTTCACAGATATCAATAACAACAACTACAACCAAAACATTTTCGAATGGTGACAGTTGTGAACACAATGTAATGGCAACTGTAATGTTTTTGACTGCAAAAATCAATAAAATTAGGGATTACAATTGAGGGGTTCAGAATAAATGTTAGGGTATGAACAATAAGGACTCCTATATATTGTATGCATAGGAAAAAAGGATATTTGTAAAAGTTCACAATGTTGGTTGTTGATAAAGAGGTTTACGGTTTAAATATACGCATGAGTAGAATGCTTACATTTTTTGCCCATTTCGACGACAAAGATGTTGAGACGAAGGGACGATGCGACGAAGGAACGTATACAGTTTTCTGGGCGTACGAACGACGAAGAAGATGATGAGACGATGTGACGATCGAACGAAGACAGTCTTCTCGGCGTAGGGATGGGGGAGAAGATGATGAGACGATGCGATGATGCAACGATGGAAGGAATACAGTCTTCTGGGCGTTGAGGCGATGTGGAATATGGTTTTGGATTTTTGGACTGTAGAGGTACTGTGCGTGATTTCCTACGCAAGAATAGAGGGGGGAAGAGAGACGGTTATTAGATTCAAAGAGAGAGAGAGAGGGGCGTGTGTTTTTTTAGGGCTTTTTTGGTCTTTTTGTATGAAATGGACCTAATGGAATATTATAAAACAGTATGGGTTTTATGGAACAACACTCTTAGATAATGGATTTACTAAAAAAACTCCCTAAATTTAAATTATAAAATGATAATTTTTAATTAATTAAGTCTGAATTTATAATATTATTAATCTAAAAAATAAATAAAATTTGTAACGTCAATCAAAATTATTAGAATAAATTATACTCACTTTTTCAAAAAAAAATTTAAAAATATAATTAATTTTATAAGTTTTATAAAATTACAATAATCTTTCTTTTAATAAATTTAAGGATTTATTTGGGATGTGGGTTAGCTTTTTGACTTTTAGATTTTTTAGCTATTTAGCATGAGGCTAAAAAGCCTAGTTTGGGATAGATTTTTTGACTTTTTCTATTTTTATGAGAGAAAAAATAAAATGATTATGATTTGGATGTGACATTTTATCTTATTGACTTTTTAATTTATTTTATTTTTTTGACTAAAATAGCGCTTTAACCTCAAACTTTGGTATGCCAAACGAATGCTAAAGCAGTCAAAATTAATATTGATGGTGGATATATAATAAAATAAGCAAAGTAAATATATATATTAGTGAAAAATATATGACAATATTATTTTTTTATCTATAGGACTCACAGATTACTAATAAAAAATGACATAAGTTATGTGAATTAAAACCTTGAGAGAGATGTGTAATTTATGTGAATTAAAACTCCAAGGGAGAAATGTGTAATTATGTCAAAAGTGTGATACTAATTGTATTTTTTTTTTTCTTCAAATCTCACGGAAAGTGAGTACAATTTACCCAAATTATTGGGATAACAACAATATTGCATACTTACAAGAATTATTCAAAAATTAACTTTTAAATGTATATTATAAATTTGTTTTCAGAATGAAATTTAAGGCAAATTTTCATGATTTATAATATTTTTATTACAATATTGATATATTACTATAATTTTTATAGGATTTTGTTAATATATATTCTTAAAATACATGTTAACAAAATTTTATAATCTTCTATTGACTGACAAAAATATATATAAATAAATAAATAAATAATGAGTAATGATATTGTGAAATTTTAATCTTAAACAAAATGTGTGAAACTTATCTCACGAATGAGAGATCTTGGGAGTTCAACTCATGTTAAATTTGAATACTAAAAAAATAAAAATTGAGGAATTATTTATTTTATTTTTTTGTTGTTAAATTGTAGTGATTTACATGATTTTATTTATCACTTAATACTCTATTCACCATATATAATATGATCTTAGTTACTAACAAATTTTAGTCTTACTCGTCACATAATATAACCATCTACTTATCATTAAAACCAACTTTATTCACAGTATAATATATTTATATTTGTAAGAGTAAATTACACTGACCTCTCCTAAAGTTTGAAAAAAATACAATATGCCTCACAAATATGACATCAGGCTTTCTTAAGGTTCATATAACACTTGACTCTCTTTTCATTCAAAATTTATTAGTCATATAAATAATATGTATATATATATATATATATATGTTATCATCTCTTTTTACATTAAAATGTATATTTTACCTTGTATATTTTTGTGTGTTTATGCCATTTACATTAATTTTAGTCTTTTTAACTTTACCAAAAGATAGGCCATTGTGATTATGCCAAAATTATAGGATAAGTTGTATTTTTTTCAAACTTCAAAGGAAATCGGTATAATTTACCATATTTTTAAATTTGATACTTCAAATCATTAATTTTGCACTATTAATCCGGCGTAGTTTAATATATTTCTCTCTTAAAATACTTATTGAAATAAAAGAAATATATATGTAAGAAATAAATGAAAAAACGCAATAGAAAATTTTATGGCTTGGATAATGCTGCCAACCCATCTTTATTAAGTAGCTAAGAAAACATTATTAACCTAATAATTTTTGTATTTTTTTTAGATTAAAATATATTATATAAATGATACTTTCATTATATCTAATAATTTTCCCAATTGGGCGACACAACATAAATGTGGATCTTTGAGCCAACAATAATTAATAGAAAAGCTTAAGCTAAACTATTAGAAGTGCTTGGCCATACACTTTATTATCTTTACTATTTTAATGATTTTTTAGGAATTTAGTCAACCAAATTACATTGACAACTATAGGTTGGCTTGTTTTATTTTCATACACCAATTATTTTTCTGTGTATATTTCTCTTCAAAAACATACACTTAATAAATTTGAATTTCATTTTTTACACAACTTGATTGTAGAATTTTTTTATAGATAGTCTCACCATTTCATAATTAAAATTTTTAAACTTTAAATGTAATAAACCGCAAAATTATTAAGAGAACATAAACTTTTACAATTGCATTTGATGAAATTTCATTTTATAGAATCATTGCATAATAAACTTATTGTTAATAGTGTTAAACAAATCTTATTTTATATATGTAACTAAGCAATCATTCATCCATTGATTTCCCATTTAATTATGCAATTGCTCTTGATATATTTCATTGCTGATAAATTAAGCTCTTTCAGTTGTTGCAATTGCAACTAGTAATAGTAATGCTAGTTTCACAAGCAAATAATCAATTTTTAATGAGATTAATGAGGTCACACTATATTAAATAAAAAATACATAATATAAACAAAAATAGAAATTTAGAGTTTTTGACAGCTTGATGGGGGCATGAGACACTGTCAAGTGCCACATAGTGTCACCTCTAGACAATTCGCCATATCAAAAGTATCCTTATCTTCTTCATCATTTAAACTCGAAGGCACAGTTTGAGAAGTGGCTTTATGGATTTTTTTGATTATTTTAGTCATAAAAGATAAAATAGGTTATTTTAGCCACAACAACAAACCATCACATCCAACTCATAATCATTACACTCTTCTCTCACAAAAAAGTCAAAAAAGCCAAAAAATCCTTCCCAAACCAAGCTTTTTATCCCAGGCTAAAATAGCCAAAAATACCAAAAAGCCAACCCACTTCCCAAACCAACCCTAACTGTAGTCCATAACCTAATTAATACTCACTGTTTTCACCTTTGTCGCCAATCTCGACACCACCTCCTCTCTTTCCAATTGCCTTACAATTCATGACCCACTCTATGCCGCCACCTTCGCTCATCCCTAGAGTTGACTGCCACCCTTAACCCCATTTTAGCCCTTGTCCAACCATAGTTCAACCCACCGACACCGACACCGACACCGACACCAACACCAACACAACGACCCTTACCTTATCTACTCGAGATCTTCTCCCCTCTCTCTCTCTCTCTCTCTCTCTCTCTTACGCACATAGGGATTGTCGGCACGATCATAAAAGTAGGTGAAAAGGGATGAAGTGGTAGTCAAAGGGGAACAGCGGTCCCTGCTGTGCTCAAAGCACAGCAGTGACTGTGGTGGCTCCGTTTGGGGTGTATTATGGTCTTATTTTTATGATCTAAACCGTTCATATTGTAAGGTTTGTTGAGTATTTCATGCCTACTAAAAATTATATTAATCAGATATCAATAACCACATGATCGAATTGCATATTGTTTATGCTATTTCTCAAAAGAAAAACTTATTATTTATTTTTTTGATTATCGATCATATAGTTGTTGATATCCGATTAATATGATTTTTGATAGACATGAAGTACTCAATAAACCCTACAAAATAAGACGGTTTGGATCATAAAAATAAGATTATAATACACCTCAAACGAAAGCACCACAGTCACTGTTGTGTTTTTTAACACAGCAGGTGAGGGTGGACTTAGTATGGGAGGATAGCAGATGGAGAAATGGTTAGCGTGATTAGAGGAGGAGGTTGAAAGTTAGTGACTAGTTAGGATTAAGTTTTTTTTATTTTTTTTGGGTAGGTTTGGGAATTAGGATTTTGGATAAAGAAGATAAAAGCATTTTAATAGTTCTATTTAAAACAAAAAATGTAATTAAAAAATTTATAAAGTGTGCAATAAATAAAATTGGTGTGAGAAAACAGAAGCTGTCCTACAAGCTTGGAATGTGTGAAAGGTTAAAACAAAATGATTTTTTGGTCAACAAATATACCCATTTTCTTTTCTTTCGAGTTTTTTTACTTAAAAGGTTGCTCGCATTTGGCCATTTTGTGTTACTAATTTAGGCTTCTTTTAAAGCTAGTTAAAAATTAGTTTATAAATTAAAAAATTATTATAAAAAATTAATTTATTTGACATATAGTAATTTTTTTAATTTTCTAATAGTTTTTTAAAATATTTAAAATGAGTTTTTTGACAAAAAATAAATTAAATAATTTTTTTTTAGCACAATGTTATTTTTAAACAAAAAATTAGTTTATTTTATTCATAGCCAAACAATGCCTTGGTAGAGCTTTTTCTAAGTTAAAATTTGATAATTTAAAAGTAAAAAACTTATTAATAATTAATTTTTTAATATTTTTTTATAAATAAATAAAAACTCACTAAATATTTTGATAAAAAATTTCAAAATAATAATAAAAAAATTAAAATAGAATAAAAAATTGCTTTTCCGAACCGAACCTTATCTCATTGCATTTAATGCTCAGATCACGTGGGCGAGCTGCTAACATTTTTGTCTGCATGTGAATCTAAACCTACCCACAGTTACATGGACATCTTCAACATTTAAAAAAAGAAAAAAGAAATAAAAAATTTATAAAGACTTTTTGATTGAAAAACATATTAAGGCCGAGTTTGGCATGTCTTGAAAAAGATAAAAAGTTAAAAAATTATTATTCTATTTAAATCACATCATCTTATTTAAGTCACATTATCTTTTTAACACATCACTTCAAATCCAATCCAAACCCAACTCATATTTCATAAAAAGTCAAAAAATACACTTATTTAAATCATCCCAAACAATCCCTTAAATAATTGTTATAATTCATTTTTTAATGATTACACATTCATCTTTTATCTATTCATTAAATTTTTTTATTAAATTTAAATTTGATAAAAAATTTAATAAAAAACTTTTATCACATCAAAATGTCACCAAAGATTTATTAAAAAAGAAGAAGAGTAAAATTACACTTACCCTTTGAGGTTAATTTACAGAATAATTAGGTCATTTTTTTATTAATAATTTATTAATCATATAAATAAAAACATATTATTATTTATTTTTATTAAAATATATATTTATCTTTATTTATTTCATTATCTAGTCATCTTTACATTAATTTTAATTACTTTAACTCTATTACAAAAAAAAAAAAAAAAAAGTTGATATTTATATCAAAAGTGTGGAAGAAACCCAAGGAAGAGGAGATGAGTGTAATTTACCCCCAAAAAAATATACAAAACTATATTTTGGGCCTGCCACTTTAAGAAAAAAAATTATAGAGAGATATAAAATAAAAACTAAAATCATCAAAATTGTATTTTAATTATAAAAATATTACTAGTACATAATTTTTGTTATCCTAGTAGACAATCGAAGAGGAAGGTAAATTGAGTTTTTAAATAAATTGTTAAATTAAAAATTAACTCAAATAATAAATAAATAAATAAATATGTTTAACAATATAAAATAGAGTAATGAAATAAAATGAGCAAAAGGAAGATAAATCAAATATAGCGATTTATAGTGGTTTAGCACGCTGAGCCTACATCAATTCTCCAAATATCCTCTCAGGAATTTTTTCACTATTCTTCAAATAATAATATACACTAGTTTTCACAGGTGCTAGCGAACCTTTATAACAAGTGACCAATCCCGATCACTTCGACTAATTTAGAATCTGATGCATAGTCACATCTCACCAAGTGATTTTATTCCAAAAAATACTAACAAAAATATCCCAACTAGTTTTGAATCTGGTATCTAGTCACACCTAACCCAAATGATTTTATCCCAAAAAATTACTCACAAAAACTCTATCCTTTTAGAAGAATAATACATATAACAGATAGAAAACTCTTTTACAATTTTGCTCAAACTCTCAACAAATTTTCTCAAAGAAAATATAACTCAATAAAACACAATACAATATTTGATAATGTCACAAAATTTTCTCTTCTTCACTTCTTTTTCTCCAACCAAAATACTTCTATATATATATATATATATATATCCAAAAATCTTCCTGTTAGGGAGAGGAGGGCGCTCCTATTCGGATCACTGATTTCACGCCAAACACTCTTCATCACGGGCGCACGAGGCCTTTTTCATTTTCAAAAATTACAGCTCAGAGGTTTGAAATAATTGGCCAAACGTCGCTTTCGATAAATAGTGAAATGCACAGTAACTTAATATTTTTTCTACAAAACCTTACAAATTTCAAAAGTTACACAGTAATTTGAATAGTAATTTTTTAATTAAAAAATATATGATGAACAGTAAAATCTATTTAAATAATATTTATAACAAATACAACATACAACATATATTTTAACAGATAATATTTTGTATCAAAGAATATAAAATATATATATTAAAAAATCATAATTTATCCTATAATATTTCAGACACCATCAAAATTAAGCCACGTGATTAACAATTTTGATAAAAGAAAATTTGTATAAAAATTACTAAAGGATAGTATTTTTCCAAGTATAAATTTGTTTTTTAACACACACACACACACACACACACACACACACAAAATTGTTCAGTGTAAACAAAACATACTCTCATATTGGTTAATTTCACATTATTTAGTTTTTTTTTTTTTGTTTTTTGAGGAAATAACATACACAACTAAAATAAAAATAAGAAGATTTTAAAAGGCCAAACAAACAACCAAGCAATAAATTTTAAACAACAAAAATAAATTTGTCAAAAAATTAGTTATGATTCAAGAAAAATCATTGATCTTCTTTTATAGATGTGGTTTGAAAGGTAAGATCGTATCAACACTCGCTGTCGCCGTCAACGTTGTTCCCATCATTGCTGTCTAACTCTGCCACCGCTGCCGCCGAACTTCAAACACCTTCAAAAGTTAGAATTAAAGAGAAAGAACAACCACAATAATATAAGCGAAAGCTTGAGAAAAGAAGGATCAAATTGACACTATTTAAGATGAAGATCATCACAAAAATCTTGGCATCCAAGCTCAAGTCTTTCCTCCACTACATAATCTCTCCTAATCAGGCTAGAGATGGCAATCTGAAACTGGCCCGATGGAGACCCGACCCCCCGATCCTGAATATAACGGTTATTCCCCGAAAAATACCCCCGATGAGCCGGGGATGGTGATAAAAAAAAATCCCCGATGATAATCGGGCCGGGGACGGGGATACATGTTTCAGTCCCGCCCCGCCCCAGGCCTGGCCCCGAGCCCCGCCCTGTTTGTCCCCGAATGATTTATATATTATATATATATATTTTTTATTCTCATCTATATCTCATTATAGATCTACTCTCTATGTCCATTCCTCACATGTCTCTTCCACCGTCTCTGGTCTCTCTCTTCTTCACCATCTCTTACCGCCACCTCCCCCTCCACCAATCCTCCCACCACTCCCCTCCTCCCTCCTCCTTCTCACGCCTCTCATCTCTTTCGTCTCTCTCTCCCTCACTCACGTCTCTCATCTCTCTCATCTCACCGTGTCACAGCCCCGTACACAGGACAAGTTTGAAGATGGACAGACCGTGGTTCGATCGATCTGAAGCTACCACTGCTGGCTCCTCTCGTCTCACCGGCAACTCCCTCACCGCCGCCTTCTTCTCTCCACACGGTATCTCTCTCTCTCTCTCTCACAGATCTCCTCTCTCTCTCTCTCTCTCACACGGATCCGTTGGTTTCAAATCTGTTGGTGATAAAGATGTTGCTTTCCGATCTGTTGGTGATGAAGATGTTGCTTTCAGATCTGTTGGTGATGAAGATCTGTTGTTTTGATTTTTTTTTTTTTTTTTGATGTTCTTAATGGTGATGAAGATCTGTTCTTGATGCTGCTTTTTTTATGTTGTTGAGATGTTGATTTTTTGTTTTTTTTTTCTTTTGATGTTGATGTTTTATTTTTGGCTGGGGATTTTCGGGGTCGGAGAAACCCGATCCCCATTAGGGGGTGGGGGTGGGGGTGGGGGCGGTAGTTGGTTCCCCGTCGGGGATGTGGACGGGGACGGGGGGAAGTTCTGCCATCGGGGTCGGGGACGGGGAGGGTGATCCCCGGCCCTGCCCCGCCCCGTTGCCATTCCTAAATCAGGCGGCTTTCGTCCCGGGCAGGCTCATTCAAGATTGTATTTTGGTGGCACATGAGGGTTTTCACTATTTGAAACAAACCAAGAGGGGGAACCGAGTTAACTTAGCGCTGAAACTGGACTTCAACAAGGCCTATGACCGCATTCAGTGGGACTTTCTACAGCTGTTTTGATTAAGATGGGGTTTTACGATACTTGGGTGTGATGGGTGATGCAGTGTGTTTCATCGGTTTCTTTTTCCATTTTTGCTATTGGTGAGAATAGAGCTTCCTTCAATCCTTCATGTGGACTTCGGCAGGGGGACCCCCTATCCCCATATCTGTTCCTTTTGGTGGCCGAGGTTTTATCTCGATTAATTGATAATAGCATTCGGAATCAAGAGATCTCCGGTTTACGGATGAAAACCACTTGCCCCATTTTGTCCCACTTGTTTTTCGCAGATGATGTCCTACTCTTCCTCAAGGCTAGTAGCTCGGTGTGTTTGAAAATGATGCAACTTCTTCAAGTCTACAGCCATGCTTCGGGGCAAATAATAAATTTGGAGAAGTCTGAGGTTTTCTTTTCGACAAATGCTTCCATTGAGCTCAAAGGGATGATCTGTGGAGTCTTGGGAATCCCCCCAACAAGACCACATGTGAAATATTTGAGGCTTCCGTCTTCGTGGGGTCGATCAGAGTCCGAGGCGTATAGTTTTTTGGTGGATAGAATGGTTGCTAAAATGCAAGGGTGGAAGAATAAGCTACTATCTCATGCTGGAAGAGAGGTTCTGATTAAGGCCGTGGTTCAAGCTATTCCATCATATGCAATGGCCTACTTCTCTTTCCCGAAATCTTTCTGTAACAAACTTAACTTGGCTATTCGCAACTTTTGGTGGAAAGGTGATCCAACGAACAAGGGCATTCCTTGGACAAAATGGGAAACCATGTGTTTTTCAAAGCTACATGGGGGAATGGGGTTTAGAGATTTTTCCGCTTTCAATCAGGCCATGCTTGCCAAGCAAGGTTGGCGGTACATCACAAACCCTCACTCGTTTTGGGCCCGTTTACTAAAAGGGTTATATTTTCCTCACTCTAACTTCATGAACGCCCCTTGGGACGCTAGAGGGTCATGGGCTTGGCATAGTTTAATCCATGGGAGAGAGTTGCTCAAAAAGGGGACTCGATGGCAAATCCAAAATGGTGAATCAGCTCTCTTTTGGGATGACAAATGGATTCCCGATACCAGAAACTGTCAAATTTCAACCCCGCCTCCTCCACACAGTACCATTGTTCATGTATCAGACGTTATTGATCCAATTCACAAACGATGGTGGATGGATCTTCTTCGCCCGCTAGTCTCGAGGGCCGATTGTCGTGCAATCCAATCTATTCCTCTTTCTTACGAGGATAGAGTTGATGTATTGGTGTGGCATCCATCCAAATCTGGAGTGTACTCAGTGAAATCGGGTTATTGGGTTGCAAAATCTCTTATCCCAGAGGAATCGCGATCTCACCCTTCTAGCTCATATCAAGTCCCTAAAGATTTCTGGAAGCACATATGGAAAGTCGAAGTGCCTCCGAAAATCAAACATTTTTGGTGCGCGAGTGTGCAAAAATACTTTGGCTACCAAAGTCAATTTACATAATCGGCACTGCTCCCCATCTAGTGTTTGTCCGATCTGTTTATCGAAAGCTGAATCGATGGAACATTTGTTATTTGACTGTGCTTGGACCTAGTCAGTTTGGTTTGGTAGCATGCTTAATCTCCGAATAGATAAAGGAATGGTGACTACTATTGTGGCTTGGACAGCAGATTGGATTGCAGCTGAGCAAGAGGGAAGAGCAGAGTGCAAGGTACTGCATTAGGTGTTTCTCATTGGATAGTACATCTGGAAAGCACGAAATGATTTCATTTTCAATCATAACCCAGTTAACCCATCTGAGACTCTCTCCAAAATAGCAAGGGCCTAGCTTGAAGGCCAACAGCCAGGTACAAACAACCCCATTTCCAGCACTGTTTCCCAAAGGCCAGCGTGCAATAGGGACCACAGATGGCACCCACCACGGGTTGGGGAGTTTAAGTTCAACTTCGACGCCAGTTTTAGAGCCCACAGGGAAAAGGCTTCAGCTGCTGTCCTCCTTCGAGATTCAGAGGGGCACCTGTTGGATGGCCTTGCTTCAGTTTTCTACTTCTCATCAGCCTTTGCTGCGGAAGCTCAAGCTGTGAGGCTGGCAGCTCAAATGGCAATTGCTTCTCACCTTGATTCTGCCATCATTGAGAGTGACAACCAAGAGGTTATTAAACTGGGTGTCTCAGAACAGGTTCCTCCTTGGGAAACTTTGGCCATCTTTCTTCATATTCGTCATATTGCAAGACAAGGCAATTTTCAGCTGAAATGGACAAACAGAACCAACAATAGGGCTGCCCATTGGGTGGCACAAGCTTGTGCCTATAATGAACCACTAGTCGGTTGGGTTTCCCATCCTCCATTGGCTCTTGGTGACATTGTAAGGCATGATGCTTTTCCTGTTTCCTTGTAATTTCTTGTGGTATAACTCTTTTCGTTCAAAAAAATAAAAAAAAAATAAAATAAAAATTGACACTATCTTCCAATCCTAGTCAAGAGTCCATGTGCATTTATTTTTGGGTACATAACGTCCAACTTAGCAACCTGGATTCTTATTATTTTTTTAATTTAATTAAGTAATTAATTAACTTTTTTTTTTTTGATGTGACAACCTCTATGGTTGGACTTCTGTTAGGTTAACCTCTAAATATGAGAGAACTTAAGAGCCCATGAAACTCATTACAAGTTTCATTTTGATAATTCGAACAATTTATTTTGTTAAACCTCAATATATATTATTCATAAAAAAATTAATTCGATCCAATAATCGTAATATTTTGTATTTATCATATTATTGGAATATTTTTATTTATCATATTTATCTTTAAAAAATAAATGATCTACTTTTAAAAATGTATTTATTGTCTATTTTTTAGAGATAAATATGATAAAATAAAAAAATATATATAATTATCATATCAAACTAATTTTTTTATTAAATAATATATATTGACGGTTCTACAGAATGAATGATTCAGATTATTAAAATGAAAACCCGTCATGAACTCTACATGTCCCTCAAATTCTCTTGTATTAAGATGTGATTATGAAAAAAAACCAAACATATTCCAATTTTACTCTATTTTGGGTTCTTTCCATTCAGCCCATTTACATCTAGGTTACTTAATTCTTATTCTCATTAATATTTATTTCATAGAAAACTAAACAAAGAGAACTTGAACCTCAAACTTTAACTTAAACATCCAATTCAATGCTACGATAATAAATTTTATTTGTAACAATTTTGTTAATCATATGATATGACACGTCACATGTCATTTATGCCTCGGTACAATGCAATGCAGAAAAATGACGACACATCAAATAGTAAGCAATTTTGAAACAAAAACTTGGTCATTAGAAACATCACTCTTAAGCCAGTGTTTCAAAATTCAATCATCTTCAATAACCTAGCCGATTCATGTCACAAAAATGAAACTGTAAAACTACAAATTATGAGAACAGAGCAGATAACAAGTTTGACAAGCCCATACTGCATAACACAGAGCGAAATCATGCTGAAAACACCCCATTATAGAATATATAATTAGCAGTTAAATCATCTGTATACATAACCAGGCCCATTTTCCATCTGGGAAGCATCATGACAATAAGGAACCCAAGACTCCCACAGAACTTAGGGTTTATTAAGCCAAGAGCTCCAAGATCAGCGTTCCCAGGCGTTGTTATTTATAGATTAAGCTATATATGTATTTTTGTGTCAGAAACAGGCATTGCTCATAAACAGTAACTAATAAGTCGCATAGAAATGAAAGCAGTTTTGCTTACGATGCGAAGCCCCCTCTATACAGCAGGAAGGGTCTAGTTAGCGCGGTCTTGAATCACTTCAAGATCCATCTCCGTTGGGTCAGTGGCCTGAATCTCGTAATGGATGCCCTCCAGCTCCCTTCTGAACCTGTCCTTGGATGTCGCATACAGCATCTTGGCGCGGATCCGAGACACAGCAGGAGACCTGAAAAAGATGCGTTAACAACTTAACATTACACTAGTATCATTGAGTAATCAAATTGGAGATGCCAAGAGAAAACACCCAAAATAGTGTCATAGGAAGATAAGACTTTTAACTGAGAAAAACATGAAGACTAACCAACATTCAAGAACATTCCACCACTGGAACCGGAACAGGAACAATAAGTTGAAACCCAACTGGAAATAAACTAAACTGCCACATTTTGGTGATGAATGATGACACATTCAATCAATCACATAATGATTCATGGGCAAAGAGCAATAATCTCAATAAATGAGGCACATAAACAAGCACACATGCATCTCTTGTGCAATTATAAGGAAGTGGGTTTGGAAGTAAAGCAACAATACACCACAACTTAAAGAGTCATAACTGCCAAAGCACCAAAAGCATACATAGTGAATCCCAAATCCTAACTGCCCCTAGGTGACTGGCAAGCTGCAGCAAGCATTATGCAAGTGGTGAGCAATAGTGCTCGTGCTAAACCCACTACCAACATGTAGCTGTTGTCATCTAATTCTTTGCATCATTAAGGCAACGACTATAAAAATTTGTTTACTAAAATCATACGAGCTTATAATGAGAAAAGTGGTATCTACTGGCAATGTCATGTCAACAAAAAGCACCAAATGGGGAGCTATGTGTAGAAGCTATGTTACATGGACTCAGCTACGGGTGTTGATACGTGTCCGATTGTTCAATTCATCTAAATGCCATGTTGAAGTACATGAAAACACAACATACTTATATTTCTTAATATTTCTTGTTCATTTTCTAAGGTGCCAAAGAGCATTTTACGTATAATATCATATTACTCAATAAGCTTGATAAGTGAATGCCTTGTAGATAGTTGGGAGTGATGTGGTCAGTCAGGAACCTCTAGAAAGATGTGGACACTTCCATGTCCAGGAGTCGCTGGAGGCAGAGGAGAAGAGAACCAAGGCAACCTTAAGGTTGTGTTTGGATCATGGATTTGAGTAAGGATTTGGAAAAGGAATGGAAAATGTGAGAGAAATGTGTATGAAATATAAAGTCAAATTTTTTCTCCATTTACCGTGTCTTTTCTTTTCCTTTTCCAAATCCATACCCAAATCTATGATCCAAACACAACATAAGAGGGAGAGAGAGTGGCAGGGCAGCACTAGAGACCTTTGTCACCAGTGTAAAGGAAGAAGATAATAGTTGTATGCTTCATCTACGTGCATAAATATCCCTTTATACAGATTCTAATAACATTGGAGGCCAGCTCACCCATGGATAGGTGGTCATCTCCTCTTGGTTAGAGAAAGTGGAGGTATCCGATCTAACTGTGTCCCAAGATTCAGAGCTCAAAGGCCGAATCATGAGAGTTGCATAGTTTGGTGCGATACCTCGAAGGGTGTATCATAGCATGACATAAGTGGTAGGTATGATGCTTCTTGCAAAGTGTCAGGTGTTGGACTAATGCCTCTTCTCTGTTGGTCAACGAAGGCTTCTCCATAGGGGTATTGAGCTTAGCAATCTTGATGAACCCTTGAGTGGTGGACTAATGCCTCTTCTCTGTTGGTTAACTTCCAAGGAACAATCTCCTATAGCTTCCAAGGAACAATATCCAGCAATCTTGAGTGGTGGATACCTAGACCCAACTCCCAGCCTAAAATATCAACGTGATGGCAATAGAGATAACGATAGTACATAAATTTCCAACTTGTGGGTGAAAGACACAAAGGAGACATGTTGAGCCAAGAGTTAGACATGCTGCTTGCAAGTGGAAGTGGCCGAGAAAAGGTACCCTGGCTTGACAGAGTGATACCCTTGGCCACCCCTTGTATGCTCTATGACAATCCAAGAAGGATGGACATGGACATGGACATGGACATGTGACATGACACGAACACGACACCAATACAAAAATTTTCAAAAAAATATAGGACACATGCAAAATATATAATTTTACATATTTATTATATGTTATATATATGAATATTTAAGTCTAAGATGATAATTTTTGAAGTCTAAAAGAGGAGAATAGTTATAAGTTTACATTGTTTTTGTTTTTGTTTTATCTACTTATTTTATTCAAAATAGTAATGTGTATTATTTGTGTCAAGTGTTGGGAAGTCTTAGATGAGTGTTTGTGTCATGTCGGTATCAGACACTGTTGGACATGACATGTTACCCTCTTAGAAGTATTTGTGCTTCTTAGATGGCAATGGAGCATGAGGAGCCATGGCTTGGTGAGAGCTCATGTTGACCGAGATACCGACCCATGGCACTATCGAGTAGGCATGGCCTAGTAGTCCCCTTGGCCTTACTTGGGGGTTACTCGTGCTTTGACTCATTCACTATGTGTTTTGGCTTTCAATCAGGGCTTCAAGTGTGATACCAAGACGTACCACCATACTTGCTAGTTGAGTGCAATCAGACTACGGCTATGAAACTATTTCCAAAGCATAAGGAGCAGAAGATATCTGATGACCGATTGCCATAAAGATGATTGATATGAAAAAAGAATCTCAATTACACATCATAAAATCACATATAACATAATAACAATCATACAATGCGATTCAAGCATTTGAAACAAAAACTGACCATGCAATGAAAAAGATCTTGCTCTTTTGGCAGTTCTCAGAAGTCACAAAATCGTAGTCATAGACTGCATATCGGCAATCATTCTCAGGCAGAGATGCAGTAAAATCATCATAACTCTCAGCTGGACCTCCAGTCTTTTCAACCACAACCTCTTTTTTCTTCTCATCAATCTTAAAGATCACGTAACGGTATACCTTTTTCCTCTGCAGTTCCAGATATGTGCTCTTGCTGTGATCAGCGACACCCATGCCAGATGATGCATTCGCCTGAAATCAAACAAAATGTTCAAATGCTTGCTCTAATGAAGATCGTACATACATATACCTGCATACTGTGTATAATATGTCTGAAACATGCTAAAGCCACAATTTCAGCAGCTCCATGTTTAAATCACATATAGCTATAAATCGATGATAAAGTTGAATAGTACAATGCTCTGTGCTTTTCCTATTCTGCAGCATTCATCATACAACAATAAGAAATTTACCAATACACTTTATGGTCCTTGAAAACTAAAATGACACAATCAAATAAAATAAAAATGCTTTTCTAAACTTCTTTTGGTACCATTTTTGATTCTCATCAAAAGTAATTTGAATATTTAAAGTAGGATGCTTAACAGTTAGGGAAGCCTTTGAGCATATTCCTTTCCTTCCATCAATCTCTCAAAGCACCAAAAGGATGAAAGGATAATTCAATGGAGATTCTCCGTAGAATTTCATTACGCAATGAAGTGGCATCCTTCCTATTTACAAGATATTGTTGTCATTGTCCGCTACATTATACCTTTAAGCCCCAGCACAAGTCCTCTAATGAATTCTCAAGAAAAACAATTTTCCAAAAGAAATTTAGTTGATAATTTTTATATAACAACCAATCCTAAAATATCAATAAAACACCCAGGAAAATTTTAAAAAACACAACCCACATTGTAGGAAACGCCAAAAAGCTGTATTCGAACAAAAGTGAAATGATGATGATCAGTATTTTTTAAGTAGTACCATGTATTTTTACCAAAATCCGACTTTGATTTGTTCATCAGTTTTCGAAACAATGTTAAAAAGATTGGGCCCAATTGCCACTAGACTCGAAGTCTTTTCAAAACAAGGTTATAAGATTGGGCCTAATTGCCACTAGACTCGAAGTCTAGGGGTAGGTTTTCAAAACAATGTCATAAGATTGGGCCTAATTGCCACTTTACCCGAAGTCTAGGGGATGACTAATTGAAAGGTCAAGGGCAAAGTGGGATTGGGCATAAAATACAGGGTGCAAAATGAAATTTGCCATATTTTAGTATCTGAAAAAAAAAAAAAAAAAAAAAAAGGAAAAAACACAACCAAACAGATCCTAACAATTGTTGGGTACATTGCAATTCAGTGTAAGTTTCCAAAAAAATTGCAAATCAATGGTAAAGCTTACCAACTTTATAATTGAAGTGATAAACTTTTCCATGATTTTGCAATTTATTCTTTGGTCTTACCACTGATTTGCAATTTCCACGCAATTGTTCGACCCAGTAAAATTATAACCTATGAAAAGGATAGAACACGAAAAATTACAACATCACACTACGGCAGAAGCCAAAAAATAAAGATGAAGAACAATTTACATCAAAACCCAAAGCTCACAATACAAACCAGACACATCAAATTTCACCTCCATTTGCAAAGAAGAACTACCATGCAGAGCCTAATCAAAGCTCATCACACACAATCACACTCTTTTGAAACTCAAATAGCACAAACCAGTAACGAAGATCTAAGCTAATTTCACACCCCCAAAAAAATAAAAAAATCAACATCGTATACAGAATCTAAGCATGCATGGACTAAACAAATTCGGATCTAGACAATAGAATTCGGATTGATCAACCGAGAGATGAGATTGTGAACTTACCCCTCTGAAAGACATTGCTGATGGTGATCGAGAGAGAGAGAGAGAGAGAGAGAGAATTTTTAGAGAGAAAAGGATATCAAGGAAGAGGAAAGTAGGATAGAAAAGCAGTCCCACCCACCTACCGAAGAGAAAAGAAGTTGAAATTTTGATTTGACAGATTAAATCTATTAAATAGATGGAAAACAAAAATGCTATGAAGCCCCCCCTAACTATTCCGCATTCATTGTGTGATTGGGAATAAGGTTTTGTTTGACATGTATTAAAAAAATATTTTTTTGTTTATATATATATATATTTATTTGAGTTATATTAATTAATATTATTAATATTTATCAATATATTCTTTTTATTTTTCTATTTATTTTTTCTATTTTTTTGTATTTTTTTTTTATAAAATGTAAAAAAATAAACTTATTTAGCACATTCAAAATCACTTCTAAATTTGTGTGGTGTGAAATTTATGTATAAAATAAATTTGAATCATAAGATGATAATTTTAGATAATTTTGAAGTGGTTAAGTTTGGATTTATAATATTACTAGGCCTCGTTTGACAAGCGGCGTTTTTAATCAAAAAGTCAAAAAGTCACTTAAAAAAATTAAAAAGCTAACAATCTATACCACAAAGTTAAAGATTTCATTTTCTCTTTACTTTTTGCATATCTTTTCGTAAAAATTTAAAAAGTTATTCCAAACATACTAGTTTTTTTTATATCATATTTTAACCAAAAAGTTACTAAAAAAACATATTCGCAAACGAGACCTTAGATGAAAAGTGTTATGGCATGTACCGATTGTTTGATATGATAGACATAAGTACACTTATTTAGATAAATGCACTTATTTGAGTCATATTACCTATTTACTTTTCTACATATATTTTCATAAAAAGTCAAAAAATATATTTATTTAGATCATTCTAAATAATCCTATAATATTAATTACAAAATAGATAATTTCACTAAAAATTAACGTAATAATATATTTAAAATTTTATAATTGATATTACAAAAATTTATGGCTTGATTATGATATTTTTTACATTAATTTGTGATAAAATTATAGTTAATATTACAAAATTTTGTATTAAAAATACACATTTTGTTGATTTTTTAATTTTTTTAAAAAAATGTGTAAAAAAATAAATAAATAAAAAGTTGATGTAACTTAAATAAATTGATAAGCCAATAAATTGATGTGTCGTAGTTGTGATGCAATGTCGAATGTGCTTAGTGGTATTTGGTCGGTGTGCCAATTCGAAGTATTGCGAATGTTGTTGATTGTTACACTCAATTGAGTCACATTTGATGGCACGTCAACGTGGTGTTTCTAAGGAAAAGAAGATATGTTTGGGTTATTGCGAAGGTGTGTAGGTTTGGCTATTGTAGTCATTTAATGTGTTTGATGAGGTTAAATGTATTTTTTTAAGATTTGGGAGTTTGGTTGCTTATGTAATTGATATAGTCAATGTTGTTGTGACAAACCTCACCTCTGATTAATGCTAAACTGTAACTGAGAATAATAAGTAACTGATTTGACTGAAATTCTGAATTGATTGCAAGAGTATATTGCTTTATTTGCATTTCTATCTGTTTGTCATTTGATCGATCTGTTCATGTTTTAAGTTTTGAATTGCGAATTGAAGGCCTTATCGGCGGTCGAATCAGAAATTGATTAGTGTTTTATGCTAATTAGAATTTATGTGATTTTATGGTAGGTTTAATGAAAATTTGATTTGGAGTGATTAAATTAGATTGAAATGATGTAAATCACATTAATTGGATTTATTACCACTTTTGCCACTAAGTGGCCTAATTCTAGACCAACACTTCTTACATTTTACATATGTTGATGCACCACTTCTCTTCCTTTTCCCTAGACAAAATCGTAGGAGATAGAGAGAGAGACTTGGTAGGAGTTTGATTTCAACAAGAATTGGCTTAGAGAGTTAGGAGAATTGAAAGGAATTTGCAAAATTGGGCCTCCATACCTTGAAATTCAAGACCTAAGGTAGAGAATTCATCATTTGGTTTATGTAGTTAAATTGTTTCTTGCTTGGCCCATGGTAAATTTGGATATTAATGTCAAGAATTAATTTAAAAGTTGAATTGAATAGTAATTCATGCATGCATGTACATGTTCTTGAAAATTGAAGTTGTTTTGCATGAAATCCTCACATGCATGTGCATATTTTTGTTATGGTTCATGAATTCATCATGATTTTGAGCTCAACATTGCATTTGATCTTGTTTTGAAACACTAGAGTTCATGAGAACTCATGCATGTATGATTTTTGCATCGTTCTTCAAGTTTCCTTTGAATTTGTGTTCAATTGGCTTACATTTGGGCTTGATTTTACAAATTGATCTTTAAAGACATGTTATACTATGAGTTTCCAAGAGTTTTCCAGAAAATTAGTCCAAGGGGATCGAATTTGAAGCTTTAAAAGTTGAATTTCATGCTTGAGGTTCAATTTGGAAATTCCAGATTTTGGACCCACGCTCGAGCGTAGGACTTCACGTTCGAGTGTGCACTTTGAGTACATGCACTTCCGCTCGAGTGTAGGAAGTCACGCTTGAGCGTGAAATGCATATGCCCAGAAGTTCATGTGTTTTATAGTCCGCTCGAGTGAGAAAGTTCACGTTCGAGCGAGGACCTGAGTCTCACGCTCGAGCGGGGGTCGAGCGTCCGTCGAGCGTGAATTGCATACATCCAGTACTTTTCGTGAAGTTTGAAGTCCGCTCGAGCGTAGGAAGTCACGCTCGAGCGGAGCTCCTTTGTCTGCATGTCCGCTCGAGCGTAGAAGCCACGCTCGAGCGTGGACCCCTGTTTCAGCAAATTTTGAAAAGTGTTTTAAAGTGCATCCTTGCATCCTCTTTCCATCCTAGGCCTTGCTAGGCCATGTTTAAGACACCTTAATGAGGATATTGATGTAGAACCACATCGAGTCAAGATAGGGACTAAGTTGTTGATTCCCGAATGTGTAACTTAGTGTGTGTTCGTTCTGTAACTGTGTAGGGTTGGCACCCGAGGACGCCCACTAGCTGCTTATAGCCCAGTGCTCAGTGAGTAACAATGTTGTAAAGATATGTTCAATTATGATTATTTCCTGAATGATCAACTGTTCTGCTTACTGAAACGTTATTGTTTAATGAATGAATGTTTGTCCTGTTTGTAAACTGTATTCGTGGCATCCATAACAATTTACTGTTACTGTACTGTTACTGCTACTGACACAGAGATCTCTGTCGGTTCCCATGTTTAGAACCACTACTGTTACTGTTATGATGGCCATCGACTGACTGTTCGGTCTGTTAAGACCTACTGTACTATTTTGCTATGGAATGTACTACATATGACTGCTATGGTTTCTAAGTGACTGATATGACTGTTTAATTACTGAAAGGACATTCATTTTTAACCTCTTTACATAACTGTTATTCACTGGGCTTTAGCTCACTATTTATATATATATGTAGGTGTACAGGCACCGAATCGGAGCTAGGAGCGTCAGATTAGCTCTTGTTTTGTCAAGCCAACCACCGTGCCTTACCTCGAGGTTCCAAGTCCGTTCAAGCTACGGCTGTTTTGGGGTGTTCGGATTCACCCTTCTGTCTCTGTTTTGTAATAGATGTTATAGACTCCTACTGTACAGTTATGGCATATGGACTGAATCCCTAACTTGTATGTATGTATATCTGATATGTAAATGTGTTTTGGTTACGAATGTGACTTGTTCATAAAAGTCTTTTTGCATTCAGACTGTCGCAGCTCATTGGACACCTTTTATTTACTGTTTTGGCTTTCGCCAACCCCTTTACTCTGTATTACTGTCATTATTGTCAAGCAGGCCTTCGGTAATCATGGATTACTGGCCTGTTACGGTGCTAAACCCATAGGGGCTGGTTTGGGTCGTGACAGTTGTACCCAATTTGTTTCATAATACGAGTTTTGGGCATGATTTTGCATGTGTGTAACACGTTCGATGGGTTTCATTTGTGGAGTATTATAACGAGAATAACAGTCCAATGGTGTGTGCAATGTTACATCAGCAGTGGTCCACAAGTACACATTGACAATGTAACAATACAAAATGCTTGTACAAGACCTTAGTTGATGTGCAGTGGTATTTTGATGGGCGGTCGATGCATTTTATTATGGTTTACGTGACTACATCGAATGTGGTGTTGCAGCTTTTTTTTTTTTTTTTGGCATATCTGAGTACGTTGGCATGTTATTGATATGTGCAATGTATTATTTACGTGCTTCGCATGCGTGAATAGGACATCAATGAATCAAAAGGTGGGACTTGGAAACACTACAACTCAATGAGATAGCGCCGTGGAATTCAAGATAAGCATTTCACCGAGGATTTGAAAGTGGTAACTACGTCCCTTGGTGTTCATTTCCATATAGCTGTGCACAGTATGAACGAACCTGGAACATGTGATGTAGTGGCTGAGAAATTAAAATCTGGCATGAATGCAATGGGACTTTGAGTATTTATATGACCAACGTAGTGCATTGAACCATCAACGGACATGCTAATGTAGTGTGTTGATATTATATGTTGTTTACGTCGTGGGTGTCTAAATGTTTAGCGTCTTTGGACAGAAACAATGGGTGGTCCAATACCTGAATCAAAATGTGGATAGCAAAACAGCAGTAGACAGTAGTACGGCGCAAAGTATCGACAGCACGTTAGAGGCAGTGATGGATTGCCCCTAGTAAGAGCCTGACACGTAAGTCCCACTAGACCATGGCGACATTCCTCAGCTTGTTGCAATTAATGACTACATGATTTGTTTTGAATTTCAGGGCCGAATGTGCAATGATGGTATGTTTCATCATGCTGCAATACGTACACATCATCGAAATTGATGTTTGAAATGGTTATAAAATTCTGGGTAAAACCAGAATTTTTTCCTAAGTTTGGTCTATTTTTTAGGTAGGCCCCATGCGTCGATTTACGTAGGTCAAAGTGGTAACGCGTTCTATGTCGCGTTGTGATTCACGTGGTATATTTGGTTGCTCAATACCATTACCAAGTGAATGAAAAATTGAAGCCAAAGTGTGCTCCATGGAAATGGAGTTTTGGTGAAAATTCCTTAAGGTTGTAAAATGGCTTGTCCCACATTGATTTGGTCGGAGGTTTTGAATGCGTTTATAAGGCTTGCGTTTGATACTTGGGGTGTGCTCCAAGGGGTACCCAAGTGTTTTAGAGGGAGAGGTTATGGGCAAAATAGGCTAGACCCACTGGATCCAAAAATCACCATACGCGCGCCGCCGCCGCCGTCCGTCCGGTCGGGCGGGCTGGGCTGGGCCTGGGCTTGGGCTTAGGCTTGGGCACGGGTGCGTGGTGTGAGGTTGGGTTGGGCTTGTTCGACCCAATACTAATCTTTTTTGGCCAAAAATATTTGAATTTAATTTTATTTTGTATAAAATAAAATTCAGAATTCAAATTAAATCGGAAATAAACTGGTTTAGTTTTACTGTACATCCAAACAGGGTCCTTCCCGAAATAAACTAGTTTGGTTTTTAACGTACATCCAAACAGGGCCCTTCCCGTTTTTGTATCTGTTTAAATTATGAACCCAACAGATTCAAATCTGTTTGAATTCAAAACCAACAGGTTTCATACTTGTTCAATTCAAAACCAATAGCCACCTTTACATCTATAAATAGACTAGCCTCCCATTTGGATTTGACTCCAATTTTGGTACTCCATCCTCTGCTATAAATCTCTGCATTTTGCTGCATTTAATTTCTGAAAGAAAGAGTGTAAACACTTAGTGTGTTCGTAAGGCAAACAATTTGTAGTGCTGTTATTATTTGTAGTAGATCATTTCATCTTGGGAGATAGACGTCCAAATTCTGAAAGTACCGTGGAGAGAACGAATCTGTCTTAAGGACACAGTGTCAAACATTGGACTTGATCATATTATAATTCGAAAAAATTAAATCAAGTAAGTTATTTAATTTATTTTCAGTGTTTTATTATTTATGTAAATCAGATTTTAATTTTATTTTTGTAGCAAAATAAAATCTGTTTTTATTTATTTATTTTTATTTTTATTTCGAGTTTGATTTTTGTAATCAAATAAATTCTCTCATTTCCTTTATTTCTTTTTATTCTGGTTGTTGTTTAGTACACAACAGAATTTAATTAATTTAAATACTGTGGAGATTGTCCAACAATCTTAAGATAGACCCTTATTTTGTTTTTGGTATCTTCATTGTATTTAATTTTCTGTGTTTTCAAAGTAATATTCTGGTTGGAAAAACAAATAGTGATTTATGCTATTTGACAGATAGTAGTAATATACTGTCTCTTTTCTTTGACAACTAGTAGTAATATACTGGTGTCATTAACAATTGCAGAATATTATTTGGTGTTACAGAAAATTATTTTGGTATTTTATTTTTCTAGTTTTAGTAACAAGGAAAATAAAATTATATTATTTTTTAGTTTTAGTAATAAAGAAAATAAAATTATTTTGTGTTTTAATTTATTTTCTGGTTTTGGTAACTAGAAAATTATTTTGTGTTTTTTCTGATTTTTGTAATCAGATAGTTTTGTGGTATTTTATTTTCTAGTTTCAGTAACAAGGAAAATAAAATTACAGTAGTTTCTAGTTTTAGTAACAAGAAAAATAAAATGATTTTGTGTTATAATTTATTTTCTGGTTTTAGTAACTAGAAAATTAATTTGTGGTTTGGTTTTCTGATTTTTTGTAATCAAATATTATTTCGGTATTTTATTTTACTAGTTTAAACAACAAGGAAAATAAAATTATTTTATGTTACAATTTATTTTCTGGTTTTAGTAACTAGAAAATTAATTTTGTTAATTTATTATAGTTCTTTTGACTTTATCGTAGTACATGGGAGAATTTGTTTCTGGAGTAAAATATTAATTTACAAACAAATTTCATTTTTATTACAAAGAAACCTTTGTGGCAAGTTTAGTTTTTTTATTGGTTTTTTGAATCATTTTTAAATTTCTGTGTGTGGATCTGTAGTCGTGAATAATTTCTACATATGAGTCGGAATAATATATATATATATATATATATTCACAAGGACTTTTGCATGCATATTTAATTAGTTTATTTATGTACAAATCAAACTTATTAAATGAATGTATATTTTGTCATTTTGGAGTTTAAAATTCAAAACGCATTGAACTTTATTTATGAGTTGAGAATCTTTTTATTTCATGATGCAAATTTTGGAATCATGCATGATTAATTTATTTTGTTAATTCATTATTTTTAGTTGATGCGTTTGATATGCATGTATGATGTCAACTCAAGTTATTTCTTAACAAAAATTTCATGTGATTTGGAATGTTAAATTGATATGTTGATTAATTTGAGTTTTTCCAATCAATTTTGAATGAGTGTTTAAACACCAGAGAAATTGAAACATGAAGATGTATGTAGTTATATTGTTTCATTTAATTGGAAAGTAAATTTAAGAAATCTTTTATGTTGATTTTTTGTTTATTTTGAATTATGTGACATGAGATATCATTAATAATTATTTTACTTGCGTAGTAGAATTTGTTAAACCATGAACCATTTTATTAATATGGGGGTGTATCTCTTGCATTAGTTGAGATAATTTAATTTTCTTCTGTCACAAACATTTTTATGACAGTGACATTTATTTGTTATTGAATTGCAAGAATATATACAATCAAATGGGTTTTTGAATTGTTTGATTCTTAGGCAAAATTTTTTATGAGGATATGATTTTGTCAAAACATTAATTCTGACTTGAGTAGTCATAATTATTTTGGTTTTTCTTGAATTTGTTTTGAAATTCATTGATTTATATTAGAAGTGATAGGGGTGGTGAATATGATGCACCATTAAATGAATTTTGTGCACAACATGGCATTATTTACCAAACTACAACCCCTTATTCTCCACAACAAAATGGAATTGCTGAAAGGAAGAATAGAACCCTAAAAGAAATGATGAATGCCATATTACTAAGTTCAGGCTTATCACAGAACTTGCAGGGGGAAGCAATATTGTCTGCTAATTATGTTCTTAATAGAATACCCCACAAGAAAACCAAAAGCATTCCTTATGAATTGTAGAAAGGTCGACCACCTTTCTACAAATACTTAAAAGTGTGGGGGTGTTTAGCTAAAGTTGAAGTTCCTATTCCTAAAAAGACTAAGATTGGACCAAAACAATAGACTATGTGTTTATTGGTTATGCTCAGAATAGTAGTGCATATCAGTTTCTGACTTATAAATCAGAAATACCTTATATAAATGTGAACACTATTATAGAGTCATGGAATGCTGTGTTTTTTTAACATGTCTTTCCTTACAAGAAATGATAGGAACTAGTTCACAGAAAAGAACTGATGATTGTACACAAAATCAAGAGACTAATAACAATCAAACACAAGAGACTAGTAATAGTCTCGACCAACAGGATTTAACTGATGATGAACCAAGACGAAGTAAGAGAGCGAGAACATCAAAATCATTTGGTCCAGATTTTCTGACATACCTGTTAGAAAATGAACCTCAAAGCTTTAAGGCAGCAATGACAGGTCCTGAAGCACCTTTGTGGAAAGAGGCTGTTAATAATGAAATTGAATCCATTATGCAAAATCATACTTGGGAATTGGTGGATCTTCCACCAGGTTCTAAACCTCTTGGATATAAATGGATATTCAAGAGAAAAATGAAAGCAGATGGTTCAATTGACAAGTATAAAGCAAGACTTGTAGTTAAAGGTTACAGACAAAAGGAAGGTCTGGACTATTTTGACACATATTCCCCTGTGACAAGAATAACATCCATTCGCATGCTTATTTCTATAGTAGCGTTGTTTAATTTAGAAATACATCAAATGGATGTTAAGATAGCTTTCTTAAACGGTGATCTAAATGAAGAGATCTATATGGAGCAACCCGAAGGGTTTGTAGTATCAGGGTAAGAAAAGAAAGTTTGTCGACTTGTAAAATCCCTTTATGGATTAAAACAAGCACCTAAGCAATGGCATGAAAAATTTGATCATGCAACGCTTACTAATGGGTTTAAGACAAACGAATGTGACAAATGCATCTATGTTAAAAACACTAACCAAGGATATGTCATAGTTTGTCTTTATGTGGATGACATGCTTATCATTGGAAGCAGTCAAAACATGATCAAATCAACTAAGCAAATGCTTAACAAAAGATTTGATATGAAAGATATGGGGGTCGCAGATGTTATATTAGGAATGAAAATTACTAAAACATTTGACGGATATGCATTATCTCAATCACATTATATTGAGAAAATTCTTGGTAAATTTATTAAGGATGATTTGAATTTAGCTAGAACACCTGCAGATATCAGTCTTTATTTATCGAAAAATAAAGGTGATGCAGTGTCTCAGTTAAAATACTCCTAAATCAATGGAAGCTTAATGTACCTAGTGAATTGTACTCGTCCTGATATAGCTTATGCTATCAGTAAATTGAGTAGGTACACTACTAACCCCGGAGAAGACCATTGGAAAGCGATCATTCGGGTTCTTAGATATCTAAGATTCACTCGTGATCATGGTTTGAACTTTACTCGATATCCAGCAGTACTTGAAGGTTATTGTGATGCAAATTGGATATCGGATACAAAAGATTCAAAATCCACTAGTGGATATGTCTTTACTCTGGGAGGCGCTGCTGTTTCTTGGAAGTCCATGAAACAAACATGCATCGCACGATCCACTATGGAATCCGAGTTCATTGCTTTGGACAAAGCAGGAGAAGAATCAGAATGGCTTCGTCACTTCTTAGAAGACATTTCATTGTGGCCAAAACCTGTGCCAGCTATTTGCATTCATTGTGATAGTCAATTTGCAATAGGCAGGGCACAGAATCGTATGTATAACGGTAAGTCACGACATATTCGTCGTCAACATAATACCGTAAGGCAATTGTTGTCAAACGGAATAATCTCAATATAAAATCTAAAGAGAATATTGCGGATCCGTTAACAAAAGGTTTGACAAAAGAGCTAGTGTATAGTTCATCGAAGGGGATGAGATTAAAGCCTATTACATAAG
Source organism: Camellia sinensis (assembly GCF_055761805.1). Taxonomy (NCBI): domain Eukaryota; kingdom Viridiplantae; phylum Streptophyta; class Magnoliopsida; order Ericales; family Theaceae; genus Camellia; species Camellia sinensis. Next base: position 32,569,886 of record NC_138967.1, read on the forward strand.
AGTCGTCATACTGGTAACCCTACTTATATGACTGGAGATCCCAAGAACTAAGTTCAAAGGGACAACTAAGTTATGTATGGCTCGCCAGAAATCACCAAGGGATTAAAAATTCCCTACCCATTCCTATGGTGAGAGTGATATCTGCAACATATGTTGTATGTAGGGGTATAAGGATAAGCTTTGCTTTTAATGATTACTTATATCTTGATTGAGGCATAAATCAAGACGAGTATAAGGAGATACTCACAATAAGAATCACCTATATGAGTGTTGAACTGGGGCCGGTTCTATGAGAATGAAGATGCTAAATTCTCTAGAAACACTTATGAAAATCAGGCGCGTTCAAGGCCAAAATGAACACAACAGTGAGAACCACGATGTGTTAGAAGATATTTTGTGTGAAATCTATTGTCTTGGCTTACACAAACGGCTGAACAATTCAAGGCATCGCGTCCATTGGTTAGCCAGTAAGTCCGATAGGTTATCACTAGGGAAGGTTCAAGGCCGAAAGCTACCAATCCTGATGCAAGATATTTTCGACTTATACTCTTTCGATAAAGTCTGCATATTGTTGCATTTCCGTTGTCATCAAATTCCATTTATGTGGGGGATTGTTGGAAATGGTTATAAAATTCTAGGTAAAACCAGAATTTTTTTCTAAGTTTGGTCTATTTTTTAGGTGGGCCCGTGCGTCGATTTACGCGGGTCAAAGTGGTAACGCGTTCTATGCCGCGTTGTGATTCACATGGTATATTTGGTTGCTCAAAACCATTACCGAGTGAATAGGAAATTGAAGCCAAAGTGTGCTCCATGGAAATGGAGTTTTGGTGGAAATTCCTTAAGGTTGTAAAATGGCTTGTCCTATATTGATTTGGTGGAAGGTTTTGAATGGGTTTATAAGGCTTGGGTTTGATACTTGGGGTGTGCCCTAAGGGGTACCCAAGTGTTTTAGAGGGAGAGGTTATGGGCAAAATAGGCTAGACCCATTGGACCTAAAAATCACCACACACGCGCCGCCACCGCTGTCCGTCCGGTCGGGCGGGCTGGGCTGGGTCGGGCTTGGGTGCGTGGTGTGAGGTTGGGTTGGGCTTGCTCGGCCCAATACTAATCTTTTTTGGCCAAAAACATTTGAATTTAATTTTGTTTTGTATAAAATAAAATCCAGAATTCAAATTAAACCGGAAATAAACTGGTTTGATTTTACTGTACATCTAAACAGGGCCCTTCCCGAAATAAACTAGTTTGGTTTTTAATGTACATCCAAACAGGGCCTTTCCCGTTTTTGTATTTGTTTAAATTATGAACCCAACAGATTCAAATCTGTTTGAATTCAAAACCAACAGGTTTCATACCTGTTCAATTCAAAACCAATAGCCACTTTTACATCTATAAATAGACTAGCTTTCCATTTGGATTTGACTCCAATTTTGGTACTCCATCCTCTGCTATAAATCTCTGCATTTTTCTTTTAATTTCTGAAAGAAAGAGTGTAAACACTTAGTGTGTTTGTAAGGCAAACAATTTGTAGTGCTGTTATTGTTTGTAGTAGATCATTTCATCCTGGGAGATAGACGTCCAAATTCTGAAAGCACCGTGGAGAGGACGAATCTGTCTTAAGGACACAGTGTCAAACACTGGACTTGATCAGATTATAATTCGAAGAAATTAAATCAAGTAAGTTATTTAATTTATTTTCAGTGTTTTATTATTTATGTAAATCAGATTTTAATTTTGTTTTTGTAACAAAATAAAATCTGTTTTTATTTATTTATTTTTATTTTTATTTCGAGTTTGATTTTTGTAATCAAACAAATTCTCTCCTTTCATTTATTTGTTTTTATTCTGGTTGTTATTTAGTACACAACAGAATTTAATTAATTTAAATACAGTGAAGATTGTCCAACAATTGACACCACAATGGACGGCCTGACCCCCGTTGTTTACCGAGCAGCAATGGTGAAAACATTTGCGAATGATCTGAAGAGAAGGTTGCATGCTAGACTATTATGATGCACCTACCGCACGCCGGCTATGCGATACGAACATATATATATATATATATATTTTTTGTTAGTTTGGTCGTTTTTTGACGATGATGGGATTAGGTGTAAGTCTCGTTTACTGGCTATTTTTATTTTTTGTTCAGCATATTAGTATATTACAAAACATATGTTGGTACGAAACATTTTTGATTATTTACTATTAGACCTATTACATAATTTAGTTTTGCTTGGAATAAGAATGACATTATGTTTGTTGAAATTGTTGTCCATTTCATGACAAACTCGGCAATTCCATTGCAAATTACGTGTGTATGTTTGACTGAAATTATTGACTTTACAGAACGTAGTTAGGACCAACGACACCCCCCAAAACAAGGATGACAATGTCATAATGTGTGGATCATATTTGGCACAATACGAAAATATGCAAATTTTATGTCCTGTATTATGTTTGCCTACATAGGTTGTTGTATGTAATTGCGTCGTGTTTAACGATTGATTTTTTGCCGTTTATTCAAGTTAATACTATTCACTTCCCAACAATAACAAAACAAATATATTGCATACAATATGAAACAGGTATGAAGGAAATTAGGCGAGTGTGTTACTTCAAAACGACATAGTGGGAAAAATTAGCATGTTGAATGTTGGCACATTATGTTTCGCAATGTTGCTGTGAATTGTATTAAGCATTATTTGTGGCATTGAACATAAGTTTTTTCCTACTTTTGATGATTGACAAACGTTTGGTAAGTTTGATTACATTACATATGACATATGCTATGAACAAGAGGATGAAAAACATAAAAATACGGGCGACGGAAGAATACACCACAAACACTCATACACTGAATGTAAGGAACACATCCAAAAAAAAAAAAAAAAACAGAGCTCAAATAGCACAATAGTCGTAAACACAAAACACAGTTTCCATCAACATTGACCATCATACGATATTATTCTAATAACCACATGTGCAAAGTAACAAGTAACAACAACAAACCGTTGAATTGTGGCTATGCCATTATTGTAGTATATAAAACGAACAGAACGCACAAATGTTAAAATTTTTAAGTGTGTGGAATATAATTTGACGTGCGCTATTGCAACGTCAAGACGTTCAACATACTTTGAAATTACAAAAAGGACATGCAACCTTAGCGGACATCACCCAACGCACAAAAAAAGATAAAAATACAAGCAAATAACGTCGTTGCACAATACGTGGCAAGACTAAATCAGTTCCTTGCATGTCTTCCTATTGCGGTTACCTATCTTTTCACATCGGCTACACCGAATATGTTGCACAACCTCACGTCTTGATGGAATCCTCTTCCATTTTGGCCTCCCCAGCGGGCGCTTGACAATGTTCGTTTGGCTATACGTACATAGCAACAAAATAGCGACTTCCATGCCTACAAACCAAACCTAACCAAACCAAAACATTAAACAAAACCCTAATTGCACGTTGTCCTAAACCCCCACCGTTTGGCTGAAACAAAAAACACACACACAGAGTACCCCCCGTCTCCACCAATACATCTAGAAACCATCGGAACGACCCCACCCCAGAACCAAAATAAACCATTACACATACTACCCTTCCACACACTTACCTTGTGAAAAAGAAGTATTAGAATACTGTTGGCACTGGAACCCGCAACACCACGACAGCCTTCCCAAACTATCAAAAGCAAACCCCATAAACAATAAACCCACTTTAACAACCTAACCAATCCCACCGTAAATCACTGAATTAAGTATATTACAAACAGAAATGTAAAAATACGTTACCAATAATCAACAAAATTCATATCAGCCCCACAATATGCTCAATCCCATAAAACTGGATAAATATGTAAACTCCACCAATATAAAATCAAACAAAAAGATTCCGTCTCACCTAAAAAGGACCAAATGGTTCATAAAGAAAAATACAGGACCAAATGGATCAGCATTCCCAAATTTGGGACTTATCGGTAATTTTTCCTTTAGTTAATTATTTTTTTAAATATATTTTTTAACAAAATTTCTATTCTTTATTTTATTTTTTGAGTCTTCTTTTCTTAGTTAACTAGTGGTTTGATGTTTAACTAAGTCAAAAATTGAGTTTGATGGTTCGTTTGAGAATAACTTTTTTATCCTGAATTTTTGAATAATTTAGCCCGGCTAAATTAGCTCCATTTGAGAACTTTTTGAATTTTTTTGCTTTCTATGAGAGAAAAAAATAAAATAATTATGATTTGGATGTGATATTTTGTCTTATTAACTTATTTATTTTATTTTATTTTATTTTTTTTGCACGTGCGCTCGTGCCAACTAAAAGCCAACCCACTTGCAAAATAGCAATTGTGAAATTTATGTGCCGTGAAATTTATGTATAAAATAAATTTGAATTATGAGATGGTGATTTTAGATAATTTTTAGGTAGTTAAGTCTGTAATATTACTAAATGAAAAGTGTTATGGTGTGTACCGTTTGGAGTGTACATTTATCTAATTACAAAATATGTAATTTTATCACAAAAAATTATAATATTAATTACAAAATAAATAATTTCACTATAAATTAACGTAATAATATATTTTAAATTTTATGATTCATATTACAAAAATTTATGTCTTGATTATGATATTTTTTATGTTAATTTGTGACAAAATTACACTTAATATTACAAAATTTTGTAATAAAAATACACATTTGACTGGAGTGAACTATAAGAGAACCCTAATAATACTATTATTATATTTTCTATTTCTGAGAGAGAGAGAGAGGGAGGGAGACCTATTTTAGCCATTAAAAAAAAATTAACTTTTTAAAATTTTTTTAAAAAAAATGGGTAAATAAATAAAGGGAGCTTTTTGATAAATCCACTTTTTAAAAGTTTTATTCCATCCAACCCATATTCTTTTTGACTATTCCATTAGGTCCTATTTGAGATAAGAAGACCAAAATACCCTTTTCATTTACTTATGTTCCATTTAATTTACATTATTTTCTTATGTTTCAATAAGTCCTATGGGTGGCATAATTACCAAAATACCCCTACTGTGAATGTTCACATCGTCAATGTGAATGTTCATATCGTCAATGTGTAGGGGCCCGACCCATGTCGATCCTCGTGGGTGCCCGAAAAAATTTGAGTTAGGCCGGGCCCGCCCCGGCCCGTTGACAATGTGAATATTCACATCGACATGTTAACATTCACATTAATAGGAGTGTAAAATTGGCTCGAGTCCCGTGACGGCGCGAAACCCGCCCGCGGCCCATGGGCGGCCCGGGGCGGGCTCGGTTCGGCCTGTTGACAATGTGAATATTCACATTAACATGTTAACATTCACATTGATAAGAGTACAAAATTGGCCTGCGGCCCATGGGCGGCCAATAGCCCGCCTGCGGCGGGCCCGACCCGTTGACAATGTGAGTATTCACATTGATATGTTAACATTCACATTGATAGGAGTGTAAAATTAGCCCGCACCTCGTGGCTGCCCGAAACCCGCCCACGGCCCGTGGACGGCCCGAGGCGGGCCTGGCCCGGCCTGTTGACAATGTGAATATTCACATTGACATGTTAACATTCACATTGATAAGAGTATAAAATTGGCAATCGGCCTAAGGTGGGCCCGACCCGGCCCGTTGACAATGTGAATATTCACATTGACATGTTAACATTCATATTGATAAGAGTGTAAAATTGGCCCGCAGCCCGTGGGCGGCCCGAAACTTGATCGAAGCCCGATCGCAGCCCGAGGCGGGATTAGCCCGACCCGTGACAATGTGAATATTCACATTGACATGTTAACATTAACATTGATAGGAGTGTAAAATTTGCCCGCTGCCCGAAGCTTGCCCACGGCCTCGGGTAGGCCCGGCTTGGCCCGTTGACAATGTGAATATTCACATTGACATGTTAACATGTACATTGATAGGAATGTAGAATTGACCTGCGGCCTGTGGGTTGCTCGAAACCCGCCCACGGCCCGGGGCAGGCTCGTTTGGGTCCGGGCCCGAGCATGTCCGAGACCCTAGGCTAGGGCCTAGGCCATCATTTTGAAGCGTGGCCCGGCCCATCAGCCCGCTTAAGGCCCATTCAAGGCTCGGTCCGAGGCCCAGCCCGCCCGAGGTGCAAGGTCTTTTTTTGTGGAAAATAATAAAATTTTGGTAGAAAAAATTAAAAAGAATTAAAAAAAATGGCCAGACCCACCCAAGCCCGACCTAAGCTCGAGGCTAGGCCCAAGCCCACCGGCCCGACCCGAGGCTCGATACATCGACCCGTCCAAAGCCCGAATACCCTTGTGCCAGGGCTAGGGCCTGGGCCTAATTTTTTGGCCCGTGGGCCGGGCTGGGTTTTTTCGGACACCCACGAGGCTCGATATGGGCCGGCCCGAGCCTCTAGCATTGATGATATAAGCATTCACATTGACGATGTGAACATTCACATTATGGGTATTTTGGTAATTTTGTCTCCCATAGGACTTATTGAAACATAAGAAAATAATGTGGACTAAATAGAATATAAGTAGATGAAAACGGTATTTTGGTCTTCTTACCTCAAATAGGACTTAATGGAATAGTAAAAAAGAACGTAGGCTGCCCGAAGCCCGCCCGTGGCTCAGGAAAGGCTCGTTTGGGCCCGAGCTCGAGCCTAGTCCGAGACCCTAGGCTAGGGCTTGGGCTATCACTTTGAAGCCCGGCCCAGCCTATCGGCCCGGTTAAGGCCCATTTAAGGCTCAGTCCGAGGCACGGCCCGCGTCGAGGCCTAGTGTCTTTTTTTGTGGAAAATAATAAAATTTTGGTAGAAAAAATTAAAAAGAATTAAAAAAAAGGGCCAGGCCCGCCCAAGCCCGACTCAAGCTTGAGGCTAGGCTCAGGCCCATCGGCCCAACCCGAGGCTCGACCCACCGGCTCAGGCCCGGACCCAAACGAGCCTGCCCCGGGCCGTGGGCAGGCTTCAGGCAGCCCACGGGCCGCGGGCCAATTCTACATTCCTATCAATGTGCATGTTAGCATGTCAATGTGAATATTCACATTGTTAACGGGCCGGGCCGGGCCTACCCCGGGTCGCGAGCAAGTTTCGGGTAGCGGGCAAATTTTACACTCCTATCAATGTTAATGTTAACATGTCAATGTGAATATTCACAATGTCACAGGTCGGGCTGCGATCGGGCTTCGGGTCGCCCACGGGCTGCGGACCAATTTTACACTCTTATCAATATGAATGTTAACATGCCAATGTGAATATTCACATTTTCAACGGGCCGGGTCGGGCCCACCCTGAGCCGTTGACCAATTTTATACTCTTATCAATGTGAATGTTAACATGTCAATGTGAATATTCACATTGTTAACAGGCTGGGCCGGGCTCGCCCAAGGCCGCTCACGAGCCATGGACAGGTTTCGGGCAGCCACGGGGTGCGGGCTAATTTTACACTCCTATCAATGTGAATGTTAACATGTCAATATGAATATTCACATTGTCAACGGGCCGGGCCCGCCCCGGGCCGCAAGCGGGCTTTTGGCTGCCCATGGGTCGCGGGCCAATTTTATACTCTTATCAATGTGAATGTTAACATGTCAATGTGAATATTCACATTGTCAACGGGCCTGACCAGGCCCGCCCCGGGCCGTCCATGGGCTGCCGGCGGGTTTCGCGCCGCCACGGGATGCGGGCCAATTTTACACTCCTATTAATGTGAATGTTAACATGTCAATTTGAATATTCACATTGTTAACGGGCCGGGCCCGCCCCGGCTCGCGAGCGGGTTTCGGGCCGCCCACAGGCCAATTTTACATTCATACCAATGTGAATTTTAAAATATAAATGTTCACATCATAAAATTGCTAACCATTCAAAAAATATTTATAAGGGTATCAAAATTAAATATAAGGGCATAAGTGTCCAAGAAAATAGTGTAAATCAAGAAAAAAGACTTTATGGAATAAAACTATATATACATGAGACTAAATGGGTTAAAAAATTCCTTAATGAATTTCTTGGGTTAAAACACTTCTAAATGAGATTTATCAATAAAAATTCTACAAATAAATAGTTGATATAACTTAAATAAATCAATAAGTCAATAAATTAGTTATTCTTGTCAAAATAAATAAAAAAATAAAAAGAGTAATATTAGAGACCCTAAAAAATTTATTAAAATTTCTACTAAATATCTCACCATATGAGACCCGCATAAGACCCATATGGTATCGGTTCTATACATATATAAGATATTTGGTAAAACAACAATGCTAGGTAACTCAAAATTTTGTGACTCAAATGGCTCAAATCACTCAAAACGACGTCGTTTTGAGTGTAAAATGACTTAAAACGACATCGTTTTGACAAATTTAAACCATTTGAACCACAAAATTTTAGACTACTAAACATTTTTGTTGGTAAAATTTTTAACAAATCTTTTAGAATCTTTAGCATTTTCCAAATAAAAAAGAGGCGCGCTTGCGTCTATTCTTTTCTGGAAAAAAAACCGACACTACGTGCAGCCACCCATTATCCAAGCACGCAAGGCCTTGTTTGTTTTGATGAATTGTGTTAATTATTTGGTGGGACTCACATCATGTCATTGGGCATTCCATTAAAATAGTCAAATTTTTAATTAAAAGTCTATTTTTTTTTATTTTAGTTAATTATTTTTTTAAATATATTTTTTAACAAACTTTCTATTTTTTATTTTATTTGTTGAGTCTTTTTTTCTAATTACATATAACTAGTGGTTTGATGTTTAACTAAAATAGCTAGTCAAGAATTGAGTTTGATGGTTTGTTTGAGAATAACTTTTTTATCTTGACTTTTTAATTTTTTGGATAATTTAGCCTTGCTAAACCAGCTCCATTTGAGAATAACTCTTTTGAATTTCCTTGCTTTCTATGAGAGAAAAAGAAATAACTATCGTTTAGATGTGATATTTTGTCTTATTAACTTATTTAATCCTTTTTTTGTGCTTTTTTAGTTCCAACTAAAAGCCAACCCACTTGCGAAATAGTAATTGTGTTTCTATGATTTTGTATTGTAAAATAGTTAAGAGAAAACTTTAATGAGCTTGATAATGATATTCTTAGAGCTCATTTAGTAATACCATAAATAAGTTCGTTTATTAACTTATTGGTTTATTTAGACCACGTTACCAAAATCAACTTATAAATTAAACAATCATAACTATTAGTCATAGTCAAAATATTCTTGATTTTAGGATGATAAATGGGTTAAACAACCTCAACCTTCCATTTGTATACACCAATTTTCTTCTAGACACAAATTTAATGAATACATTTTTAGTATACACATCATAAAAATTCTCAGTATACATCATTTTATTATAATAATATCCTTATTTTTAATTTTAAAACCCTAATTTTTCTTCCATTCACCCACCATTCCTTTGCCACAATTGCCACCATTCTCAACCGTCCATCGCCATCGCCATCGCCATCGCCATCGCCATCGCCATCGCCATCGCTGCTGTTACTTCCAGTTTACTTTCTTCCATTCTAGATCTTTATGTCAACCTTAAAAGTGAGTGATTTGCATCGAGAGGCATGTGGGGATGTATAGCTAATGGCAGAAGGCGGTTATAGGTGGAGGGGAAAAAAGGCGACAAGAGAGGATAGCGGAGGAGAGAGGTGGCGTTGGTGATGAAGGGCAGTTGTGGTGTTTTAGAATTAAGATTTGGATAGAAGAAGATAAAGGTATTATGATATTTTTATTTTAGGACAAAATTGTATTAATATAATTTTTTATTAACTATGTGAACTTAGTGGATTCATTTTTATAAGGAATCCGAGCGGCTTTTTTACATGTTAGATGTTGGCTACCTAACACACAACCCCTTTCCCCCCTCCTTTACTCGGGCTTGGGACTGGTGGAGTTATGAAACAACCCTGGCAAAGATGAGGATGCTAAGGTGGATATATGGTAAGACTAGAAAAGATAGAGTTATGAATGAGTATATTCGTGAATAGGAGCAGTATTGATAGAAGATAAGTTGAGCGAGAAAAAATTGAGATGGTTTGGTCATATACTACGGAGATCAATAGAAACAGTAATGAAAAGATGCAATACAGTGACGGTAGATGAAAATATTAGAGAAAGAGGCAGACTTAGATTAACATGGGTTAGTATAATAAATAGAGATATAAATCTCCTTAATTTGAGTAACCAAATAAGCGTTAATAGAGTCGAGTGGAAAGGTAAGATTCATGTAGCCGATTCCATTTGATGAGACTTAGGCCCTGTTTGTTTTGGGGGATAGAGGTGAGAATGAGATTGAGATGGAGGTGAGACCCATTATATATTGTGTTTATTTTGGGAGATAGAGAGGGGATTTATAATCCCATGGGATTAGGATGGGCCTTGGTGTTGGGATTGAGATAGAGGAGGTGGGGGTGGTATTAGGAAATTAGTCCTCTGGCTTGGTTTTTTTTTTTTTTACATGTTGGGCATTTTTTTTAAACATTGATGTTTAATGTTTTTGTATTTTTTGCTAAGTAAAAATCATAGTTTTATTTATTTTAATATTTTATATTTCTTTTATAGAATAATAATTTAACAATTCACACACTAATAACTGTCATCAAAATAAATATAATTTTACTTAATCCCCTCACTAACAATCCCTCACTATTAATCCCCTCTATTCTACCTCTAAAAACAAACAAAGCCTTAAGACTTGGTTTGGTTTAGTTTGATTTGTGTAACCTGAGGGGAATTAGAATGTGCAAATAGAATTACTCCTAAAATTGAGCCAAATGCCACAAATCAATTCTCCCAAGGTCAAAAATGGCAAATTCAAGAATTTTTGTTAAGGTAGACTTCTTTTCTTCTCTGTCAATTAATAAAAAGATCAATTATAAAAATTACATCAAATAGAGCATTTAATTATAAAAGAAAGTTCAACACACATCCAAGAACATAAAACAACCCAAATAAACATAAGAAATTGTGTGAGTGATTTTCTGATCACACTGCCCGCCTAGTAATCAGCTGGAAAAGCACTGGCAGAATAGATGGCCTCTAGCTAACCTGTAACAGAAAGAGAAGTCTCCGGCGGTGGTTCAACCACCCGGGGGCACTTCGACGATCAAGTCAGTATATCTCTCACAGATAATCAAGTGCTAAACTCACAAGCTTAAGCATAAAAAGCATACCTTAGACCCATGTGGGTGCCTCTCTTTTATAGCCAACATAAACCTAGTCCCAATAGAAGCCTAACTTCTATGGACTCACGATTACTGCTAATCTTGGACTCCCAGTAAGATCAGGATAAACTCTCTAAGAGTCTTATCTTAATACAAACTGAAGTCTTCTCTCATTCTAGGACTCTTGTCCCTCATCCAGGTTGAGTTCCCTTTTCATTCTAGGACTCTTGTCCCTCATCCAGGTTGAGTTCCCTTTTCATTCTAGGACTCTTGTCCCTTATCCACTTATCTCGGATTCCAACATCTTCGGTGATAACCTCGGCCTTGCCGAGATCACCTTGGCGTCATGACCAGGACACGTGGCACCTCGGCTGACACGTTGGCGTCACCTTGCCATGTGTTGGTACTCAGAAAATATATACCCACAACTGCCCCCTAGGTTCTATTACCTCGGCATTCTGAGGTGATAGAACCTACACTGTTCGTTCATCTGTGCCCCTCTGTCCTAGATCAAACTCGCCGATCTCAAAGTTCCCTGGACTTTACTGTCCACTGGTATCAAGAATCAAGTTTCATGCTTTCCAAGCTGCTTGAAATCGCACCTCCTAGCCGAGGTTCTGGTTCCATTAATTCGTAAACTCCAAGAGCTTTGCAACTGCTCCACTCACACTCTCTGGTGAGTTCCCAATTTCCAGTCATCTACTTGACTCTGGCGATTTTCATATCGGCGTTCATTTCACTTGGTAGGTTCATAAACTCTTTACTTGCTATTAAGCTCAATGTTTTATAACTCTTCTGAATCTGTTTACTTGCCATCTGTTGCCTTATATTTTCGTCTATTTTCAAGTTTGAATTGTTTGAACGCCTAGCACTGTTCTTGCCATATCTACTTTCTGTTGCTAGCATCGTGTCTGGGTCATTACTTTCTTGTTCTTCACATACTTACTTAATGTCTGTGCACTTGGCTTTATTCTTGAACTTTGTCGTCTTCTTGACTCTGATTTTTCTCTTTTTTCATTCAATCTTCTGCCTTTTTCTCTTTCTAGCTCTTTTGCTTAAATCCGTCATTGTTCCAAGCTTTCAAGCTCTGTAACTGTTTTCGTTCCTCTCCTTCGGTGAAGCTTACGTCATTCTGTCATTTTCGCATCTGTCGTCAGACTTCGACAATTCTCATTCCGGCTTCCCTCTTTCTGGTAAGCCACTATTCTTCCTGGTTTTATTTCTTGTTGCTTTCCAAGAAGCTCTGCTTCATTGTTAATCACCATTGTTGTTTTTACCCGTTGTTTCTAAATCATCTTCTTGAATACACACTGTTCATACATCTGTTGATTTCTACCACTGTTCTTGGCCTGACACACCTGTGCAATCTTTTTGTCTTGATTTCCAGATAACTTCATCACCATTCTTGATTATGAATTACATTCTTGTTTCTGTTTTCTGTGTCTTTTTCCAGATTCTTGCTTTCAATCCTTGCCTTCAAACTCCGAGGTGCCAATCGCTGAGAAGAGCTTTGATCAAACTCTTCGGGAGATCGATGTTGAGCTCGAGGCCGAGAAGGCTGCTGAGATGTCTTCCCAACTGTCTTCTATATCCTGCTATTGATGCCGAGTAGTTTTGTTTCCTTCTTTTACTCCTTGTACCTTGTACCTTGTACTTTGTCCTTCTTTGTATGCTTTTAATCCGGCCGACGTGCCATTTTTGTAGTCTGAATAATTTATTTTTCAATATTCAGGCCGAAGTGCCTTCTTTCTTCTTTAAATGTATTTCTCTAATTTCTTCTTTGAATGAATGTCTTCTTTTTTCTGCTCTTGTATGATTCTACACTTAGAATATTTTGCATGTCTTATGTACTTTTCCTTCTTTGTGCAATCTTCTCGGGGTGACACACCTCGGTTATGCCACCTGGTGTTTTACTTCGGCAAGTACTTGTCCTGTAAATTGCTTACAAATTTCAGTAAGGATAAACATATACTAGTTTAATCTCAACTTTGTAAACTTTTCTTAAGTTGTAACAAGTGCTAAACAATGATCTACTTGTAAATTACTACAAATTTTCACAAGTGTTAAGCAATATATATCGGCTTAACTTCAACTTGTAAATTGCTACAAATTTCAACAAGTGAAGGTAAACAATGATCTCGGCTTAATTTCAACTTGTAAATTGCTACAAATTTCAACAAGTGTTAAGCATTACTTCAGTTTAACTAACTTGTAAATTGCTACAAATTTCAACAAGTGATAAACATATTCTTCTTCTCTCTGCCCCCTGCATGGCTTCCATATACTCCTTTGCGAACCTTATAAAAGGTCTTCAACTTGGCTAACTGCAGTCCAACCTTGTGTGTTTTTTTTTTTATCTTCTGGGATCTGAGATTTGCTTACTGAGCTCTTCTCTTTTCGGACTTAAGTGCCGAGATCTTGTCTGCTAGAATCTTGAATCTGCTCACTCAGGTTGAGCTCTTCTCTTCTCGAACCTACTCATCTAGGCCGAGATCATGTTTTCTAGGATCCGGGATCTGGAATCCGGGATCTGCCCACTTAGGTTGAGCTCTCGTCTTCTCGGGCCTACTTGTCTAGGCTGAGATCATGTTTTCTCGGATCTGGGATCCAGGATCTGGAATCCGTGATCTGCTCACTCAGGATGAGTTCTTCTATACTTGAATGTTATCTCCTTGGGAGCGCTCATGCCCCTTGTCTTTGCATCCCTTCTTGAAGGGTCTTCGTTCCTCCGCAGGTATTTATCCTTCCATACCTGGAGGTCATCTTCGTTGTAGTATCCGCTTCGATCTGTTGTCTTTGGTGCGTCACCTTCCTGGCCGGCGTCTTTCACTCTGTGACTCTGGTCACGAGTTTCTGTGTTGCTGTTGTCCCCTTCAACGTCGAGGTTGATAGATCTCCCATTTCCAGCAGGGGCGTTGTCTCCAGTCTGATCCTTCTGTCCATCATTGGCCATCTATTCTTCTTTCTTTTATTGGCCATCTATTATTCTTTCTTTCATTAGCCATCTATTATTCTTTCTTTCATTGGCCATCTATTCTTTTTTCTTTCCCACAAACGGCGCCAAATTGTATGAGTGATTTTCTGATCACACTGCCCGCCTAGTAATCAGCTGGAAAAGCACTGGTAGAATAGATGGTCTCTAGCTAACCTGCAACAGAAAGAGAAGTCTCCGGCGGGGGGCACTCCGACGATCAAGTCGGTATATCTCTCAAAGATAATCAAGTGCTAAACTCACAAGCTTAAGCATAAAAAGCATGCCTTAGACCCATGGGGTGCCTCTCTTTTATAGCCAACATAAACCTAGTCCCAATAGAAGCCTAACTTCTATGGACTCACGATTACTGCTAATCTTGGACTCCCAGTAAGATTAGGATAAACTCTCTAAGAGTCTTATCTTAATACAAACTGAAGTCTTCTCTCATTCTAGGACTCTTGTCCCTCATCCAGGTTGAGTTCCCTTTTCATTCTAGGACTCTTGTCCCTTATCCACTTATCTCGGATTCCGATATCTTCGGTGATAACCTCGGCCTTGCCGAGATCACCTCGGCGTCGTGACCAGGACACGTGGCACCTCAGCTGACACGTCGGCGTCACCTTGCCACGTGTTGGTACTCAGAAAATATATCCCCACATAAATATCTCAAACAAATACAAGTAACCAAACTTTTAACCTTCTAGTAAGGTGCATGAATTTTTGGTCAACAACAAATTGTACTGAAGACATAAAAGCTTGTCCAAAATTTTTGTCTAGCCGATAAAAAAAAAGAGCTTTTCTAAATTTTTATGAAGTAGGCTCAAATCAAACAATCCATGGTATTCAAAAAAAAAAAAAAAAAAAAAAGAAGAGTTGAAATTCAAATTGATAAAGTGATACCATGGTGATAATCCAAAACATATACTATTATTAATATTAATTTTTTTTTTAACATATTCAAATCAAGTGAATGGCCCCTACTCTTGGTGCCGCTGCCCCTGCCCAAGGTCTTGGCTAGATGGGCCAAGGGAAAGAGGGCCTGGGCTTCATTAAAAAGGCTTCCCATCCGTTTGGAAAGGGTGGCTTCATTGTCAATATTTAAGAGCTCATTTGAGAATTGACTATTTTAGTTAAAATTTTAATTTTTTATTAAAAGATGTGTAAAAAACATTAGAGAGAGTAATGTAAGAGCATCAACATCAGTATCTTTAAAATAACAAAAAGTTAAAATATAAATAACAAATCATCAAATTCTTCCTCCATCAGTCTCAGCAAATTTTTATTAAATTTGCTACAGTAACTCATCTGAAGAAACAAGGAACTGTTATCGCTACAAAACGCGATTTGGGTGTAACTGGACGTCCGCCCGGAAGTCCGGCCGGTCAATCGGCCAGTTAACTTGCCGGTCAACCGGTCAACGATAAATTATTATTATTATTATTATTTTTTTACATTTCCTCTAGTTTTATCTTTTGTAAAACATAAGAATTGTTTGGTTGATAGGTCATCAATTTAATTATAAAAAAAAAGAATAACAAATATTTTAATAGGATTGAGTTAAAATAGAGAGTTTGATGCAGTGAGTGACTAGCTAAAATATGAAAATGACTTTTTCAGTTATAATTTGACTCAAAATTTACTGAGGCTGATGCGGATGCTCTAATAAGTTAGTTTAATTTTTTAGTTATTTTAACCAAAAAGCCTTAGGGTTGTAATACTGTTTTTTGGGCCAAAATGTTCTTTTCTTCAGTTTGACACAAGTTTGGGCTGATGGTCATGATTTGTTGGGCCTCGAGATGCTTATGCTGAAACCGATCAAAATCCTTGAAATGGGCTCACTCTGGCCCATGTTTGGTGAGATACCAAATCAAATATGACTTGGGCTTCTTGGGTGTCACATGAATTTGCGTTTGATCTAGACATTTCTAAATGACCTGGATTAATGACAAAATCTTGTCATCAACAACTTTCTACAATTTTTTTTGGGATAATTACAAAAAAAAAAAAAAAAAAACTCATGATTTGATCCTTATAATAAAATAAATTTTGTATTTTTAATTTTATCAATTTAAATTCTAATTTTTTTTATTTATTTTCAATTTAAATCATTTGCATATTTTCGTTAAGTAAAATCGATTAAAAAATGAGTATTTTAGTCATTAAACTCAATGAAAATGGTATTTTAAACATATTATGTATATTTATATTGAGTTTAATGATTAAAATATGTTTTTTTTTGGGGTTGATTTTACTTAATGAAAATAGGCCAATAATTTAAATTGAAAACAAATCAAAAGATTAGAATTTAAAATGACAAAATTAAAAATTCAGATTTTATTTTGTTATAAGACTTAAACCTTGAGTTTTTTTTTTTTAATAATTGTCCTAATTTTTTTTTTTTTATAAAGATAAATCTAGGAAGCTCGATTACTGAACTTATTTACTCGTAAGTCTTTATACAATATATATACTTTTTACGTATTTGCCCATCGTTTTAGTAATGATTTTTTTTTGGGAGACTTTTTAGATGTGTTTTGTGTTTGTTGAATGATTATTTTGTATTGATAATGATATTGAGAAATTATTAAAGTGATAAATGGTTGGGACGTTTTGGGTTTTGCTTGTGGGTTTTGAATTATTTTTAGTTTATTTATGGTAGTTTGTATTCAAATATGATGTGAAAAGGACAAGTAATTGAATTATATTTTTTAAAAATATTTTTACAATAATAAATTTATCACTGAAAATTAAAGTAAGGTTTTTGAATAATAAATCCGGTCTACAAGACTCGTAACTACATTTTTTTGCTTTTTTTCTTTTTCTTTCTTTTTAAGTGTATTTAAGCCTTTGTCTCAATTAATTTTTAGATATGTGTGTTGGAAAATTTGAATTAAAATTTACTCCAATGGTTGTATCTCTTGAGATGGAAGAATATGTCCTTTTGAAGTGTCACAACCTTTCTGAAGAGTCACAGATGAATTTATAAATTCCATCTCTTTGACTTCAATTTAGACAAAGAATTCGTCATTTCTTCTTTGTTTTTGCATTTATTCTTCATATTTTCCCAAGTCTAATTTTTCTATAAAGAGAGTGCATGCACAGCGAAGTTCGCTGGGCTTGCAATAGTAGTGTTGCTAGTGCAAGACATTAATCATTGTATCTTGGGAGATAGACGTCCATTGAATCTTAAGTACTGGTGGGAGGACGAATCTGTCTTAAAGAAAGAGTGTCACACACTTGACTCGATCAGGTTTTATCCATTTATGTACTGTAAGTTTTGTTACGTTATTATGTCGATTTATTTCAGTTTTGGTTTTGCCCAAAAACCGTTTACATATTTTTAGATTATATTTTCCATATAGTTTGGAACTATTTTTTCTAACAATCTTAAGACAGATTTGATCCTATTTATGATTTTTGAAAAAATATAATTGATTTATTATTTGTATATGGTGAATTACATAAGTCGATGACACTGCAATATGTTGGACCATCATATTTTTTTTCTTCAATATTCAAATTTATTGATTGATAGTTGTTAATAGTTTATATGCAATTATTATTGTCATATAATTGGAAACTTACAGCATGAATAAAGCTTATCATGATAAATATTTATTTTTGTGATGTTAGTCATCATTCGAATATATGGTATTAAAAAATGATTTGTTCAAATCAATTATTTTTGTGCATTGTTTATTTGGAGATGAAACGGTGCAACTTTGAATTTTACTGCGTGATTACGGTATACTTTCCTGTACTATCAGTGTGCAGAGAGAGGAACAGATAAAGAAACCATAGAGAGACAGAGAGGTGCATGATGCAACCAGACATCAGATTGAATAAGTTAAACAACCATCTCTCTCTCTTTCTTCACTCTGTTCTTTGTGGCATTTCAGAAGACTTTTTATAGCACCAAATTTCTCTGTTTTTGTGCCTTGTGTTAACGGCAGTGATTCGTAGCTCGAATCTTGTGGCCCGAGAGTGGCTCGATTTTTGTTTTCAGCAGGAGAAGGAGAAGGAGGAGGGAGGAGGATGAGGAGGAAGGGGGAGGGAGGGGAGGGGGCCATAAAAATGGCTGGAGGAGGAGTCGGGCCCGGAGTCGGGGCTGCGACGAGCTGTGGTGGGGCTGCGATGATCGGAGCTTCTGCGACGAGCGAAGGCGGCGGAGGCAACGAGCTCCTCGCGACGAGGACGGTGGGCGGGGGCGGTGGAGGCTCCCTCTTTCCTCTTCCCCTCTGTTCGTCTTCTGGTTTCAACGAAGAAGAAGAAGAAGAAAAGGAAGAAAGAAAAAGAAAAAAAAAAATCGAATTGCAAAACGACGTCGTTTTGCAATTCGAGCCGATTTCGAGCCACAATTTTCGAGTTACCAGTCTTTATCCCTTGTGTTAATTGTCTTCCATGTGTACTTTGCTTGGTATTTGCCATGATGGCAATGATGGTCTATATAGAAAATTTTTATATATAAATTTTTTTTATTTTTTAATTTCGTTCATTTATTAGAGAGTTGGTTTTTTGGTTAAATTAGAACTATCTGGAAACAATTTTTTGTTTTATTTAAAACTGTTTTGTTTATATAAACTATGCTGGAACAGTTTATTTAAAACTATTTTTTTTCAACGGTGCTAGAAAGAGTTGTTTTTCAAACTATTTTTTTTATTATTTATTTTCTTATTCTAGAAATTGTTAAACTGGTTTTGAACAGTTTATTTTTTTGGTTTTCCTATTCTGAAATTTAAACTGTTTTTCTGTATTTCCAATTCTGGAAATTTTTGTTTAAATTTGTTTTCTGATTTTTAGTTCTAGAATTGTTTTTAGAAACTGTTTTAACAGTTTTGACTGGTTTTTAGTGCTAAAAAATTTAATTTATTTGTGTCCATGCTTACATATGTTATAGAGTTGATAATTAATGTTTACAATTATCGTAAGACATTTGCTTTCAGTTGTGAATATTGTTTAAGGATAATATAATGGATCCACTAACTACTCAATAATATATAACTGCGAAGGTCAAAGGAAAAATAACGGCCGCTAAACAAAAAGTTTGACCAGAGAGCGAATAAGGAAAAGTTCATCGAAGGGAATATGGTTAAAGCCTATTAAATCAGAGTCATCATAATGGTAACCCTACTTAGATGACCGGAGATCCCAAGAACTAAGTTCAAAGGGACAACTAAATTATGTATGGCTCGCCAGAAATCACTAAAGGAGTCTATCTCCTATCCATTTCTATGATGAGAGTGATATCTGCAACATGTGTTGTATGTAGGGGACTTAGGGTACGTTATGCTTTTTATGATCACTTATATCTTGAAAACCCTAGAGAGGTATCTTTCAAGAGGAGTATTTAAGAGACTTGAAATAAGGATCGCCTATATGAATGTGAAGGGGCTGCTTTTATGAGAATTGATAAGGCTAAATTTTTTAAAGCACTCATGAAACACCAGGACATGCCCAAGGCTGAAACGGGCACAATCGTGAGAATTAAGCCGTGTCTGGAGATATTTTGTGTGAATTCTATTATCTTGGCTTACACAAACGGCTGAACAGTTCAAGGCATCACATCCACTGATTAGCTAGTAAGTCCGATAGGCTTTCATTAGGGAAGGTTCAAAGCCAAAAACTACATATCCTGATACAGGGTATTTCCTTAATGTACTCTCTCTTTGTTTGCATGTTGTTGTATGCCCTTTCTATAAATTTTATTCATGTGGTGGATTGTTAGAAAATTTGAATTAAAATTTACTCCAATGGTTATGTCTCTTGAGATGGAAGAGTGTGTCTTCTTGAAAGGTCACAACCTTTCTGAAGAGTCACGGAGGAATCTATAAATTCCATCTCCCTCATTTCAGTTTGGATAGAGAATTTGTTATTTCTTCTTCATCTTTGCATTTATTTTTCACATTTTCTTGAGTCTAATTTTTCTATAAAGAGAGTGCATGCTTAGCGAAATTCGCTAGGCTTGCAATAGTAGTGTTGCTAGTGCAAGACATTGATCGTTGTATCTTGGGAGATAGACGTCCACTGAATCCTGAGCACTGGTGGGAGGAAAAATCTGTCTTAAAGAAAGAGTGTCACACACTCGACTCAATCAAATTTTATCTATTTATGTACTGTAAGTTTTGTTACGTTATTATGTTGATTTATTTCAGTTTTGGTTTTGCCCAAAAAACTGTGTACATATTTTTAAATTATATTTTTCATATAATTTGGTACTATTTTTCTAACAATGTGCAATCATTGATATCATACATACGGACGAATTTATTGGGCATAGAAATAAAGAAGTTGTTTGAGGCTTATTTTTCTCTTTCAACTGTCTCATTCTTAAATGCTACTTTAGAAAAATTTTCCACTACCATAAATTAGTATATTTTTAACAACTCCATGCTCAATACATAATTCACAAGCTAACGAAAAACATTGGCGATGTTTCTTTGGTGGGTCATAATAAAGACTACAGAATGAACAAAGATACAAGTGAAAACATCAACAGTAATTGATTATATAGTAACAAGTATAACATCAAAAAAAGAAAAAAAAAGAAAAGAAAAGAAATACCTTAGAATGAATGAAGAAAGACGAAAACTGTATGAACTTGGACTAATTAAAGGTGGATTTGTCAAGGATAATGAGAGAGCAACAAACACACTTTTGTTTATTGTGTGTGTTTTTCTTTGTCTTTATATTTAGAGTAAATTACGTTATTAGTCCTTATAATTTAATCGAGTGTCACTTTAATTCTTATAGTTTGAATTTGAATAATTTGGTCCTTATATTAAAAGGATGAAAAGAATGATTTGGCTTACCTTGAATAAGGTACATGTCATGTATATATAATAGATTCATGATACAATTTAAGAAATGATATAAATAAGGAAACGATATAAATCAGTGATTGACACAATCACAAATTATATACATAATACTAAAAATAAAAAGATTTTATGTACTCTAATTTTTATATACACTCCTCCTCAAGCTAGTGTGAAGATATTCAACAATCGTAGCTTGCCAATGGATGACTGGAGTAATGTTGGTCCTACAGAGTTTGTGAATATATATGCTAATTGCTGAGAGGAAGACAAAGGATGAACTCATAATACCAGTCCGAACATTTTTTCGAATGAAATGAATCAACCTCTATATGCTTAGTATGCTCATGAAGGACATAATCAGAGGACAGCATAATAGCAAACTTGTTGTCACAAAATAAGGAGGCAGGACCAGTTTACTCAAAATCCAACTTTTCTAAGATAGAACGAAACCATAGAATCTCACATGTCCCCTTGCCATAGTTCGATACTCAGCTTCTGTAGAAAATCTAGAAACAATTACATGCTTTTTACACTTTCATAATATAAGATGATCACCATAGAAAGGACAGAAGCCATAAGTAGAATGCTGATCAATTCTACATCCTGTATAGTCAGTATTAGTGAAGTAAGAGAGCCTAGATTGAGGAGCGACTGTAAAGAATAATCCCAAGCCAGGAGAGGTCTTCAAATATCTTAAAATGTGATGAACCGCATCAAGATGTTCTATACGAGGTGCATGCATGAATTGACTAACAACATTGACTGCAAATGTCAAGACAGGTCTAGTGTTAGTCAAATAAATTAGACGTCCAACAAGATGCGGATACATGTCTGGGTCCTCTAAGAACTCACTAGACTTTGATGTGAGCTTAACATTAGGATCTATAGGAGTAGAAGTAGGTTTACACCCTAACATACCAGTATCCTAAAGTAAGTCAAGAGTGTACATTCTCTAAGATAAAGAAATTCCTTGCTGTGAGCGAGCCACCTCAATCCCAAGAAAATACTTGAGACTCCCCAAATCCTTAATATCAAAGGTGTCTCTCAAATCCCTTTTTTACTTGATCAATGCCTATAGAATCATTACCTGTGAGAATAATATCATCCACATAAACCAACAAGACTATACACTGACTGGTTGAATTATGATGGATGAAGCAAGTATGGTCGGAGTGGCACTGAACAAACCCCATGGAGATGATGACAGACGCTCATCACTATCAATGGTGGAAAAGGCCTCATAGAGGGATGACATGGGCAATGTGTTTAAAATCTGAGTTCGAAGAGATTCAAATTCAGAGTTTAAACCCACCAGAAATTGTTAAGTGTGCTGGCGGGCAAGGCGGCTGGACACAAGAGCAGCGACGTCTGTTGGTAACTCAATCAAGGGTTCATATTGGGCCAATTCCTTCCAATGAGCTTGAAGGTATCCAAAGAACTCTGACATAGAGAGACCCAAAGCCGACTGGGAGGCACGAGCAATGTCTTAATAGGGCTTAAAGATGCGAGCATCATTATGAGCATGGGTATACATCTGAGACAAGGCATGCCAAAGACTCGAAAAGTGTCACAATAAAGAAACATGTGGTAATTATGGTCCTCCATGGAGTTGAACATCTATCATAAAATTGTGCAATTATCTATATTCCACTGGGCATGTGTAGGATCAGTCTCTGCAGGCTAAATAGAAGATGAGAGCCTATTTATTAGCCTAATTAAAAAGAACAACTTTAAAAACAATAAATAATACTTCTTAATTAGGGTAGTAGATAGTCAAGTAACACGTTGTTTTTTATTTAAAAATTTAATAAGGTTCAAAATGTATCGAAACTTAATTTGTTTATCTTTTTGAGTATATTTTAAATGAAATCCGAACAACTAGTTTTTTGATGGTGTATATAAATTTTTTGAGTTGAACTCAAAATATTATTTAGTTTAAAAATGTATTTAAGAGCGATTTGTTTGCATAACAAGTAAATTTCGAATGAATTTTTAATGAGTGTATGAGTCAAGCTTAAATGACTTGAAATCCTATTCTTAATCAAATTAAGGGCAAATTATACTCGTAATCCCTGTAATTTGTCACTTGTATCAATTTAATTTTTATAGTTCTAATTGTATTAATCTTAATTTTGAATTTTTCACATTGTATTAATTTAGTCTAATTGATATTGTCCCTTTGGTAATTTGATTAAAATAAAGCTACAAAATTATTTGTTTGAGAGGTTAATATCCATTTTGTAATGATTTATTTCCTTTTGAATAGACCATTTTGCCTTTCATTTTTATCAAATTTCTTAAATATATTATCAAGTGAATTAAATTAACACAATAGAATCACAAATATGTATTAAAAAAAATTCAAAAACTTTATTTACAAAGTCAAAGCCAAACCAAACCGAATGAATGTTAGCTTCATTGGATTGACTCAAAAGCAAGTTCACATTAAAATATTGGTGTTATTGGAAACATTACTGTTAGGTTTTTGTAATTGACAATCTCGCTTGACAAAACAGCCTTTAATTGTAATTTTATTTATTTATTTATTTATTTTTTGTTTCAGTGAGGCTGTGAGTATTTAGATTTGTGTTGACATTTTGTAGTTTGAGCATTCCTTATTTGTCATTTCGCTGACTATCCAAGGGGCAGTGCCCCCTTGTGGGTTCGAGGTAGCGCCCAGGCAGGATCGAGGGGTGGCGCCCAAGGAGAAAGTCAAAGAGGTTTGATCGCTTGAGCGGTCTTTTGTGTGCTTGAGTTGTGAAGTGGTTCATCTAGTATTTCAGTCTACATTCAAAACTTCTGGAAAACTCGTTTTACCGCTATAGCAGTAAAAGTTGTGCTCGAGTGGTTGGTCTATATGTTTGCACTGCCTTTTACTCACACCTCTCGAGCGGTGAAGTGTATGCTCGAACGGTCTTCGTGGCTCTGTTTAGTATCAAGTGCGCTATTTGTGACTTTTAAGGTTTAACCCGTCTAAATTATCAGAGATGAGTAAAATACAAAGTGTTATATATTGGAGGGTATTTTTATAAGAGTTTTCTTGATGTATAGAAGGTGATTGATTAATCAACGAACTACATAAGGTTAAACATCAAGGGTTATTTTTATTTTTTCGTTTACATAAAGAGAGGTGTTCATCAATGGATTTTGGAAAACTTGGGCCTAAAGCTCTGATGGATTCCAGATTGGCTCATCGTCATGGATTCGACATTGGCATTGTGGATTTAACGTTGGGCAAAATAGTTTCGACGTGAAGACGGTGGTGGAAAAGACACATCAGATTTGATTCAATTTGGACATGGATTTGCTAGATAATTGAGGATACTCATGTGAAATTCCTTTTTGTCTTCTTAGTGGATTGTTTTGTAACTTTAGCCGGTGTTTTTTTTTTACATTTTTTTTTAATCACAATTGGAGGTGTTCCAATTGGATTTTTTTTTTGACGTTGAATTGTTGTGTTAATTTGTCGTTGATTATTTGATTGAGATTGATATTCACTGTTTTAAATTGAAACATAATCACGAATCAATCTCTCAAGAGTTTTTAGACTTTTCAATTACACTAAAGTTTTGTGGATTACCAAACAAACATTTAGATCTTTTATTCAATGATATATATATATATATATATATATATATATGTTAATCATGTGATTTAATTTTCATAATGTCTAAAATATTATGAGATAAATTGTGATTTTTTAATATATATTTTACATTTTTTACCACGAAATATTATCTGTTAAAACATGTATTGTATGATGTATGTGTTACTATTTAAATAGATTTTACTGTGCATCATATATTTTAATATAAAGGTTACTATATAAGCCACTTTGCAACCTTTGTTTTTTATGTAATTGTGTCGAAAATTTTGTTATCATTATTTATTGAAAGCGACCCTGACCGAAACTTTCAAACTCTGTCGTGCTCCGTGTAATTTTCTTTCAGCATTAATCTTGCGAGTTGCTCGAGTTGCAATGTGCTTTCTCTGTATCCAAAGAGGAGCATCTTTCCTTCCAACGGATAGATTTTGTGCTATATAAGGAGTATTTTGCTTGGAGAAAAATACATGAAGTGAAGAAGAGAAAATTTTGCGATATTGAAATACTCTCAAATATTGTATTATGCTTTATTGAGTTGTATTTTTTGGGAGAAAATTGGTTGAGAGGTTGAGCAAAATTGTAAAAGAGTTTTCTATTCCGTATTTATATTATTCTTGTAAAAAGAGAGAATTTTTGTGAGTGATTGTTTTGGGATAAAATCACTTAGGTTAGGTGTGATTAGGTACCGAATTCAAAACTAGTTGAGATATTTTTGTGAGTGATTTTTGAGATAAAATTACTTGGTTAGATGTGACTAGGCACCGTATTCTAAACTAATCGGAGTGATCGGGATTGGTCACTTATTGTAAAAGTTCACTAGTACTCGTGAAGCTAGTGGTATAATTAGGCTGCAAATGAACCGAGCTGTTCATGAATAAGCTCGGCTCGGCTTGGTTCATTTAGTAAACGAGCTGAGCTCGAACTCAAATATTAGGCTCGTTTAATAAACGAGCCAACCTCGAGCTTGCACAAGTTCAGCTCGTTTATCTTTATGTAAATTATATAATAAATATATTATCTATATATTAAATATATATATATATAAATAATAGTAAATACATTATTTATATATTAAATAATATAAAAAATATTTTTTAGTTAAATATTTTATTTAAATAATATAAATAATATTAATTTTTTTTTTTATCAAACTGAGCTTGAATTTCATTAATATTAACGAGTTAAGACGAGCTCGAGCCTAATTTCTTATTGAGTTGAGCTCGAGCTCAACAAAATTCAGCTAAGCTTGGCTCGGTTCGATTCGTTTGCAGCCTTCAGTGTAATTACTATTTGAAGAATAATGGAGAAATTTCTAAGGAGGATACTTAGGGAGTGGATGTAGGTCTGGCGTGCTGAACCACTATAAATCGCTGAGTTTGCTTTCTCTTCCCTTTGCTCATTTTCTTTCATTTATTTATTTTATATTGTTGCACAAATTTATTTAGTTATTATTTGGGTTAATATTTTTAATTTGACAATTTATTTAAAAATCTAATTCACTCCCTCTTGGATTGCCTTCCTAGGATAACAATATATATATATATATATAGGTTTTTCTACAATTTAAACCTCTTTTGAGTGTTTAATTATTTGCAATTATAACTAAAAGAAATATAATGAGTCATAATTAAAGATTTCTTTGATCATATACAAAAAAATAACTAAGGTTGTTAAAATTGAGGTCTTACGTTGGATCGTTAGAGGTGCTTACTAGATCAGATCGAAAATCGTAAGATCCTATCCAAAAAGATAAATTACGCAATAATTTAATTTAAATAAACATTTCTTAAAAAGTATATATAAAATGAGCCTATATTCTATTAAAAATAAGTGAAAATATGGTGAAAAATATAATACCCCATATAAAATGTATATATAATATTATACAATAAAAAACTCAATGGTAAAAGTTTTGTATTTCATCAAAAAAGAAGGTGAATAAGAAGTATACTATAACAAAATACTTTACAATCTACAATAATACATAAAAAGTGAAGAAAAAATATTTAATAAAGTTGGATATAAAAATAGATTAAGAACTCAAAAGAGCGGATTAACCGAATGATAATGTTTGTCGTTAGCATTCCTGATGGAGTGGATTTGAGTCACAAAAATAGTCTCTCCAAAAATTGGGGTAAAGTTGTAATCATCTTGCCCCCTCAGACTCTGCTAAAACTGAGTTTATTTTTTCGACTAATTAGTTTTCTAAAATTACCGCAATATTTAATTTTTTGTTTCGTATTTTATTTATTTTTAGTCTATTTGATTCAATCCTACTTAATTTTTATTATTTATTTTGATCACATAAATTGATAATAAAATATTTCATACAATACAAAACAAGACTTGTAAATTGGATCGGATATGATTGGATTAATATCAGGATTCCACGATCCTATAAGATCCCATTACCAGGATCGAAAGATCTTATTTGTAAGGAATTTTTTACACAATCCAGATCGATTGTGCCAAAATGGATTGTAAGATTGTAGGATTGTTAGATCCAGATCAGAATTCTAATAACCATGATAATAACCACAATATCTCATAATTAAATCATAACTAATACTATAACAAGCCATAACAAATACTATAATTAGTCATAATCAAGGATCACAAAAGTCATAATTGAACATATGGTATACTTCTTTTTTAAACATATATTATAGAATTTTTTTAATATATATACACATATTGGCCCCGTTTGGTAGAGCTGTGAAAAAGTGATTATAACTTATAGCTTAACAGCTTATAACTTATAACTGTGAACATAAGCTGATTTTTGAATTATAAATTAAGCTTCTCCTCCCACACTCAAAGAATAAGTTGATTTTTGACTTACAAAAAGCTGTAAGCTGTATAGTTAAGCTGAACCAAACACATCAAAATAACTTAAATTAAGCTAAAAGCTGAAATAAACTAGAAATAAGCCCTACCAAACAGGGCCATTACGTAATTGGCTAAATTACACTGACCACACTTGAGGTTTGAAAAAATACAAGTACCCACAATTTTAGCATAATTACATTGACCTCCTTTTTAGTAAGGCTAAAATGACCGAAATTAATACAAATAGTATAAACACACACAAATAAATAAGAAAAAATTATACATTTGAGTGTAAAAAATATGGCGACATCATTTTCTCAACCATATAATTAACAAATTATTAATGACACTAAGGCCAAGTTTGGCAACCTAAAAATAATCTATCTTTTCATCTTTTTATCTTTTTTTCATCACATCACCTATCTACTTTTCTGCACATCTTTTCGTAAAAAGACAAAAAGTGCACTTATTTAGGTCATCTCAAACAACCCCTAAAGCTAAATATTATATGAATTAAGATCTTAAGAGAATTTAATGTAATTATGTTACAATTATAATAAATTATATATATTTTTTTTCTAAATATATCTCACGAGAAGTCTGTGTAATTTAACCGATGCAATTCATTTATGTTTTTTTGGGTAGGTAATTCATTTATGTTGTGTCTCTTGAAAAAAAAAACAAAAAATATTAATTTGTTTATGTTGAGTAGAGGGATATTGATGTGTGTGCAACTTCTTCCAAATTGGGAATCAAGCCTGTGAAATTTCCGATTAAGTTGAAAATGAAACTAATAAACCGTGTTGTGGCACAGTGTCAATCCTATTCGTTGAAAACTCGTAAAAAGCATCTACTAAAACTTTGTTTTATTTGATATATAAATTGGTGTGCATATGTCATTCTATTATAAAATTACATAAGTTTATATAAATTTAAATAAGTAATATCATAAAAATATATAAGTTAAATACAATTTCACATAAATTTATTTATAAAAGTGAATTTATGTGAATTTGTATTCAATTTACACATTTTTATGAGATTACTTGTATAAGTTCTTGAAAACTTTATAATTTTGTGATAAAATTACATATGATATGTATGGGTGATTTTCTGACCACACTGCCTGCCTAGTAATCAGCTGGAGAGCACCGGCAGAATAGATGGCTTCAGCAAACCTGTAACAGAAAGAAAAGGCTCCGGCGGTGGCTCTTCCACCCGGGGGCACTCCGACGATCAAGTCAGCATATCTCTTAAAGATAATCAAGTGCTAAACTCTCTATTCAAAGCATAAAACTGCGTACCTTAGACCCACGGAGGTGCCTCTCTTTTATAGTTTACTCAATCCTAGTTCCACTAGAAGCCTGACTTCTATGGACTCCCATTCAGAAGAGATAAAGATAAACTCCCTAAGAGCTTTATCCTTATCTTAGCAAAGTTTTCTATTTACTCTAGGACTCTAGGACTCTTGCCTCTTCTCCATTATCCGCTTATCTCGGATTCCGATATCTTCGGAGATAACCTCGGCCTTGCCGAGATAACCTCGGCGTCGCAACCGGGGCACGTGGCACTTCGACTGACACGTCGGCGTCACCTTGCCACGTGTTGGTATTCAGAAAATACATCTCCACAACTGCCCCCTAGGTTCTATTACCTCGGTATTCTGAGGTGATGGAACCTATATCTATATTTTCTTCCTGTAAATCGGCTTAAGATTTGACAGCCGAGATCATTCATTTATGGCCGACATGCTTCCCCTAAAAAATCAAAGATTTTTAAGGAACTTTTTGCGCACATGAGCTGTCATGCACTTCAATTCAACCGTTTTAGACACGCGTTTCATCTTTATTGGTCCGTGCCTGTGACGCGCTTGTAAGCCGTCTTAATCTGTCTGCGCCGTCTGACGCATGCGTTTTTCCAGGCGCAGTAAATGCCTTATTTTGCCGCCGTTTCACGTTTTCAACAAAAACACTACCTTTGCCTTCGTCTCTTCACTTTGCGCTTTGATTTACTTGCTTTTTCTCTCTCTAAGCTCTGTCTCTCGAATCCGCCATTGCTCAAGCTCCAGGCTCTGCAACTTCATTCGTCTCTCTGGTGAGGCTCTCGCTACTTTGTCACTTCTATAACCGTCGTCTGTCTTCGGCGAACTTCATTCCGGCTTCAATTTCTTTGGTAAGCCACTATTCTTTATATATTCAGTTTACTGATGTTCTTCTATCTTCTTGCTCCCATTACTGTTCTGTTTAAACTGTTAATTCCGTGAATCATATTTATTATTTACTACTTCTTGCATTTTTGCCACTGTTCTTGGCCCTGTAGTTCTTGTTTTCTTTATGCTTTTGAGAACCCCACTTCTGTTCTTCATTCTGAAACTGCGTTCTGGTTTCTTGTTTCCTGTGTTGTTTTCCAGATCTCTGCCTTCAATTTTTGCTTTCAATCTTTGCCTTCATAGATTTAGGTTTGGGATTTGTCTATAGAACCTATCAATTCTTAGGAAAAAACTGAAACAATCCTTACCAGCATATACCTAGGGTTTCGCCGAGGTCCTAACAACCCCTTAAGAGCATCTTTTTTCTGAAACCTAGCCCTTTGATTTTAGGCCGACGTTATGGGTATGTGAAGGCACAGGGTAGATACCCCGACCAAACTTGAGTATTTTAGGCAAGAGTTCTCTATCCCTGCCGATGTCCACCTGAGACTGGCTGGGGATGGCGACTCCATCATGCCTACAGAAAATGTCATGCCCCTTCCCATTGTAGCTTTTACTGAGTGTGGACTCCGGCTCCCACTCAACATCTTTTTTCGCGAGATTCTTCATTATTACAAGTTAAACCCCATGCAACTGGCAATCAACTCTTATCGAGTGATTTTTGGTATTATCGCCTTAGCTAAACAGGAAAATGTTAGGATCACTCTTGCCGACATCCAATATTGTTATACCATGTGCGCCCTTAACCTGAAGGAAAAAGGTTACGTCTATTACCTCAAGCCGAGGTCCACTGAATTCAAAATCGTAGCCGACCTTCCAGACTCCAACAAGGGGGCTGGAGATGATTATGTTATTGCTTCGGGAAATTGGGAGTTTGGCGCAGACGAAGACGCCCATCTCTACCCTCTTCCCCAATCAGTTAAAGAGGGCAAGGGTAAGAGCCCAGTGCCAATACTTAGTTGTTTCTGTTTAAGTCTTCAATATTTTATCTGTTTCTAACGTCTGTTTCTTCTTGCAGACGTTCGCAAGCCAGCGAAAAACTTCCGCCAATCTTACGTTCCCAGTAAGGACCTGAAAAAACTCCTGGACTTGCCAGTTCACAAAAGAAAAGCACCTCTTCTTCTCAACTTTATTCCTACATACAAATCAATTTTGCCCGACGTCCCCAAAAGAAAGAAGAAAAGCCTTTCTCCTCCTACTGCCACAACTCAAACTGTCTCTACATCACGAACAGATCAAGAGTCAACATCTGACCCAACCAATCAACCATCTACTTCTGCCCCATACTTGGTCCCAATACAAGAACGAAAACGTCGGCGAAGACTTATCAAAACTGCTGAGATGGGTCGCCCAAAGCCCGTTGCTCAAGACCTTCTTGCCGATCTCCCTGTTGACGTCGATGCTCAGCCGACGCAAACCATGCCCCCACCAAAACGGAAACGAACCAAGAAAGCCCAGCCAAAGGCTAAAGCCACTGAAGTTGAGGCTGAGGATACCCTGACAGTTTCACAATTGGCAGGGAGTGAGAAGACGTCTTCCGTTCCCAAAAAAAGGTCTGCTGAGACACAGCCATCAGAGTCCACACAATCAAAGAAGCCGAGGTTATCGTCTGCGACGACCTCGGGGTCCAGAATACCAAAAGTCCCCTGGACGCCCGAAATTACTTTAGAAGATAAGCCTGTTCTTGCTAGCGATAGTGCCGACGACATTAATGTCGGCGTAACACTCAGTACCACCTTACTTCTCCCAGGTGATCTTGAGCGGAATGCCAAGATGAGTGAATACGAGAACTATGCTTTTATGCTCCAACGTTCTATCCAAGTAAGTGTCTTTTCATGGAAACTTGTCTTCTCTTTTAGTTTGTAAAATTTTGTAATAATCTTTGCCCTGTGCTCTTTCAGGCCATTCAACATGCCCACTCTCTCTCTATGCAAGCTTTTGAAAACAGGGCAAAGTTGGCCGATATGAAGAGGGAGGTCTCTGCCCTTAAAAAGGAGAACAAAACTCTTCAATAAAAAATGAACAAACTGGAAGACCAAGCTGAGGCTGCCACCAAAGCCCAAACCTTAGTCGAAAAAAAGGCCGAATATGCTGAGGCCATCAAGCGGGTTGCCGAGGCCGAGAAGAGAGAAACCGAGGACAAAAAGGCCCAAGTCGAAAAGGAACTTCAGGAGGCCTTGGCTACTAAAGACGCTGAAATCAAAGCGGCCGACGAAAAAGCCTATGCCCAAGGAATGGCCAATGTTACAGAGGAATACAAATTACAAGTTAGGCAGGCATGCAACAGGGCTTCTCCCTTGGTTGGATGTCCCTGGCTAAAAAGCTCAATATTCCTGAAGATTCACCTCTGTGCAAGGCCGAAGCTATTCCTCTCCCATTCCCTCCTACTCCTTCACCTCCAAGTCAAGTTGAAGAAGAATCTGAATCTGAGTCTGAAGACGAGGAGGAAGGTGAGGATGAGGCTTTAGTAAGGAAATCCAAGGAGGCTGTTGGGCCTAAGTCTCCTTCTCTGAATGAGCAGGTCTTGGGCCTGACTCAAGATGATGATGGTGATGTAGTTGCCAAGGAAACTACTCCTGAACAAGCTTCATCTGACGTTCCTCTAGTCGAAAAAAGTCTTGATGAAACCCTTGCGCAGATTGACGCCGAAATCGAGGCAGAAAGGATTGCCGAAGTAGCTCTTCAGGAATCAGCCGAGGTAGGTCTCCAAGAACCGGCCGAGGTCCAGTCTCAAATTGTTCCTGAAGTAGAAGAATCATAACTTTGATGTTTGTCTTTTCTTGTCTTTTGTACTTTTTTGTTTCTTGGACAGTAGAAGTTTCTCTGTACGGCCGATGTGCCTTCTGTTTGTGTTGGATATTTTAACATAACTATCTTTCTTTGAATGACTGCATTCTTTTTTGCCTTTTCTTTGACTGCCTCTGTTTGATTCTATACTTAGAATTTTTTTGTATGCCTTTCATACTTTGCCTCCTTTGTGCAATCTTCTCGGGGTTACATACTTCGGGTATAATAGCTACAAATTTTTTTTACTTCGGCAAGATACTGACCTGCAAACTTTTAATAAATTCTAAAAACTGTGAAACATATACTACTCAATGTTAACTTTGCAAACTTTTTCTCAAGTTTCAAACAAGTGTTTAAATGGTGATCTCGGTCTAGCCTACTTGTAAATTGCTACAAATTTCAACAAGAATTAACATATACTGTAACAGGGATCAATAAGGATTAACATAACAAGTGTTAAACAATAATCTATTTGTAAATTGCTACGAATTTCAACAAGTGTTTAAACAACATACTTAGCTTTTTCCTCAACCTGTAAATTGCTGCAAATTTCAACAGATGATCATATGTCGGCTTAACGTTATCTTGTAAATTGCTACAAATTTCAACAAGTGTTAAGCATCTTCTTTGGTTTAACCAACCTGTGGATTGCTATAAGTATTTAGCAATAACCTCGGCTTTGCTTCAACTCGTAAATTACTATGAATTTAAACAAGCGAAGAGAAACAGTAATCTTGGCTTAACTTCAACTTGTAAATTGCTACAAATTTCAATAAGTGAAGATAAGGAACCATCTCGGCTTAATTTCAACTTGTAAATTGCTACAAATTTCAACAAGTGAAGTTAAGGAACCATCTCAGCTTAACTTCAACTTGTAAATTGCTACAAATTTCAACAAGTGAAGATAAAGAACCATCTCAGCTTAACTTCAACTTGTAAATTGCTACAAATTTCAACAAGTGAAGATAAGGAACCATCTCGGCTTAACTTCAACTTGTAAATTGCTACAAATTTCAACAAGTGAAGTTAAGGAACCATCTCGGCTTAACTTCAACTTGTAAATTGCTACAAATTTCAACAAGTGAAGATAAGGAACCATCTCAACTTAGCTTCAACTTGTAAATTGCTACAAATTTCAACAAGTGAAGTAAGTGTCTCTGTCTTCTCTCTGCCCCCAATGTGAACCTGAGTTCTACTTGGGTTCTCATTATTTATGTTTCCAAAAACACCAATATGTAACTTTATCAATCACATGTGTTTAAAGAAAAGGGAAAAGATTTTATTGATGACATCGACCAAAAATAATGCACATCTAATGATAGAAGAATTTCAAATTACAAGTGTTCCAAGGTCTTGGCAGTGCTTTGCCCTCGTTATCTTCAAGCCGATAAGCTCCATTGCCTAATACCGAAGTAATTCTGTAGGGTCTTTCCCAGTTTGGGCCAAGTTTGCCCTCTCTGGGATCCTTCTTGTTGCCGACGACTTTTCTCAGGACTAGGTCGCTGACTTGAAAATCTCTTGGATTGATGTTCTTGTTGTAAGCTCTGGCAAGCTGTTGCTGGTATACTGCGAGCTGAATTGCACCTTTCTCTCTTCGTTCTTCCAAAAGATCCAGATCTCGGGCTAAGAGTATGTCATTTGTCCCGTTCTCAACTCCCTGGGTTCGGATCCCTGGGACGCCGACTTCTAGTGGAATGACTGCTTCTGTGCCATAAGCCATGGCAAAGGGGGTTTCCCTTGTTGATCTTCTCGGCGTAGTCCGATATGCTCAAAGCACGTTGGGCAATTCGTCTACCCACTTTCCTTTTGCTGCCTGCAGCCTCTTCTTTATTCCATCCAAAATTACTTTGTTGGATGCTTCTGCTTGCTCATTACTTTGGGAAAAACTTGGTGTTGAAAAGTAATTCTTGATCTTGAATTTCGCACAAAAGTTCTTGATGAGTTTGCTGTCAAACTGTGTTCCGTTGTCGGCAACTATTGCTCTTGGAATGCCAAATCTGGTGATGATGTTTCTCCATATAAAGTTCTTGACGTCCACATCTCGGATTTTGGCAAGAGGTTCTGCCTCTATCCACTTCGTAAAGTAATCTGTTGCTACTAGCAAGTATCTTCTCTGCCTAATTACCAGGGGAAGTTGCCCAACAAGATCCATGCCCCATTGGGCAAACGGCCAAGGGCAGGATACTGGGTTTAGGTCAGCAGCTGGCTGATGTATCAAAGGTGCAAACCTTTGGCATTGTTCACACTTTTTCACGTAGGCTTAAGCATCCTTTTGCATGTAGGGCCACCAATACCCCTGGGTAATGGCCCTGTGGGCTAATGATCTGCCCCCAGCATGGCTTTCACAAATTCCTTCATGAATTTCATATAGGAAATCTTCAACCTGCAAAAGGTGTACGCACCTTAAAGGGGTCCAGTGAAGGACTTTCTGTAGAGGTGTCCATCTGCTGTCAGACTGAATCTTGCCGATTTCAATCTGACTTTGTGTGCCTCCTTACGATCTTCTGGCAACTTTCCTTCTTTCAGGAATGCAACAATTGCATCCATCCAGCTTGGACCCATGTCCACACACATTGCTTCTTGCTCTGTGCTCTGTGGTTCTATACTCGGGCTCGACATATAGTCGATCATAATTGTCCTTGTTTTTCTAGTCTGCATTAAACTTGCCAGGTTAGCCAACGTGTCGGCGTGGGTGTTGTCATCTCGGCTAACTTGGAGTAGTCGGCAGTTCTGAAATAGGGCTGCCAATCTGATGACCTCTTTTGCATATGCCGACATCCTTTTGTCTCTGGCTGCAAATTCTCCTGTTGACTGGTTAACAATAAGCTGTGAATCACAAAAAACGATTACCTTATCTGCTTCTGCTGTTGCTGCCAGTTTTAGCCCTGCAATTAATGCTTCGTATTCTGCTTCATTGTTTGAGGCCTTGAACCCCAAACGGATGGACTGTTCTATTATTTCTCCATCTGGAGATATCAGCAGTACTCCTGCCCCCGCTCCTTGTCGGTTCGAACTTCCATCGACAAACAATCTGAATGAGTCGTCGATGTAGATGCTGCAGTGCTTGAGTTTTTCCTTCCTTTGCTCTTTTGCCTTAGGCTGGGATTCTCCTTGCTTGCTGGGACAATGCTCATCCTGGCTCAACGGAGCCCGATGTTCGATGGTTTCAGGCGTGAATTCTGCCACGAAGTCGGCCATAACTTGGCCCTTTATTGCTGTTCTGGGCCTGAACTCCAAGTCATACTGGCCCAAGGCAACTGCCCATCTTGCGATTCTTCCTGTTAAGTCTCCTTGTTGCAACAGGGGCTTTAGTGGGTGCTCTGTGAGTACCACGATCTTGTGCGCCTGAAAGTAATGGTTCAATTTTTTTGAGGCCATTTCTAAGGCCAGCATCAATTTCTCTAGTGGTAGATACCTTGTTTCTGCGTCAGCCAAGGTTTTACTTACATAATAAACAGCCTTTTGTTCTCCTTGTTCTTCTCGGATTACTACTGCACTTACTGTGTGTTCTGACACAGCTAAGTACAAAAACAGCTCTTCCCCAGGTTCAGGTGTCGAGAGGACCGGAGCCGTGGTCAGATATTTCTTTAGGTCGGCCAAAGCGGCTTCACATTCTTCAGTCCATAGGAAGTCCGTGGTCTTCTTCACCAGGTTGAAGAAGGGTTTACATTTGTCTGAGCTTCGTCTTATGAACCTGTTTAGGGCTGCGGCCCTTCCAGCAAGCATTTGTACCTGTTTTGCTGATGTTAGGCTCTGTAGGTCTAGGATGGCCTTGATCTGATCTGGGCTGGGCTGGCCTCTATGCCCTTCCTTGTTACCAGGTACCCCAGAAATTTACCAGATCCAACTCCAAACGCGCACTTTGATGCGTTGAGTCGGAGCCGATATGTTTTGAGGATCTTGAATACCTCTTTTAGGTCGGCAAGATAACTCTTAGGCTCCTTGGTCTTCACGACCATGTCATCGATGTAGACTTCTACTGTTTGGCCAATCAGGTGTTTGAACATTTTGGTTACCAGCCTTTGGTAGGTTGCTCTTGCGTTTTTCAACCCAAAAGGCATCACTTTGTAACAGTACAAGCTTTTTGGGGTGATAAACGCTGTCTTCTCTTCGTCTGGGGGGTACGTGGCTATCTGGTGGTATCCTCTGTAAGCGTCCAGGAAGCTCATCCTTCCATGTCCAGATGTGGCGTCTACCAACTGGTCAATCTTGGGTAGAGGAAAGCAGTCTTTGGGACAAGCTTTGTTCAGGCTTGTAAAATCTACGCAGACCCGCTATTTACCGTTCTTCTTCTTTGCCACTACTGTGTTGGATAGCCATGTCGGGTAATGAACTTCTCGGATGGCCCTGGCCTCCAGAAGTCTGTCTACTTCTTCTTCTACTGCTTCGACGTGCATCAACGTCGGTCTTCTGGCTCGTTGAATCACAGGTTTTGCCGACCTGTCGACATTCAGTCTATGGCAAGTGACCTCGGGGTCAATGCTAGGCATTTCGTAAGGTGTCTAGGCGAACACCTTAATGTTGGCTCTTAAAAAAGTCTCCAACTCTTTTTCCTCTTCTTCAGCTAAGCCCGAGCCGAGAAGAAAGAAGCGTTCTTCATCTCTATCCTGGACGAGGATTTTCTTTAGTGCCTCTTTGCTCTTCTTGGTTGGTTCTTTGCCGACGTCTTCTAGTACTTCCACGTCCTCATCTTCAATTTCAGCCTCTTTTGGCTCTCGAACGCTGCAAGTAGACTTCATTGCTGCCATGGAGCAACTTTTTGCCTGCAGTTGATCTCCTCTGACTTCTTCAATCCCGTGCTCTGTTGGGAATTGCAGTAGTTGATGCAATGTTGAGGGAACTGCCCCCATTGCATGCAACCATGGTCTTCCCAAGATGATGTTATATGGTGAAGGTGTGTCAATCACCATGAATTCTGTCCTGATCTTCTTAGTGCCAGCTTGTACTTCCAAGCTTGTTGCGCCCAGTGGCCATGTTGGCGTTCCATTGAAGCCGACCATTGGGCCGTTTGATTGCTCCATGTCGCCGGGGTGAAGGCCTAGCTCCTTGTAACATCTAATGTACATGATGTCACAAGAGCTGCCTTGATCTATTAGGATGCATTTCACTTGGCACTCCCCAACTTGGAGGGATACTACCAGGGCATCATTATGCGGATGCTGGACCATCTCTAGGTCAGCTTCAGTGAAGGCTATCATTGGTCCTTGGCACTCTTCAGGCCGAGGTCTTTTATGTCCAACCTGGTTCACGTGCTGCAGGTGTTTTACTCTTTGGGTTTCTCCCCGAATGTCACTTTCGTTCACTTTTGAGTGAATTACATTAACCACCCTAGGTCCCCCTCCCTGTGGTTGCTGTGCTGGGGGAGGCGGGGCCGCTGGTGCTTGAGGCAATCTTGCCTGCTCTTCTCTTGTCCTAGCTTCGTCGACGAGGTCCCTCAGATGGCCTTGCCTTACTAAGTCCTCTAAGTATGCTTTTAGGGCTCTGCAGCCCTGAGTTGGGTGCCCTTCTTCATTGTGGTAAGCACAACGCCTACCAACGTTCCTTCCCATGTATTCCCCTGGGGTCTTTGCTGGTGCTCTGAAATAAGGTTGATTTCGAATTTGATCTAGGACTTTGTGTACTGGGATTTAGAACACAGTCGTCACTGCCTGTTTACCCCTCAATTCTATCTCTGATTTGTTAAATCCGTTGTCACCTCGGCATCGCTTCGGCTCGCCGTTCTCTTTTTCCTGCTTTACCTCTTTATTTCCCGATGTGTCCTCCTCGGCTCTGGCATATTTCTCAATTCTCGCCATGAGCTCTTCCATGCTTTTTGGCAAAGTTTTTTCCAAAGACTTCCGTAGTGGACAATTGTCTTTCAGGCCGTTCTTGAATGACACGACCGCTACTTCTCGATTACATTCTGGTATTCGATTGAACACCTCATAGTACCTTTTCGCATAGGCCCTAAGGCCTTCGTCTTTGCTGATCTTCAGAGCCATCAATGTGTCCACCCTCAATGGCTGTAGTTTGTTCGTCACAAACCTGGCCACAAACATCTCGGCCTGGCCTTCCCAAGTTTTTACACTTCCCTTCGGTAGTTTATGGAACCAATCTAATGTAATTTCCCCAAAGGACGAGGGGAACACTTTGCAGAGCAACGGCTTGTTCCTACTATATAATGCCATCGAATTCAAGTATTGCCCGACGTGGAAGTTGTGATATGACTTACCATCATATATTTGAAACCTTGGCATACTGAATTGCTTTGGTGCTTGAAATTTGTCCAGTTCTACCGAGAATGGTGTCTCCGGCTTAACCGGGGAAGTTACCTCGGCTTCAGCATTCTGTTGTTTCCTCTTCAGGTAATCTCTCAAGTCTTCTTTACTTCTCCCTGGAGCTCGGCTATCTTTGGACTTCAATCTTTTTAGCACGCTACTTTCAGCCTTGTGGTGGGCTCATTTTGACCTCTCTCCATGTGTTGTGTCAAAGCAAAGCGCTTGCCCTTGAACATGCCGATGTTCTTTGGGCTCTTGGTCCTTTGTCTGATACGTCCTTCGGGACTCTTCTCGTCTTGGCTCCTCCCGTCCGACTTCCCTGGAAGGTCGGTGAGAGTGCCTTGCACTCCTGGTGTGCTGAGGGACTTCGGGGATTGCTCTTCTTCTCCTCTTCTGTGTATTAGTTGCGGGCATCGGCGTATCTTGCAGCGGGTATGGGGGCTGCATGACATTATTTTGCATCATGAAGTTGACGACCGGCTGTAGGTCTGCCAACTTGTTTGCCAAGTCTTTTACTTCCTCATCCCTTCGTAAGCACCTATCCCTCCATACCTGAAGGTTATCTTCATTATAATACTTGCTTTGGTCTCTTTTCTTCGATGTATCACCCTCCTGGCCGACGTCTTTTTCACCGTGGCCTTGGTCATGAGTTTCTGCATTGTGGTTGTCTCCTTCAACGTCAAGGTCAATTGGTCTGCCACTCCCAGCAGGAGTGTCGCCCCCAATGTTTTCCTTCTGTCCGTTACTGCCCATCTATTCTTCTAAGATTCCCACCGACGGCGCCAAATTGTATGGGTGATTTTCTGACCACATTGCCCGCCTAGTAATCAGCTGGAGAGCACCGGTAGAATAGATGGCTTCAGCAAACCTGTAACAGAAAGAAAAGACTTCGGCGGTGGCTCTTCCACCCGGGGGCACTCTAACGATCAAGTCAGCATATCTCTCAAAGATAATCAAGTGCTAAACTCTCTATTCAAAGCATAAAACTGCGTACCTTAGACCCACAGGGGTGCCTCTCTTTTATAGTTTACTCAATCCTAGTTCCACTAGAAGCCTGACTTCTATGGACTCCCATTCAGTGCTTACTTTGGATTTCTCAAGTGATAAAGATAAACTCCCTAAGAGCTTTATCCTTATCTTAGCAAAGTTTTCTCTTTACTCTAGGACTCTTGCCCCTTATCCATTATCCGTTTATCTCGGATTCCGATATCTTCGGAGACAACCTCGGCCTTGCCGAGATAACCTCGGAGTCGCAACCAGGGCACGTGGCACTTCGGCTGACACGTCGGCGTCACCTTGCCAAGTGTTGGTATTCAGAAAATACATCCCCACATGATACATATTGCGTGTCGGAACATTTTCGCTAAAAAAAAAAAAAAAAAAACGAATTATTTTAAATCAAGGAGCATGATGATGGAATATTGATATACACAAAACTCAAAAAAAAAAAAAAAGGTTTAAAAATAAAAAAACTGATAATGTTCTCAGTTTTAAAATTGAAAAAAAATGTTAATGTTCTCGGTTTTATTAGATAGTTGAATAAAACCAATAAGTAGAAGGACAAAAATGTTTAATCTCATGCTCTACTTTTTTTATCAGTTAGTGAAACAATTATTTAGAACATTACTATGCAAAATTAATAATGTTCTTAGTTTTAAAAAGTAAAATTTTTTTTGATAATATTCGCAATTTTACTAAATAGGACTTATTGATTTAAAAAATCTTAAATAGGATTTGAATTACCATAACATTTGTAAATAAAACTTTTAAGTAATTAATTCTTAAGATTATAAGGATCAAAATAAAAACTAAAGTATAAGGACTACCATCTTAATTTACTCTAAAAACATGTAAAGCTATTAAAACTAAAGAATTATTTTTGCATGGAGACCAAAATACCATTTTAAAATACCATCTTTGTATTTTTGTCAATTTCACCCATTAATTAATTTCCCTTGTATTATTTTATTTTCTTATAATTATATATATATTTTTAATTTGTAACACATAGTGATTATGTAATTCTAAATAAAGTATTTATTTATTTATTTATTTTTGTTTGACAAGCATTTTTACTTATTTGGTTCATTATTTTTTGAAATCAATTGAAACGCATTTTTATTTTTATTTTTATTTTTTGGTCATGGGACATGTGGCAATCATCTGAAGTTTCAATATTTATATCATCCAACGGCTAGAATTTGAAGGCCTTAATAGCTCCTAAAATGGAGGCTTCTCATTGACCAAGCATGGGACATTATCATTCATCCAATAGCCCTACTGTCCACCAAACCGTTGAGATTGAAAGGAGGTTATAACAGTCTTAATTCTTAGGGAATAATCAATAACTTGCATGGAAGGAGGAAGTTAATGGGACAGGTGTCAACTCAGGAGGTAATCCAGCACCCCACTATTTACGAATCATGAAAATCATTTTGGAGGTGATTGCTGATTTCTAGGAGGTCAATCATGATTTTCAAGACTTAGCTGCTACAAATACCTCATTTGAAGATGGAACAAACCCCAATCAATCAACCATTCAATATAACTTGGTACATAGCTCAATACTATTTATCTTTAGTCTTAGCTCTAGTTTATCACTTCAATTAGCAGTGTAAAACATTTTTCTCAAAGTTTTAACCTCAGATCATGACATCTGTGTCAAACTGATTATTTTTGGCCTTCAAAGGCATTGTTTTGGAACTTAAATTATGCTTACATTTCATTTTGTAACTCAATTTTATGTTTTCAAACTTGTTTTTTTATATTTTTATACATTAAATCCAATGAATTTATGAAAGCATGGGTTCTGGTGTTCATTTCCCTTTATTTACTTCTTTTTTTGATATTAAAAATTCTATGAAAATTTTAAGTCCTCTTAATTGAGGCAAAACAAGAATCTGAAGATCTTTTATTCCTTTGAATCTTTGAACCTCCTAGTACCTCTTATTTTCAAAAATCAAATATTTTTCAATCCCCATTTCACTACATAAGTACTGTTACCTTAGTACGCCTGCAAATCATTCTTTGTTTTAGCCAAAACTTTTGTTTTAGTCAAAAGAATTTTTTTTTAAAATATTTTTTGCACAAACAATTACTAAATTTAAAAAATAAATAAATACAAGTCAAAATTGTGACGAAAAATTACTTTTATTTATGAACCACAACCATGAGTTGGTGTGAAAAATGAGTAAAGAATCTTTTATTTGTGACCAGGACCCTTTCTCTTTTGTTGATGTAAAGCCTGATGGCAGTTTTAATTTTTATTGTATTCCATGATTCTCATGTATTGAATGATCATCATATATATATATATATATATACATATATTACCTACCCAAAAAAATCATGTATATATATGTATTTATTGGAGAGAGAGTCCATTCTATTGTTTTATTAATCCTTGTTATCACCATTCGAATTTATTTATCCCAGGTGGAATTTTATATTTTGAGAGCATTACAATTTGACAAGATCAACAAATCTCATCTTTGATAAAATTATTAACTCTCACGCTAAACATTAATTCCTAACCTAAACTTAAAAGTTTTTATCAAAAATTTCCTACTAGACAGATGGAGCAGAAAGGGAAGTGCAAGGTGACACTACACATTTTCTTAATTTAGTGACATTTGAAAGTGTAATAAAATTATTGGTTTAAT
The DNA here is from genome assembly GCF_055761805.1 of Camellia sinensis. NCBI lineage: Eukaryota > Viridiplantae > Streptophyta > Magnoliopsida > Ericales > Theaceae > Camellia > Camellia sinensis. The sequence continues at coordinate 32,612,185 of NC_138967.1, forward strand.
GATATTTTTTAGTCTTGTGGCATTTTGTATCTGTGCCACGGTAGATACTTGCAAGTGCCACTACACCATCATGGCTAAAAACTTTCAATAACATTTTGATGTCACGGTAGATATTATTTGTGGCACTATCAAACGCCATTAAAAAAAGAGTTAGTGACACTTATAAGTGTCATTACACCATCAAGGCTAAAACGTTTTAGTGACACTTTAAGGTCATAGTAGGCACTATTCGTGACGTTATCAAGTGCCATTCGTGACGATAATTCGTTGTAGAACAATTTGACCCGCTCTTGCGGAGACTCGAATCGCCAACCTCCCACACCATAAACTTTATACACCACACTCTTTCCACTTCACCTCTATAGCACCACATGATTATATATGCAATATATATTATTTATATAGTACATACATCTATATTAATATAAAAGTATATGTATAAACATAATTATTTTATTAAACATAATTTATGTAAAATAAACTATTTACTAACAAAATAAAAAAAGACCACTTTTGGCGACTAAAAATATTTTTTAGTCGCCAATTCTATACTTTTGCCTACTAATTGTTTTTTAGTTGCTAAAAAACTTAACTTTTGCCGACCAAAATCGAATTTGGTCGCCGAAGATGCACTTTCAGCTACCAAAATTTTGGTCGCCAAAAAATTTAATTCCCGCCTTAGGATTTTAGTTCTCTCGCGCTAAAAATGACCACTTTTGACAACTAAACTTATTTTTTAGTCGCCAATTGTAGACTTTTGGCTACTAAAATTTTTTTGGTCACCAAAAAACTTTATTTTTGGCTACTAAAATTTTTTTAGTTGGTAAAACCCATATAATCAGTTACCAAACTAAGTTTTAGTCACCAATTGTAGACTTTTGGCTACAAAAATTGTTTAGTCATCAAAAAGCTTTACTTTTGGCTATTAATGTTGTTTTGGATGCTGAAAGCTATACTTTCAGCGACTAAATTTTTTTTGGTTAGGAAATTTAGTCGCCGAATGTGCTTTTTCTTGTAGTGTATATTGAGTTTAATTTATTTATTTTTAATCATTTATTGCATTTCAAAAATTTTAAAAATATATTGACATTTTTTGTTTTTTCAAAAATGCCATTATAAGCTTGGAAAGTTTTTGGCTTAGTGGCATTTCTCAAAATGCTATAAAATATTTGTTTATGACACTTTTTACCTAAGTGCCATAAAAAGTAATTTGCACCTACCTAGTGTCCTGACATTTTTTAAAAAATGCCATTGCTACTGAAGTTTAGTGGCATTTGTTAGTAAATTTCACGAATATAATTTTTTGTGTCATTATTTTATAAAATTCCATAAAATTGATGTGCCATTTCTTTATTGAAATGCCACTAGAGCCTTATATGTTTGTGGTTCTGTGGCATTTTTCTAAAACATTTAATGCCAATTTTTATTTTTGTGGCAATTTCTAAAAACATGCCACTAGTGTAATGTCACTAAAGTGTAAATTTGTTGTAGTCACATTTTTGTTGTAGTGAAATGGCACTTTTTTTAATTGAAATGCCACTAGAGCATTGTATGTTTGTGGCTCTATGACACTTTTCTAAAAAATGCCACTAAATATTCTTTTTGTGACATTTTTTAAGAACATGTCACTAATATGGTGTCACTAAAATATATTTTTGATGTAGTGTGAGGGAGAGAAAATTATGAAATAAGAAGAAAAAGCCACTGAGGTTGTCCCACCCAATCTGTCAATATATATAATGGAGAAACAAAGAAAGAATAATAATAATAAGGTTGCAGGGAATGGGCTGGCAACAAACAAAAGAAAGAAAAAAACATAAAGTAAAGAAAAGGATGTAATCAAAGGAAAAGATGGCATGGCATGACAACATATGTGTTGTCTTAATCATTCAAAAAACCTAGGAGTATATTTGGTATGATGAAATAAAATGAAATAGAAATGGAATGAGAGTAAGAATAGAATATAAGATTGCATGGAAAGGAATGTCCATTCCATTCCATTGTTTGATTGACAACATAGAATGACATAGGAATAAGATGACAATTCTCATTCTTATGGTCGATTATACATATTAAACTCAAAACATGAAATAAATTTTTATTATTTATTTATTTTTTTAACAAGTTAGTAACAAATAAATTAAAAATTTATGTAAATCATGATAATATTAATAGTTGTGAAAGTAATGGTGTGAGTCATAGTAGTGGTGATAGTAGTGGTGGTGGTGACAGTGGTGGCATCGGTGGTGGTGATAGCAATGATAGTAGGATGGTGGTAGTAGATTGTTGTGGCCTTAGTGGTGGTGGTTGCGGTGGTGTTGTGGTGGCGGCGGTTATGGTGGCCAACAATAGTGGTGGTGGTACATAGTAATGGCGACATCGGTAGTATAATGGTAGTAGTATGGTGGTGTAGTGGTTGTGGCGGCGACCGTGGTGGTGGTAGTGGTGGTTGTGGTGGCAATAAGGTGGTGGTTGGCTGTGGCGGTGGCGGTGGCGATACGGTAGTAGGAGAACAAAATGATGGTAGTAGTTAAATAATAGTTTTTTTTTTTAAGTGCCAGCAAAAAAAATAACAATAAAATTTTATGGTAATTCCATGATGGAATGGAATTACCATTTCTTAGGTTGGAAGAAGGAATAGACATTCCTACAGTTTGTTGGAATAGCCATTCCAATAGAATGACTATTCCTTCTTAAATAAGGCATACCAAACAAGGGAAAAGGAATCCATTCATCATTCAATAATTGATTGAAAAGTCACAACTAGTGATTTTCAAATGATATACATGTAGAGAGCATCCAGGATATCTCCCACATAGTTATTCATCAATAGGAATGGAAAACAAAAGAAGAGAGTGCGAGGGAGGATGGAGGCCAGTGCTGCGCAAGCATGGTGGACAGGGAAATAGGTTCAAAGAAAGAGACAATGTTTTTTAGACATTATTTATGAATGATCATCCAAAATCTATGGGTCCAAAAGGTTTGTATGCACTATTCTCTAACTTTGGGGTTATGAGAGATGTGTTCATTCCAAACAAGAGAAGGAATATGACATGATTAAGATTTGGATTCGTACGCTGTGACTGCTCAGTAGCAACAAGGATGGAATGTCAGAAAACACTTCGACTATGGTGTGACAATAGAGATGTAAGGAAATGAAGCAGAGGCCAATAGCACAACCAGTTAGAAAGGGGAATCTAGGTGGTACTAGTGGAGCTTCTGGTTTGGTAGAAGGGGAAATTCATATGCTTAGGTTGTAAATGGAAGAGGGCCAGCAGCCAATTCATGTTTAACCATAAATGCTTTTGAAAAAGGGAATAGGTGGTTGTTTACCAGTGTGATTGTTAGACTTAAACCACTACGCTATGCGGAAGAGTTTAAACAAGAGCTGAAGATAAGAGGAATGAGAGATATTTAGGTGAGAGAAGGTAGAGACATTGTCATGACTTTTGACTCAGTGGAAGGCATGAAAAAGAGTTTGAAGTTAATAGAGGGTTGGATATATGAATGGAGCGAGTCGATAAAGGAATGGAAAGAGGGGATGGCTATTGAACAAGAAAGGCTCGCTTGGTTATCATGTTTTGGAGTATCGTTGAATTTATGGAGCAGTAAAACTTTCAGCAGTATAGGAAAATTGTAGGGGAAATTCATTAAATTGGATGATAACACTTTTAGAATGCATTCCCTACATCGTGGGAAGGTGAGGATAGCCATGAAGTGTATGGAATCCATTAATAAAACTATTAACCTGAGTTGCAAATGGAGGATCTACCTAGTGAAAGTTTGTGAAGGCCAAATTGTCGTCTCGGAGGTGGTCTACAAATAGTGTAAGTGTTATAAGATGCAGAGTAATGAGGATATTCATAGCTCTAATGAAGGAACCAAAAATTAGATGCCAGAGGAGTAGAGTAAGTAGGAGGATGATGCGATTGAGGTGAGGGGCCAGGTAGAAGGTGAGTTGGACAAGGAAGGTGATATGGAGACAAGAGGGTTTGAGGCAAGGCATGATAAGCACAATGACATGGATGATCAGGACAGGTGGTTAAGCACGTATGTGGTTCAAGAGATTGACAATAGCATAAAAAAGACAAATTTTGGGGGCGCATGCTTGGGAAGGGCTGCTATAACAATAGAGAGTTCTATGTAGATTCAAAATGGAGGTAACTGAAACGTTGTGGATGAAATTGTAACTCCTGGTTTTATGAGAAGCATCAGTGGGTCTGAGGTAAATAGACCTGGGCTCAATATTGAAGTATGTCTAAAAAAGGCCCAAGATTTGGAGGGTGCTAATAGGTTGGCCCAAAATTTATCTGCAAGAAATGAGATGGTGGTGCAGCCTACAAAGAGAGATTTGGTACAAGCCAAGAGTAGTAAGGAAGCCCAGGTAGGAGATGAAAAGAGGGGAAAGAGTGAGGGATTACGTAAGTTTGAACCACAAGCTCATAAAAGGAAAGCTAGCAAGGAGAAAGCTAAAGGAGTTGTTAGATCCCATGGAAATAAAAAAGGACCTTTTCAAATTGGTGTAGGATCTTCTTTGAACTTGAGAAAAGGAGCCATCTTTAGATCAGCTGTTATAGCAATCTCACTGTCCATGGCAAGCAAATCAAGTAATGAGCAACTACTGCTTAATGAGGCAGAAGAAACACTCCAAATTGGCCATGTTCTTGGGCTAAATTGTGAAGGGAATGAAGAGGAAGTGATAAGTAAACTAATAGAGTTGGAAGCAAAGGATAAGGAGAAGATGAAGATGAGGGATTGAGGAGCAGATTGATCTGTATTTTTAGGTGGCTTGGTGTTCGTATCTATTTCCTCAATGAAGCCATTATCTTGGAATGTAAGGAGGCTAGGTAAGCCTGCTAAAAGGAGAAAAAAAAAAATCTATTCTTTGAAAAAAATGTGGAGATAGTGTTACTACAAGAAACTATGATGCCATCAGTTAATGAGGAGTTTGTGAGATCAATTTGGCATGGTGAAAAGATGGATTTCATGGCAGTAGACTCAGAGGGAGTAGCTGGTGGGTTGTTATGCATTTGGAATCCAGATGTCTTTCAATTGATGGATTGTTGTTGCACTAAGAACTTCATCATCTTGTTAGGTACCCTTTATTTCAGTTTTGAATGTGTAATAGTTAATATATATGGTCCAAATGATAGTGCCAACAAGAGGAGAGTGTGGGATTCTTTGGTTAGACTGAATCTGTTGTATGAAAAACCTTGGTGTTTGAGAGGAGATTTTAATGAAGTTAGCTGTATATCAGAGAGGAAGGGCCATTCTATGAGATATAAGAGTATGAAAGAGTTCAATGAGCTAATTGACAACCTGGAAGTGTGGGATATTCCAATGTTGGTTACGAAATTTATTTGGTCTAACTCTCAGGCTGAAGAGAAGTGGAGTAGGATTGACAGATTTTTGCTCAGTCTTGAGTGGATGAATAAGTTCAATTTCAAACTATGGAGGCTACCAAGAAGGGTCTCAAATCATTGTCCTATTTTGCTCATGGAAGATGAGAGGGATTGGGGTCCAAAACCATTTAGATTTGTTAATGCTTGGACCCTTTATCCTAGTTTTATAACTTTGTGGAAAAAGTTTGGGAGTAGACTAATGTGGAAGGTTGGGGTGGGTTCAAATGCCTAAGGAAATTCAAAGCTCTTAAACAGGCATTGAAACAATGGAATATTGAGGTGTTTGGAAATGTGGAATTTAAGCTCAAACTCCTTGAAAAGGAATTACATTTACTGGATTGAGAAGTTGAAGAAAGATCACTAATTGAATCAGAGTTAACTAGAATAAGAGATGCAAAATGGGAAGCTTGGAAACTGAGTAGAATGGTGGAGTCGATATGGGTGCAGAAGTCCGGAGTGAATTGGGCATTAAAAGGAGACAAAAATACAAAAAAATTTCATGCTATGGCTACTTCTTGTAACAACAGGAATGCATTAAGTTCAATTAATGTGAATGCAGTTGTCTTAGAAGAACTTGAAGCTATAAGGGTTGTAGTTTTGGATCATTTTAGGAATCATTTTGCTGAATGGTAGTCAAGCAGGCCAAGTTTATTTGGCCCTTTTAAATTTATTAGGGGGGCAAAGGTTAGGGAAGTACTTGAAGATGAATTTACAGAAGCTGAAATAGTAAGAGCTTTGAAGAAGTGTGAAGGTAATAAAGCACCTGGTTCAGATGGATTTAACTTGATGTTATTTTAGAAATGTTGGCAGATTGTTAAGGGCGATGTGATTCAATTCATGAAGGATTTCCACAAAAACTCTAAGTTGGTTCATGGAATTAATAGTTCATTTGTTGCTTTGATTCCAAAATCTGACAATCCCTCTTGCCTTAATGATTATGGGCCTATTAGCCTCATAGGTTCTCTATATAAAATCCATGCAAAAGTCTTGTCAAATAGGATCAAGAGTGTAATGCCAAGGATTATTAGTGATTCTCAATCAGCATTCATTGGGGGTAGAAGTATTTTGGACAGTGTGTTGATTGCAAATGAGATAGTTGACGGATGGAGGAAGAATCATAGAAAAGGCATTGTATTAAAACTTGATTTTGAGAAAGCCTACGACTTAATTAACTAGGAGTTCCTCTTCTCTATGCTTGCAAACTTTGGGTTTGGCGCCAAATGGATCAGTTGGATGAGAGAATGTATATATTCAGCCAGAGTTTCTATCTTAGTTAATGGATCACCAACATCTGAGTTCATTCCTCAAAGAGGACTCAGACAAGGTGATCCATTATCACCATTTCTTTTTAATATTGTAGCTGAAGGTCTGAATATTCTTTTGGAAAAAGCTCTACAGCTGGGATTGATTAGAGGGGCAGTGGTTGGCTCAAATGATCTTGTAATCACCCACCTTCAATTTGCAGATGACACAATATTGTTTTGTGAGGCAGAATATGAGGAGATTGGAAATGTCAAAAGGATCCTAAGATGCTTTGAAATACTTTTAGGGCTGAAAATCAATTATTATAAGAGTGTGATATGTGGGATTAGGATTAGTGAGGACCTTACTAAAGAGTTTGTTGACAAATTGAATTGCCTACATCAAAACCTGCCTTTAAAGTACTTAGGGCTGCCATTGGGAACTTGTCCAAGGAGAAGAAGGTTTTGGTAACCAGTGATTGATAAGTGCAAACAAAAGCTAGTTTCTTGGAAGATGAGATTTCTATCCTTTACAAGTAGATTAACACTGATAAAGTAAATGTTGTCTAGCTTACCAATCTATTACTTATCTTTGTTTAGAATGCGAGAAGGGGTTGCAAAAGAAATTGACAAAATTCAGTCTAGATTCTTATGGGGAAGTGATGAACTAAGAAGAAAGATTCATTTGGTACAGTGGGAGGAGATTTCAAAAAGCAAAGGTAAAAGGGGCTTAGGAGTTAAAAAGATTAGGCTTATGAATGACTGTCTTCTTTTAAAATGGTGGTGGAGGTTTGGGGGTGAAGATAAAACTCTATGGAAACAAGTGATCTGCAGCAAATATAATGAGATTGGTAGGGGATGGTGGCCTTTACCTGTGGAGCATCTTAGGTGCTTTCTGATTTGGAAAGATATATTGGGGCTTGCTTGCGGTAGGCCTGAATTGGTGGAGTTTTTTTAAAAACAACATAGTCCTTGATAATGGAGATGGAAAGAGAACACTTTTCTGGAAGGATAAATAGGTTGACAATGTTTGTTTGAGAGATGAATTCCCTAGATTATACTCTGTAGCAATGGGCAATGATGAATCTGTGGCCATGGTGTAATAGAATAATTGGTGCAGAGGAATGAATCTGACTTTTAGAAGGTCTCTGTTTCAGTTGAGGAGAATGACTACAATGTTACTGACTACACCTGCTCTTAAGAAAGGTAGGATGGATATCTTGAGATGGATTGCAAATGTTTCAGGGTCTTTCTTTATTGCCTCAATTTATAGATAGAGTCAATTGGGTCATGGAGCTAATAGCAAGATTGTTGAGTTCATTTGGAAGAATGTTTCTCTTCTGAAGGTTCAATTTTTTAGTTGGTTAGCATGGAAAGGGAGAGTCAAGTCATCTAGTTGTCTGCAAAGAATTGGTGTTCTCTGTGATGGCTCAAATGTTAATTGTATTTTCTATAATGAGGAGGTGGAGAGTGGTAACCATGTGTTGTTGCTTTGTCCCTTTACCTGGAAGGTCTGGTCCAATATTATCAAGTGGTGGGGTATTCAATGGGCAACACCTAGATCTGTGAACAGCGTAATCCATTGGTGGCCTGGTTGAAAATTAAAAACGCAGCTGAAGTTAATCTGGAATGTTGTTCCTTTGGCTGTGCTCTAGTCCATCTGGAAGCGGAGAAATAATTGTCTATTCAAGAGTGCTTAGGTTGATCTTGAAGGTTTGTGTGACTCTATCAAGGTTATAGGATTGCTTTGTGGATCAAACTCTTGCCCAACTGTGATGTACTTAGTCAATGATATTGTTCATAATCTTTAACAAGTTATAGTCTACATTAGCTGAGGTTACTGTTTAGCTAAATCATAGGTGAGGGCCTGCTGGGGGTATGGATATTGGTTTTGTTTTTGTGTTTGGTACTCTTTGCTGTTGGCTTCTCACCAACATTTTGTGGTTGTGTTTTGTCTTTGCATTCCCACTTCTTTATTGTTGTAGTCTCATATGAAATGTATGTTTCTACATCAATAAAGATTCTTTTTTGCTATTCACACAAAAAAAAAAAAAAAAAAAGGGAAAAAAAGAAAGAAAAGGGAAAGGGAATGCAAAGTTAGAATGGGCATTCCATTTCAGCCCATTCCATCGTACCAAGCGTGCTCTAAGGGTTATGAGGAAGGGAATGGCTGGCCATCCTTTCTACATTTTTATTTATTATTATATATATAGTATATTTTTTAGGCCCGGTTTAGAAAGAAGATTTTGAACTAAAATAATCAATAAAGATAAAATAATTTAAAATAGTTAATAATACAAAATATCACATCCATATTATAATTATTTCACTTTTTATCTTACAGTCATCAAATCATTACAAAAAAAAAAAAAGTCAATTATCTTTCAAACACAATTTTTTTAATTAAACTAAAATAGTTAAAAAGTTAAAAATTAACTAAAATAGCCAACTTGTCAAAAAAAATCCTGAGTGTAGGAGAACAAAAAAAAGACCAAATACAAAATTTCAATAAAAAGTGTTAAGTTCTCGTATAAAAACTTCATCACTAAACTACTATCTTTAATAAAATAAAATATGAATAGCTTTCATTAAAATATTTGGTACTTTAAAAATACAAAATTTCACAATTTATAAACGGTTTACAACATAAATATTTGCAGTTGTCAAACTTGACGCTTATCAGCCAGTCCATTTCCCACTAATATATATCTATCTTCTATACTTTATGTATGGTGTTTTGAAGACTTGATTTTTTAATGTTGTTATGTATCTATTTTTTTTATTTAAAATAAATAAAAATTAAATAGACAAGAGGAGAGAACTTGAATCTTGGACTTATATATATCAAATAAAGAAGATTTTTATCACTTGACTAGCTCACAATATATAATATATATTTTATTTTTATTTATTTGAATTGTACACGCATCACGTATGTCAATCGCTAATATATATATATATATATATAAAAGAAGCTTTCTTGCTATGGCTAGTCATTTTTTTGCCTATTTTGCCTTTTCATTTTGAATAATTTATTAAAGGTAGCCTATATTTTGAGTAAAGGCTTTTTTTATAATTATGTAGATGTACGGGGAGCAAATATTCCGGCAAGCCCGTATTCCTTTCTTCCGAGCTCCGTCGATGTCCAATCACCTGTGAGCAAGTAATGGTGAGCTACCCGGCGGTGTGTGGCCGGAAAAACCCTCCGACGGTCAAGTTAGCACACACCTTAAGAGGAGTAGAGAGAAGGGAGAGAGTGTTTGAGTGTAAGAATTCCTTACAGAGATGTTCGTGTGTCGCGTATGGGGGGCGCAGACATGCTTATATACCCACTGAGCCCCATATCCACTCCCTGCCATCTCCTGACACGTGGCTCTGCTATCCCATCTGTCAGCATAAACCATGCCATTCATCACCTAATCTCAACTGCCTGTCATCACAGCTGGAGCTTGGCAGCCGAGCTGCCCTACCTCGGTCATACCATGCTTCATACTTCAAGCGCCTAACCGGATAAACACACGGAGGACCGGGCTAAGCGGCATCCCGGCCGAGCCTAGCCCGGATACTTACTTTGATCGGCCTTCCTGCCGGTCAAACAACTACCTCGGCTGACCACGCCTTTCCGGGCGCCGGTCACTCGGTCTGTCTGGCTTCGACCATCCTCGGACCGAGCAGCCTGGTCCGATCGATCACTTCCTGGCCGAGCAGTTTCTGTACGGTCCGGGGTGGCACACAGTCCAAACTCTGCCCGGCCCAAGTTCTGGCAGCCCCTTTCCGGGCGGATAGTTGATCAGCTCGGCCCCATGCACCGTTGGGCCCTCAACCTGCTCGGCCGTTACCTCGGCCCAACTCCAGATCATAAATTACCCTCTCAATTGCCCCTTAATTCCGTCCGCGAAAGCGTGACTGGGATTACTCACTTCGACCGAGATGACGTTTCCCCGGTTCCCAAGATGCCAAAGCTTCACCGAGCTAATCTGCAATCCTTCCCCGGTCATGTTCCTCGGCTTACAGCCTTTTCGTCAAAAGTAGCTCGGTTGGCTCTTCGTCTCTTCAACCCGTCGCTTCAGTCCTGACGTAGCCATAAATGGTGACACGTGGCGAGCTCCCATTGGTCATCGAGAAGCCAACCCGCCATTTTTGTCAGATTTTGAATTTGGGCGGACTCCTTCCTGCCTATACATACAAGACCTCCCCCAAACTCCAACTCCTATTGCCACTTCGATATTCAACCTTAGAGCTCCAGCACTCTCGACCTCACCTCTTCTGCCATTCTGTCATTCTTCGTGTTTAGGAAGAACACCTTCAGCCCTTCACAGGTAAGATACTCAATCCCTCTTACGTTGCTATTTTCTTTTATTTTACATACATTAGGGTACAAAAACGTAGCATTTAGGGCAAAGGCCATAGAATCCGTCCCAAACCTTCCGCTGTTCTTGGTGTTCTTCGTCTTCCTGAAGAACATTGAAGAACTGGGGCGAACCGGGCTCCTGGTCTTCCTTTGATCTAAAAAACCAACGAGACCGAGCAAATAACAAGTTTATCTCAACCCTAGCAAAAACCGAGATAACAAAAGGACTTGGTCGCTCATCCGGGCTAACATCTGGTCTGCTTGGGCGACCGGGCTCCTTAGATAGAGTAGACAACCGGGGTGGTTTGGCACTCTTAATGACCGAGCTAAAATCAAGCTCCTTTTGCGCGGCCGCGCTCACACTTAAAATTGCCATCCTTTTCCTGCAGAGTCCAAGGGGATCGCTGTCGTTCCTGAGTCTCTCAGAAGCGAGCAGCAACCTATTATCAGTGCCAAACCACTCAACCGGGCTATACCAAGCCGGCCAGAAATGGGGAAATTCCGCTTCCTAGTGGATACTCCGGCTGCGCTGGCTGCGTTCAGGGAGGAGTACGGCGTCCCGGCCGATGTCCATCTGGATCTCACAGAAGAGGAGACCACACCTTGGGGTAGGGAGGAGTGCCCCTTCACCGTGCTGTCCATTGTCGAGGGGGGCCTCCGTTTCCCGCTCAACCCTCTTATAACCGAGTTCCTCCGCCGCACCGGGCTGGCACCCACACAGGTGTCCACCAACACTTATAGAATAATCAACGGCGTTCACGAATTGAACAAATGGCTAGGCACCAACTTAGGCCTAGCCGAGATATTGAGGCAATACACAATGGGCCACACCGGTGACGGCCTAGCTTACTACTTGAAAATAAGACCGGGCAAGGAAAAAATCGTAACCGGCACCCCGGATAAAGATAGGCACGACGACGATTTTTTCTGGGTGTCCGGCAATTACGAAACAGCCGAGGTGCCGGGCTGGTTCATAAGCAAGGACTTCGGTTCTTCATGTAAGCCACTCAAACTTGCTCGGTGAACTTAATTCTTTAGTTTTTAACTAACCGGTTTCCCTGTTTCTTTTGCAGCTATCCAAGCCTTGCAAGCCAACTACCAATTCCCCAACGTCGAAGCAATTCGGGCCGTGCTTAGGTACCGTCACCGGGATTGCAACGATTTACTCGGCTATACCCCGACGTATAGGTATTCTGCCCCGCGCCGGAGTAGAGTAACCGACTTCCTCAGAGCTCCTTCGCCACCTCCAGATCCAACCCTACCCGACGTCCCGCTAATCCGGCTGACAGACGAGCAAGAGATGGCCAAAAGAAGTCGAATCAAAAACCTGCTCACCGCCACATCCGCCGAGGTGCCGAGCGTGGTAACTCGGTCGCCAGCCGCCGGTCAATCCAGTGGCGCCGTGGTCGCCCTTGCCACTCAATCAGCCGGGCAATCCAGCCGAGAAGCCCCTGCACGTCGGGCCGGAAAAAGAGCTCGGGCAGACCCGTTCGCCGAGCTAGTCACCGAGCTTACCACCGAGCACCCAACGGACGCCCCCGCCCCAATGCCGGCCTGGCGCCCACATTTGAAGCACCGGGGTCAGGACATCCCGGCAACGACTTCTATCAAAGCTGACAAAGAGCATTTGCTCGCCTTTGATTTGACCAAGGCCCTGCTGCTACCGAGCGACGTGGTCGGCAGCGACCACGTCCCAGACACCCGGTTGGTCAAATCGTCGGTGAAGTCCATGGCCAGGGTAAGTGGATGTTGCTTTGAAAAATTTCATAAGTGTTTGTTCGGTTTCCTTTCTGCTCGGTCTCCTTTCTGATCAACTTTGCTTCTTTGTGCAGGCCATTCAAAAACAACACTTGGTTTTGGAGCGCATCCACCGGCTTAGGCAGAAAGCCAACGACACTGCCAGCCAGGTTGAAAGCCTTCAAGCCGAGCTCGGCCGGGCTAAAGCTTCTCTCGAGATGGCCAATGCGGATAATAATAGGCTGCTCGGTCAGCTGAATGCAGCCGAGAAGAAACAAAGTGAGCTCCAGACCGAGGTGGACACCCTCAAGAAGTCAGAGAAGAAAGCTTGCCGGGCTGCTAACAACGCCGGTTTTAACGAGGCCGAGCAGAGCTATAAAAAGCAAGTCTTCGCTACTCAAGACATCTACTTCAAGGCCGGCTGGAAGTCCGCCTGCGAACACCTCGGCCAAGGCTCCGACACCGACGTATTTGCCAACCCTCCTCCAGCTTCGCTACCGGTCTACCTTGTGCCTTATGCAAATGACGTATTCAGCGCCCTGCAAGCGGAGGCCGAGGAAGGACTTGAGGACGGAGAGGGTGACACAGATTCTGAGGCAGAGGAGGCCGAGGTGCAAGAGCAGCCCGGCAATGCTGAGCCCGGTGTCGAAGATGTCAGTCCTACCATCAACCTGGATGCTGGCGAGGACGAGTTCACCAATCTCTCCCCCCTAGTTTAGTTCTCTTGTTCTTTTTTTGTATTTTTGCTTTCAACACTTTTGATGTAACCGGGCTCTGTCCCCACCTTTGTACTGAATTTCTTATCAATGAAAATTCAAATTTTTGCAAGTGTATGCACGGTTATAATCAGTTCTGTCTTCAGCAAAACATCTCGGTACAACTCATCGTTTGAACACTTTGTCGACCGGAATACATAACACGGTCTAAGCACTTCAGCAGAACAAGACAAATTCATGAACCGAAATAGCCACTTCGGCTGTAACAAAGTCAAACAAATCAACTCTTCCAACCGGAGTACATCATCTCGGTTGGGAATCCAAAGTTGGACAAGACACCAACTCTTCCAACCGGAGTACATCATCTCGGTTGGGAATCCTAAGTTGGACAAGACACCAACTCTTCCAACCGGAGTACATCATCTCGGTTGGGAATCCTAAGTTGGGCAAGACACCAACTCTTCCAACCGGAGTACATCATCTTGGTTGGGAATCCTAAGTTGGGCAAGACACCAACTCTTCCAATCCGGAGTACATCATCTCGGTTGGGAATCCTAAGTTGGACAAGACACCAACTCTTCCAACTGGAGTACATCATCTCGGTTGGGAATCCTAAGTTGGGCAAGACACCAACTCTTCCAACCGGAGTACATCATCTCGACAAGACACCAACTCTTCCAACCGGAGTACATCATCTCGGTTGGGAATCCTAAGTTGGGCAAGACACCAACTCTTCCAACCGGGGTACATCATCTCGGTCCGTAACATTAAAACAATAATCCAAGTGCTAAAGCAAAATTACTTCTATAATTTGACAAAAAGAATTACATTCTGCTTTGCAAGCCAAAAAATTTCTTTACAGAAAGAGGAAAGTAAAAGCTTAAAAATAATACAATTTCAAGTTGGCCGCATTCCATGGCTGGGGTATGGCTCTTCCCTCTAGATCCTCCAAGTGGTAAGCCCCCTTGCCAGCCAGACCAGTGATCTTGTAGGGTCCTTCCCAATTTGCCCCTAGTTTGCCTTCTCCTGGCACCAGGGTGTTGCCCATAATCTTCCTCAAAACCCAATCTCCAACTTTGAACGGTCTGGGGTGCACTGTCTTGTTATACTTCTTGGAGAGCTCTTGTTGGTAGGCGGCCACATGGATGAGGGCTTTCTCCCGGCGCTCTTCCGCTAGGTCGAGCTCCAAGGCAATAGCCTCGGTATTTAGCTCGGGCTCGAAACTTTCGCTTCTAAGGGTGGGCATTCCAACTTCCAAAGGTATGACCGCTTCCATGCCATAAGCCAAAGCAAATGGAGTTTCCCCGGTCGAACGTCGTGGGGTTGTTCGGTATGCCCAAAGGACGCTAGGTAATTCTTCAGCCCATTTGCCCTTAGCCTTTTCCAGCCGTTTCTTCAACCCATCTAGTATAGTCTTGTTTGATGCTTCGGCTTGACCATTGGACTGCGGGTAGGCCGGGGTGGAGTTGTAGAATTCTATCTTCAAATCTTCACAAAATCCTCTGAATAGGCGACCGTCAAACTGGGTGCCGTTGTCAGAGATCAAAATCTTGGGGACGCCAAACCGCGTGACCACGTTCTGCCAGACAAATCGTTTCACGTCTTTCTCTTTGATGGTTGCCAAGGGCTCAGCTTCAACCCACTTTGTGAAGTAATCTGTGGCCGCGATGAAGAATTTCTGGTTGCCCGGTGCTGTTGGCAGTGGTCCCACTATATCTAGCCCCCACATGGCGAAAGGCCAAGGACTGGTGAGGGGAAGAAGTTCCCTGGCAGGCTGGTGGATCTGATGGGCGAATTTCTGGCATTTTTCGCACTTGCGGACATATTTTTGCGCGTCGGCCTGCATGCACGGCCACCAGTATCCCTGCGAAATAGCTCGGTAGGCCAAGGACCTGCCCCCTATGTGGCTGCCACAAATGCCTTCATGAATTTCAAACAAGAAGGCCTCCACACTATTCGGGTGCACGCACTTGAGATAAGGACCGGTGAAGGACTTCTTATACAACGCGCCAGATGGAGAGAGCCAAAACCGCTCTGACTTCACCCGGATTTTGTGTGCTTCTTTCTTGTCTGTTGGAAGAGTCCGGTCTCTGAGGAACAAGATCAAGGGGTCCATCCATGAAGGACCTAACTCGGCGCAGAGTACATCCGTCTGCCCGGCGTTTTCAATGCACGGCCGCGGAAGAAAGTCAATTAACAGGGGGTTTGGAGACGTACTATCTACCATGGAAGCGAGGCCGACGAGTTCATCAGCTCGGCTGTTTTCTTCCCGGCCAATCCGTTGGACTCTGATTGCCTCAAACTGCTTGATATGGTCCCTGACCAGAGCTTGGTACTTCACCATCCTATCGTCCTTCGCTTCATAAATCCCCGAAACTTGGTTAACCACAAGCTGGGAATCACTGTATACCAGGAGCTCGGCAGCCTTCATTTGAATTGCGCTCTTGAGCCCGGCGAGAAGCGCCTCGTACTCAGCCTCGTTGTTAGACGCCGGGAAGCCAAGTGTGATAGAATGCTCAATGGTTAGGCCGTCCGGGGATATAAGAACAATACCTAGGCCGGCACCATGGCGGTTGGACGCTCCATCAACAAAAAGCTTCCACATGTCCCCCACAAAAAGCTTCCAGCAGTCAGATGGGTCCTGAGAGTTGCGAAGGGCAATGGGATCACAACTGCTCGGCTGTGCGGTGTCAAGTTTGGTGTTGACCGGTTCAAATTCAGTGCCCCTTGGTGATTCGACACCGGACTCAGCAAGTTGGTCTGTAATGCTCAAGTCCGTAGGCGAATCATCAGGTTGCGGTATGAAGCCGACCGCAGGTTCTGAGCTGTCGGGAACCATTCCTTCCCCCCTTGATGATTCGGCACCGGACTCAGCAAGTTGGTTCAGAATGCCCAAGTCCGTAGGCGAATCATCAATGTCTGAGCTGTGTGGAACCATTCCTTCCCTCCTTGGTGATGCGGTACCGGACAGAGTGGATGGGTTGGTGATACACAACTCCGTCATCGCATCGCCGTGTGGTATGACCGTGCAAACTGAGGGAACTTCGATGGTGCGCACTAACTCCGCGGCACTTCCTTCTTCAACTGGTTGTTCCTCGGTTGGCATTGCGTGCGTCTCATCATCTGCCTCGGCAATGTCGATCGGGCATACCGGATGAGTGCTAGGTGAGAACTCGGCAACAAAATCGGCCAAGGTTTGGGCTTTGATTGCGGTGCGCGGCTGGAACTTCACATCGAACTGTCCCAACTCGACCGCCCATTTTAAAATTCGGCCTGAAAAGTCTGCGCGTTCAAACAAGGCCTTGAGGGGAAACTCGGTCAGTACGACGATGGTATGGGCGTGAAAATAATGTGCCAATTTCCTCGAAGCCATCATCAGTGCCAACGCAAGCTTTTCCAGCGGCAAGTACCTCGTCTCAGCCGGCAGCAAGGTCTTACTTACGTAAAAAATTGGGAGGTGCTTGATTCCTTCAGCCCGGACTAACACCGTACTTACTGCGTGCTGGGAGACGGCAAGGTAAAGGTAGAGTTCCTCACCTGGCTCTGGTGTAACCAACAGCGGCGGAGAAGACAAATAATCCTTGAGTTCGGCCAAAGCTCGGTCACACTCGTCATCCCATGAGAACTTTGACTTCAATGCTTGAAAGAAAGGGCGGCAGCGATCTGATGACCGGCTTATAAATCGATTAAGCACGGCGGCCATCCCGGCCAGATGCTGCACGTCCTTAGCCGAGCTGGGCTGCTTCAACTCTTGCACGGCTCTGATCTGAGTAGGGTCTGCTTCGATGCCTCGGTTCGTGACTAAGAATCCCAAAAATTTCCCGGATCCCACGCCAAAGGCACACTTCGAGGCGTTCAAGCACAGCTTGTGCTTCTTCAGAATGGCGAACATCTCGGCTAAGTCGGACAAATGGTTTGCCTCATGTCGGCTCTTTACCACCATATCATCGATGTAAGCCTCCATTGTCCGGCCGAGCAAAGGAGCAAACATTTTGGTCACCATCCTCTGAAAGGTTGCTCCTGCGTTTTTCAAACCAAAGGGCATAACTCGATAGCAGAAGAGTCCCCTTGGAGTCGTGAAAGAGGTGATCTCTTGGTCAGGCCCATGCATGGCAATCTGGTGATAGCCGCGGTACGCATCCAAGAAACTGAGCCGATTGTGTCCAGCCGTCAAATCCACTAGCTGGTCAATGCGCGGCAAAGGGAAGCTGTCTTTTGGACAAGCTCGGTTGACTGTCTTGTAGTCGACACAAACTCGCCACTTTCCATTCTTCTTAGGCACCACTACCGTGTTGGAAATCCACCGAGGGTAGTGCACTTCCTGTATTGCTCGTGCCTCAAGCAAGTTCTTTACCTCCTCTGCTACTACCTCGGCGTGATGCAGCGCCGATCTCCTTGTTCGCTGGATGACTGGCTTTGCTCCAGGGAAGACATTGAGGTGATGGCAGATAAAGCTTGGGTCAAGGCCAGGCATGTCGTAGGGCGACCATGCAAAGACTTCGATATTCGCCATCAAAAACTCAATCATCTCGGTTCTCTCCATGGCCGAGAGACTTGAACCGAGCAAGAAGAATCTGTCCGGCTGCTCGGCATCAATCCGCACCTCAACCAATTCTTCAATAGCCTTGTCTTCGGCTTTGGTGCCAACATCATCCAAGACACTCCGGTCCTCCGGTCCCTCGATCATTTGAACGAATCCTTTGGCAGCCCGGCTCCCGTTGACCGCCACGAAGCATTGCTTGGACATGACCTGATCACCCCAAATCTCCTCGATTGCCCCCATAGCCGAGGGGAATCTCATCACCTGGTGGTAGGTCGATGCTACGGCTTGCATGGCGTGAAGCCACCCTCTTCCAAGGATAAGGTTGTACGTTGAAGGCACTTGTAGCACCCAAAACTCCACTTGCTTGACCACGGATCCCGCTTTGACCGGCAGGATAATCTTTCCCAATGGCCACTCCGGCTGCGAGTTAAATCCAACTAGTGGCGAAGTGGCCGGAGCCAAGTCTGTCTCACGGAGTTTGAGCTGTTTGAACGCATCATAATACATGATCTCGACTGAGCTTCCCTGATCGATCAAGATCCGTCTAACATCAAATTCTTTGACGCGTAGTGTTACTACAAGAGCATCGTTGTGCGGCGTCTGGATACGCTCTAAATCCCTTGAGGTGAAACTAATCACGTCTTTCTCTTCTGTCTTCCCCCTTTTGATGACAGGCTGTACTGACAAAACTTCCCTCATATGCTCTGCCTTCTTGATCATGCCCCGGAGTTCGCAAACACGCTCCGGTTCCACGATGCCGTGGATGACATTAATAACTCCTTGTGGTGGTGCATCTCGGTCATCCTCTCCCCTGGGATCGACCGGAGCCTGGTTCGGTTTCACGCCGCCATCAATGTAAAGGTCCAGATGCCCGGCCGCAACCAGTTCTTCCAAGTGTTGTCGCAAAGGCAAACAATCCTCAGTCCGGTGGCCCCTCTCCCGGTGAAACGTACAACGATACCGCGGATTGTAGCCCTTTTGTCCATCGCCCAACTTAGCAGGAAACCGGACATACTCCTCGTCTCGGATTTCACTAAGTATGCGATAGATTGGAATCTTGAAGACCGTGGTTATGCCGGTCCTCGCCTTCATTCTTCTGTTTGCGTCCTCAACGTCATCTCGGGGGTAATCATCCCGGTCATTCCGACGTCCTCTACCCCGGTTTTTACGATTTGAACCTCGGTCTGATTCCTCTGCTCGGTCATTTGAGCGGTTGGACTCTTGCCCAACTGCGTGCACTTTGCCTGCTGTCTTCTTGTCTGTTCCGACCGGAGTGGCCTTCACGGCGGAAGCTGACGCATCATCCTCTACTCGGATGTGCTCATTGATGCGCTGTATTAGCTGGCCCATGGAGGTCGGCTGGTGCATGGTAAGCGAGTCCCGCAGTCTATGTCCGACAGGGAGACCACGCTTATATTGCGTGATTGCAAGGTTGACCGGGCAATCCAGGATCTCGTTGAAGGTTTCCCAATACCTTGAATTGTATGCCTTCAGTGTGTCGCACGGTTCCATCTTGACACTCAGCAAGTGATCGACTTCCTTGGGTGTTTTTGTGTTGGTTTTGAAGCGCGTAACAAACGCTTCGGCCAACTGATGCCACCGTTGTATGCTCCCTTCCGGCAACCTCTCAAACCACTTTAAGCCCAGCTCACCTAAACTGGACGGGAAGATTAGGCACATAAGTCCGTCATTTCGCCTATGTCCGGCCATGACCTGTCGGAAGTGGCTCACATGCATATAATGATCGGTTTTGCCGTCGTAGAGCGTGAACTTAGGTTGGTGGAAGCCTGCCGGAAGCGGTGTTGTTTCTATTTCCAGGGAAAAAGGGGTGGCACTCAGCCTGGCCAGGTCTGTATCTTCAAATATTGGCACTGCTTGGCGGGGTGGAGGCATTCCGACCTCCTCGCTGGCGTGAACCCCGTAGGAGAGCCGCTGGAAAGCTGGTATTCTCTGGGCTTCGCGCCGGCGAGCCCGCTCCCTTAACACTGCCCGTAGGTCCTCTGACTGAGCAGAATAAGAGTACCTCGACGTCGTCGCCGGACGTAAGGGTTTGTAGGTGCTGTCTTGCGCGCTAGACTTTTCTGCATGCATGTCGGAATCACCAACCTGGTAACTCCTGGTGATGGAAATGGACTGGGTACGTCGCTGACTCTGATCGCCTGACCGGCGGGATGGGGTGTGCTCACTGTGGTCTCCCACTCCAGCTACACCTTTCCCTTTGACATGCCGCTTAAGATCCTCCATCTCCGCCGCCATCCGCCTGATGACAGCGTCTTGGTCCCTTAACTTGTTTTCCAGTCGCCTGGCGTGCGAGTCTCTCCTCCGCCGGTGACCGTCTGGACTCCGTGAATGACCATGACTCCTTCCGCGCTTATCCCGCGCGTCTCCTGACTGTCCTCCAGTGGGCGTCCCCAAGTCAGCCATTGGATGGACGACAGGAGGTCCCTCTCTCCTTCGGGTATACTCCGGGGTGGCTCCGTCGATGGCGGACAACGGAAACTCGTCGTTGTTCGCCATGGACGGCGATCAGACGAGCCTGGAAGACAAGGTTTTGTCTGAATGCTTCCCACAGACGGTGCCAATTGTACGGGGAGCAAATATTCCGGCAAGCCCGTATTCCTTTCTTCCGAGCTCCGTCGATGTCCAATCACCTGTGAGCAAGTAATGGTGAGCTACCCGGCGGTGTGTGGCCGGAAAAACCCTCCGACGGTCAAGTTAGCACACACCTTAAGAGGAGTAGAGAGAAGGGAGAGAGTGTTTGAGTGTAAGAATTCCTTACAGAGATGTTCGTGTGTCGCGTATGGGGGGCGCAGACATGCTTATATACCCACTGAGCCCCATATCCACTCTCTGCCATCTCTTGACACGTGACTCTGCTATCCCATCTGTCAGCATAAACCATGCCATTCATCACCTAATCTCAACTGCCTGTCATCACAGCTGGAGCTCGGCAGCCGAGCTGCCCTACCTCGGTCATACCATGCTTCATACTTCAAGCGCCTAACCGGATAAACACACGGAGGACCGGGCTAAGCGGCATCCCGACCGAGCCTAGCCCGGATACTTACTTTGATCGGCCTTCCTGCCGGTCAAACAACTACCTCGGCTGACCACGCCTTTCCGGGCGCCGGTCACTCGGTCTGTCTGGCTTCGACCATCCTCGGACCGAGCAGCTTGGTCCGATCGGTCACTTCCTGGCCGAGCAGTTTCTGTACGATCCGGGGTGGCACACAGTCCAAACTCTGCCCGGCCCAAGTTCCGGCAGCCCCTTTCCGGGCGGATAGTTGATCAGCTCGGCCCCATGCACCGTTGGGCCTTCAACCTGCTCGGCCGTTACCTCGGCCCAACTCCAGATCATAAATTACCCTCTCAGTAGACATTCTTAGTCAATTATGCAGCAAGTTTTTTTCGTAATTACGCAAATATTCTTGGTTAATTATGAAAAATAAATATTTTTTCCTTTAACAAATTACAAATACACCCATAAAGTTTGTTTAAAATATGAATCAGTCCTATATTACTAGAAATTACATCTATCGTTTGTTATAAATTTTAATTTAACACCATACCCAAGGGGAAAAAAAACAATTATTCTTCTACGCAATCATAACTTATCAAAATTATTTATTGAAAAATATTTCTCATATCATGAAAAATTGTTAATGGACTTAATGATTTATTTATTAACAAAATGGTTAATTGAAAATATTTTTCATATCATTAAAAGTTGTTAATTTACTTAATGATTTACTTATGAATAAAATTGATCATTTGTTATGAGAGTATGATTAATGTATTAATAAAATTAGTCATTTGTATATATATATATATATTTGGTTCTGTTTCTTTATTAGTTCAATAACTTATTTTAGTAGTTTTTTTAGATGGGAGAATTATCTTAGTATTTGTTTTATATTTATCTGTTGAGAAAAATTATACACCATAATTTTTTTTATTTATAAATTCGGAAGAAATGTTAAAAACTCATAAATTCACCAAAAATGATATGGTAATAGAATTAAAGTCGACATCATCAAGTGTATAACAAATCAAAAAATGATACATATCATCCCACATAAATCTATCATAAAGTTGTGAAATTTTTTTTCCCCTTCTCTCTCTACTTCTCTCTCTACCTCTCCTAGGGTTTCTTCGAAGGTGCCGCTCGGGGCGGGGGAGGGTGGCTCCAGTCTCCGGCAGCCTCTCCCCTCCCTTCTGCTCCCCATCTCTTTCGGTTTTCTTGCCTTTTTGGCTCAATAATACTTTGGAAGCTTAGGCCCCGTTTGTTTTGGGTTATAGCAAGGGAATTAGGATTACTAGTACCTTGGGATTAGTATATGGGGTGTTTGTTTTGAGAGATAGCCTAGGGACTATTATTACCTTGGGACTAACTAATACCTTGATATTACTAATACCTTGTTTGTTTTGAGAGATAGGGAGGGTACTACTAATACCTTGGTATTACTAATACCCTTGGGGAGAGGATTCATAGTGAGGAGGTAGAGATGGTATTAGAAAAATAGTGAGGGGATTAGAAATTTTTTTATGTTTTTTATTTTTTATATATTGGAAATTTTTTTAAAAATATAATTCTTAATTTTTTATATTTTTTTATTTGTTTTATTATTTTATATAAAAATAATTTAACAATTCCTCACTACTAATCCCCTCACTATGAATCCCCTCACTATCAATCCCCTCACTAACAATCCCCTCATTATTAATCCCCTCACTATCAATCCCCTTCATTCTATCTCTGAAAACAAACGACCCTCACTAACAATCCCCTCACTATTAATCCCCTCACTATCAATCCCCTCCATTTCATCTCTGGAAACAAACGGGGCCTTAGTCTTTCCACTTCTCCCTCCATGTGAGGTCCTTTCCCCTTCTTGGTGGAACTCTACTCTTCATCCTCACTCTTCTCAAACTTCCCTAACCAGGGCCTCACCGAATCTGCGGTTCTCGTCCTCCGTCCGCACCGCCTCCACCCTACCAGATCTGCCAGATCGTCCATCTCCTAAGTGGGTTGGGCATCAGATCTACTCCTCCTGCCACCTATCCACCACCGGTTTGCCATGGATCCTGATTTGAAGGTCTTTTCTTTTCTGTTTTGTCTTTTTTCGATTTTGCTTGTGGATTTGGGGTCATCTGTGCTGGATTTGTAGCTTTCCAAACTTTGTGGTTGATATATATGATTTATCTCAGACAGGCTCTAATGTTGATTTTGATCGGCTCTGCTTTGGCAGTATGAGCCCGGTTCGAAGATTTTCATATTTTTCTCCAAAGCGTTGCTTGTAATTTTTTTACTCTGTTTTGGTGTAAGCTTGGTTTTGATGGCCCTTGTAAATGCCATTTTTGGCTTTCATTAATAGATTTTCTTCTGATAAAAAAAAAAAAAATCTATCATATATCTAATTATTTATTCTATTTAATTTCATAAAAATAATATTTAAATTTTAAAAAAATTATTAAAATATAAAACTTAAATATACTATAATAATAACTCATACCTTACACAGCCCTGTGTAAACTAGTATATATGCATATATACATGCTAGTTTTCAACCCCGTGCACAGTTTCAATTCAACGGTTTTTAATTTAAAATTAATAATTAAATATATTATTTTTACATTTATAAATACAAATAATATTATGTATACTAAACAGTCATGCAGTCGAAGTATAAAACTACTTTCAATTTGTTTTTAGAAAAAGAAAAAAAAGTATTTGTCAAAGAATAAAAACTTATAAAAATAATTTAAATTTCACTACTTTTGTTATCTCAAATGAAAATTATAAAATAAATAACAATTTTCATAAGGTATCATACAAATCTAGATAAATAATTTAAATTATTCAAACATATAAAGTTTTATTTTTTTAATGAATTTACCTGAAAAGTTAAACATCAAACTCAATTAAATCAAGTTTGCAAACATTTTATTGGCAGGTGTTTTCACTTTTTTCGTCCAAAATAATATATAATATTATATTCCATGAGTTCAATTTGATAATTTTCTAACTCATGGTTGATTTTAAGATAGATTTTATAAATTAAATTAATTTTAATATAAATATAATAATTTATTTTATTGCAATTATTGTATTTTTTTAATTAAGAACTTTTTAGATGCCATAGAAAAGTTCATAAATTTAA
The DNA here is from genome assembly GCF_055761805.1 of Camellia sinensis. NCBI lineage: Eukaryota > Viridiplantae > Streptophyta > Magnoliopsida > Ericales > Theaceae > Camellia > Camellia sinensis. The sequence continues at coordinate 32,636,336 of NC_138967.1, forward strand.
ATATAACAAAAACATATTATTTAAAATAAGATAAAATCTCAATAATGTTAATTTAATAAGACTATCTCACTACTAAGGCCTCGTTTGAGAATTACATATTTTAGTCAAAAAGTTACTATAAGTTGTCACATTATTCTCTATATTTTTATGTACATCTTTTTATAAAAATTTAAAAAATTACTAAAAAAGTTTGTTACTAAACTAGACCTAAGATATTGTTTAGTAGCACAATGAAAACACTCTAACATGAAAATATTTGTTAGAAACTGCTTTCAAATAAGTCAAAAGATATTATAGTGTCTCGTAAAATGGCATACCAAATATAATTTTGTAAATGATTTTACATAATCCAATATAAAATGATTGTTGAAAATTATTTTGTTAACATTTTATGTCGTCAAATATCACAAAATGAGAAAAAATATTTGTAATGAAAACAATTTACAACAAACAAAAGGAATTTCAACATCAATTCAATAATATTTTATTAATTTTAATGTGATTTTATAAAACTAATAGGACTAACAACATTAATCATGAAAGTCATTGACCACCGACCTATTTTTAAATTTTTTTTTTAGAGGGCTTCGTGAAAAAAAATAAAATAAAGAAGACTTTCTTAATTATATTATATCATTCCCTAAGCTTATTCATGTATTCTTATAGGGAGACTATCAGATTTCTGTAGCTCATTTTCTTATTTTTTGTCTTCTTTTTTTATTTATTATTTTTTATAATAACCTTTACATTTGTTTTATCATTCTTTTGTAAAAGCATTCAAAAATCATAATTTTCTTCCACATGTTATTAATATATTGAAATAATTCAAAAATATAGATACAAAATGGTGCATTTATATAAGAAATAAGAAAAGCGAGGGGCTTTTCTCCTGTCCATAATCAGACTGTAGAGGTGTTGTTCGGCTTAATGGGCTCAATTTTGAATCCTATTTTGATAATCTAAATTGTTTATATTTTAAGGTTCGTTGAATACATCATTCCAACAAAAAATCAAGCCAATCGGATAACGGCAACCACATGTTTGGATCAGTTTTCTATGAAAAAATATGAACGATTCATACAAAATTAACTAATTCGAATACGTGGTTGTCGTTATCTGATTGACTTGATTTTTTGAAAGTATAATACACTCGACAAATTTTAAAATATGAACAATTTAAATTATTAAATCAGAACCTAAAAATAAGCTTATTAGGCCGAACAATACCTCTCCATGGACTAGAGAGAAGCTGAACTCATAAGAAAAATCATAAAAAGAGATGAGACAAAAAAAAATGCAGGAGAAAGGCTTAAAAGACATATAAATTCCTCTCTAATTACAGAAATGACACTTGACAAAATTTTAAGAAGTCAACACATATTGTCATTTTAAAAAGGACAGTGTGTTTGGTTTGAATTTTTTGGATTAAGTGTTTTGAAAATTGATTTTTTTAGTTTTCGTGTTTTTTTTGTTTTTAGTGAATATTTTTTAAATTTTAAACATTTTATTTTTTTAGATGCATCTTATTTACATGTATCTAAAAAGTAAAAAATCTGTGAAAAAATATTTTAAAAAATTAATAAATACATAAAAATATAAAAAATATACTGAATTCTTGTATTTTTTTTGTATTTTTGGTATTTAGTGTATTTTTAAAAGATTTTTTTTTACAATTTGTTTACTTTTTATATGTATTTATGTTAGGTGTGTCTAAAAAGTAAAAAAATTGCTTAAAATATTAAAAAAATTCAGTAAAAACAAAAAAATATGAAAAATAAGAAAGTAAAATTTTCTGAACAATATTTTTTGAAAAGTGAAAATAAGCAAGGTGTTGTCATTCAGAACCAAAAATTAAATCTAATTTTCAAATTCAGTGATGTAGCAATTAATTAAAATATTAATGGCCACACTCTCTTATATCTTCTTTAATTATTAACTAATTATATCACTCATACATCATTAAGTATCAAAAATAGATCTCAAAAATAAATTTATATATCATTTTTTTATTTAATTATTAATCAATTATTTCACTTATATATATTTGAATTTAAAAAGTAAACATGCCGAATAGAAGACTTTATTTACTTACGTATTAGATAATAATGACAGCAAGACAAAAAGTAGCCTATCATTTACACGCCAATTCGTCACCACAAACTTCAAAGTTTCACATTAATAAAGACTAGCCCATCACCGTGCCATGCACGGAATACTTATAAATATTTTAATTTATTTTAATATATAAATTATATTTTTAAATTTTTTTTATAAAAATAATTTAATAATTTTATCACTAATAATAATATACGGAAGAAGTTGAAAAAGATACTATAATAACTATGTATGGATTGTATCTATAATTATTTGTATAAGAAGATTTTAAATGCTAATCGGAAGATTTTGACCAAATCAATAAAAGAAGATATGTGAAAAAATATATGGATTGGAAAAAATTAATAAATACTAATAAAAAAATTTTGACTACATCAATAAATACTAAATTTTTCTTTTGAAAAAAAAAAATCAAAAAATTTAAATTAAAATGTTGAAACTCCACAAGACATGAGGTTTGAAACCCATTTTTCCAATATATATATATCGACAATGCTATGTAACTCAAATTTTGTAACTCAAAAGTTTTGGCCATTTGAGTTACTTTTGAGCCACAAAATTTAAGATACGAGACATTTTCCTATATATATATATATATATATATATATTAGCTAGCTTTCATACCAAACCTTATGAAATATATATATGTATCATTTCTTTATAATTATCCGTATATAAGCTTTTCAATTCCAGGCAATCCCATACAAAGTGCTTTTGCAGAGTAGAAAAAACAAACCAACCCCAATATGGTGCACGGCCACATCCTCCTCCTCACTTTTCCTGCTCAAGGCCACATCAACCCTTGTCTCCAATTCGCCAAGCGTCTCCTTTCGATGGGCGTTCACGTCACCTTCACCACCAGTCTCTCCGCCCAACGCCGCATGACCGCCGATACACCGGAGGGCTTGAAATTTGTCACCTTTTCGGATGGCTATGATGATGGGTTTAAACCAGGGGACGATAGGCAACACTACTATTCTCAGATGAAAAAAAACAGCTCTCAAATAATCAGAGATATTATCACCACCAGCTCCGACGAAGGCTGCCCCGTCACGCGCTTGGTCTACACCTTCCTCCACCCTTGGGCGGCCGCAGTGGCGCGTGACTGTCACGTCCCGTTCACACTCCTTTGGATTCAACCCGCCGTGGTTTTGGATATCTACTACTATTACTTCAATGGATACGAAGAGGACATTGTGAAAAATCACAATGACTCCTCCTGGTCCATTGAATTACCGGGATTGCCACGGCTTTATAGCCATGACCTTCCCTCTTTTGTAATTCCTTCAAGCTCAAACGCTCATACGATGACAGTATTCAAAGAACTTGTGGACACGCTTGATGAAGAAACCAACCCTAAAGTACTTGTGAACACTTGCGATGCATTAGAACCCGAGGCCTTGAAAGCTATTCAAAACTACAATTTGATTGGAATTGGACCCTTGATTCCATCGGCTTTCTTAGATGGGCAAGATCCATCGGATACTTCGTTTGGCGGCGACCTCTTTCAAAAATCAAGGGAATATATTGAATGGTTGAACTCAAAGTCCCAATCATCGGTGGTTTACATATCGTTTGGAACCATGATAGTGCTACCAAAGCAACAAAAGGAGGAAATTGCGCGTGGTTTGTTGGAAAGCCATCGGCCATTCTTGTGGGTGATGAGACCAGAAGAGAGTCGCGAAAAAGAAAAAGAAGAAGATGATGAAGACGCGCTAAGTTGCATGGAAGAACTCGAGCAACAAGGGATGATAGTGCCGTGGTGTTCTCAACTGGAGGTTCTTTCGCACCCGTCTTTGGGGTGTTTTGTGACACACAGTGGGTGGAATTCGTCGTTGGAGAGCTTGGCTTCAGGAGTTCCGGTGGTGGCGGTGCCGCGTTGGTCGGATCAAGGGACGAATGCGAAGATGATGGCAGAGGTGTGGGGGACAGGGGTGAGAGTGAAGGCAAATGAAGAAGGGATTGTTGAGAGTGAAGAGGTTAAGAGATGCATAGAGGAGGTGATGGGGGGTGAGGAGAGAGGAGAAGAAATGAGGAGAAATGCAAAGAAATGGAAGGAGTTGACAAGGGAAGCTGTGAAGGAAGGTGGATCTTCTGACTTGAATCTCAAGGCTTTCCTGAAGGAGATTGGAGGAGAATGCTCTTCTAAAGTGTTTTAGTCCCATTTTCTGTTTTCTTGCACTTTTCTTTTTGGTCCATGTAGAGACTGGGTTTTTTCTTTTATGTTCATCAGAGATGTTTGCTTGATATCATTTGGTTACACAGCCCAAACGAACCCATAGTATAATTATAAAAAAATATATATATATTATATGTCTCAAATTTTTTACTAAATAAATGATTAATATTTCATATGATTGTGGAGTTCATAAAATATGAATTCTACACCTATTTAAAATATTTAATCATTTATTGAAATTTTTTTTTGATATTCTTGATACTATCCTTATAAAAAAAAATAAATATATAAAAATTATTTGAGCAATGTGTTGAGAGCCAAAGAGCAACTTGGAAATCTTGAAAATTGAAGAAAATAATAACAAAATAGTCCGAATTGGCATGTGCATATGGAGTCGAGATCTTCTACAGTAACTTTTTTTTTTTTTAAAGAGAGATGTTAGAGTGTTTTCTTTGTAAGGTCAGAATTATTTTTAAGTGATTATTAATATTGTGGGGAGATGAATTTTGAATGACAACACGTGGTCGAGGTGTCACTGAAGTGCCAGTCGAGGTGCCACGTGTCCTGGTCATGATGCCGAGATGATCTCAGTTAGGTCGAGGTTATCTGCGAGAATACCGGAGTCCGAAATAAGTGAATAAGGAACAAGAATCCTAGAATGAGGAAGGACCTCAGCCTGGATAAGGATAAAATTCTTAGGGAGTTTATCTTTATCTATTGGAGAGTCCAAGATGAGCACTGAGCTGAAATCCATTGAAGCTAGGCTTCTTTTGGGATTAGGTTTGTGTTGGCTATAGAAGAGAGGCGCCCTCATAGGTCTAAGGTATGTCTTCTGATATTCTGAATAGTGAGTTAAGCACTTTTGCTATCTTTGAGAGATAACTGACTTGATCGTCGGAGTGCACCCTAGTGGACGAACCACCACTGGAATCTTTTCTTTTTGTGACAGATCGTTCGGGCTCAATCTATTCTGCCAGTGTTCTCTAGCTGAGTGCTTGATTGGCAGTGTGGTCGGAAATTGACACACACAATTTGGCGTCGTCTGTGGGAAAGAAAGAAGAATAGATGGCCAGCGACGGACAGAAAGAGAAGGTTGGGAACGACACCCCTACTAGGAGTGGAAAACCTGTAGACCTTGATGTCGAAGGAGACAATTGCAACATAGAGACTCACGATAAGAATCACGAAGGAAAGGACGTCGGCCAGGAAGGCGACGTTTCAAAGAAAACGGACCGAAGCGGGTATTACAACGAGGATGATCTCCAGGTATGGAAAGAAAGATGCCTACGGAGGGACGATGAGGTAAAGGCCATGGCGAATAAATTGGTGGACCTGCAGACAGTGGTCAACTTCATGATGCAGAATAATGTCATACAACCACCATACCCACTAAAAGATACGTCGATTCCAGCGGCAAAGAAAGATGCCCAAAAAGAGGGGCAGAAAACAGTCCCTACAGTTCCCCAGCACACCAGGGCTGAGAAACACTCTCACCGGCCTTCAAGGGAGGTCGAGCGAGGGGAGTCAAGAAGGGAAGAATCAAGGAGGACGCATCGCACCAAGGAAGCCGACCCCAAACAGCATCGACATGTCTAAGGGCAGGAGTTGTGCTTCGACGCAACCAATGGAGAAAGGACCAAGAGGACTGACAATGACACAGGCAGTAGTGCACCAAAAAGATTGAAATCAGGAGATAGCCGAGCTCTTGGGCGGACCAAAGAGGACTTTAGAGATTACCTCAAGAGGAAGCAACAAAATGTCGAGGTATCTTCCCCGGTTAAGCCAAGAACTCCATTCTCGGTAGAGTTGGACAAATTTGAGGCTCCGAAAAGATTCAGTATGCCGAGGTTATAGATATACGATGGTAAGTCGGACCCCAACTTTCACGTCGGTTTATACCTGAACTCGATGGCCTTGTACACTGGGAACGAGCCGTTACTCTACAAGGTATTCCTCTCATCCTCCGAGGAAATCGTATCGGACTGGTTTCACAAGTTGCCGAAAGGAACTGTGAAAACTTAGGAAGGCCTGGCCGAGATGTTTGTGGCCAGGTTCGTAACAAACAAACTATAGCCCTTGAGGGTAGACGCCCGGATGGCTCTGAAGATTGGCGAGGACAAAAGCATGAGGGCCTATGCCAAGAAGTATTATGAGGTATTCAACTGAATACTAGAATGCAACCAAGAAGTGGCCGTCGTATCATTTAAAAATGGCCTGAAAGACGATTGCCTTCTCTGAAAATCACTGGCAAAGACATTGCCAAAAAGCATGGAGGAACTTATAGCTAGAATTGAGAAATATGCCAGAGCCAAGGACGACATGCCAGGGACTAAGGCGACAAAGCAAGAGAAAGGAAACGGCTCGCCAAAGCGAGGCTGAGGTAACAACGGATCCAACAAGCAAGAGATAGGACTGAGGGCTACACAGACAGTCACAACTGTATTCCGAATCCCAATTCACAAAGCCCTGGATAAAATCCGAACCCAACCCTACTTCAGAGCACCAACAAGGGTACCAGGAGAATTTATGGGAAGAAGCCTTGATAAGCATTGTGCTTACCACAATGAAGATGGGCATCTGACTCAAGGTTGTAGAGCCCTGAAGGCACACCTGGAAGACCTGGTAAGGCATGGCCATTTAAGGGACCTTGTAGATGAGGCCAGGACAAGGGAAGAGCAGGCAAGACTGCCTCAGGCACCAGCAGCTCCACCTCTCCCAGCACAGCAACCGCAGGTAGGCGAATCTCGGGTAATTAATGTAATTCACTCGAAGGTCAACGAAAACAAAATACGGGGGGAGACCCAGGAGGTAAAGCACTTACAGCATGTGTACCGGGTCCAGCAGAAGAGACCTCGGGCCGAGGAGTGCCAAGGACCAGTAGTGTCCTTTACTGAAGCCGACCTGGAGATGGTACAACATCCACACAACGATGCCTTGGTAGTATCCTTCCAGGTTGGGGAGTGCCAAGTGAAGTGTATCCTAATTGACCAAGGCAGCTCTTGTGACATCATGTATGTCAGGTGTTACAAGGAGTTTGGCCTTCACCTAGACGATATGGAGCAATCCAATGGCCTAATGGTCGGGTTCAATGGAACGCCGACGTGGTCACTAGGAGCAGCAAGCTTGGAGGTGAAGGCTGACACCAAGAAGATAAAGACAGAGTTCACCGTAATCGACACACCCTCTCCTTACAATGCTATCTTAGGAAGGCCATGGTTGCATGCAATGAGGGCTGTTCCCTCAACATTGCATCAGCTATTGCGGTTTCCAACAGAGCATGGGATAGAGGAGGTCAGAGGGGATCAGCTGTAGGCAAAGAACTGTTCCATGGTAGCAATGAAATCTACTTGCAGCATACGAGAACCAGAAAGGGCAGAGATCGAAGACGATGACGTGGAAGTCCTAGAGGACGTCGGCAAGGAGCCAACCGAGAAGAGTGAATAAGCCCTAAAGAAAATCCTCGTCCAGCAGAGGGATGAAGAACGCTTATTCCTTTTCGGCTCGGGCTTAGCCGAAGAAGAGGAAAAAGAACTGGAGGCTTTCTTGAGAACAAATATTGAAGTGTTTGCTTGGACGCCTTACGAAATGCCAGGCACTGACCCCAAGGTCACTTGCCAGAAACTGAACGTAGACAGGTCGGCCAAACTTGTAATCCAACGGGCAAGAAGACCGACGTTGTTGCATGTTGAGGCAGTGGAAGAGGAAGTAGACAGACTTTTGGAGGCCAGAGCCATTCGAGAGGTGAATTACCCGACATGGCTATCGAATACAGTGGTAGTGAAGAAAAAGAATGGTAAATGGAGGGTCTGCGTAGACTTTACCAGCCTAAACAAGGCCTGTCCCAAAGACAGTTTTCCTTTACTCAAGATTGACCAACTGGTGGATGCCACTTTAGGGCATGGAAGGATGAGCTTCTTGGATGCCTACAAGGGGTACCATCAGATAGCCATGCACCCTCCAGATGAGGAGAAGACTGCGTTTATCACCCCAAAGGGGCTGTATTACTACAGAGTGATGCCTTTTGGGTTAAAAAATGCAGGAGCAACTTACTAAAGATTGGTAACCAAGATGTTCAGACAATTAATTGGCCAAACAGTGGAGGTATACATCGATGACATGGTCGTGAAGACCAGGGAACCTAAGGACCATCTGGAAGACTTAAAGGCAGTCTTTGACATCCTAAAAACATATCAGCTCTGACTCAATGTATCGAAGTGTGCATTTGAAGTTGGATCTAGTAAGTTCTTGAGATACTTGGTGACCAGAAGGGGCATTAAGGCCAACCCAGATCAGATCAAGGCCATCCTAGAACTGAAAAGCTCAACATCGACGAAGCAAGTACAAATGTTGACTGGAAGGGCTACAGCCCTGAATAGGTTCATAAGCAGAAGTTCTGACAAATGCAAACCCTTAATCAGCTTAGTAAAGAAGGCCACAGACTTCGTATAGACAGAATAGTGCGAAGTCGCCTCGGCCAACTTGAAAAAGAATTTGACCATGACTCTGGTTCTCTCAAATCCAGAACCTGGAGAGGAGCTGTTTCTGTACTTAGCAGTTTCGGAACATGCGGTAAGCGCAATGGTAATCCGAGAAGAAAATGGGAAGCAAAAAGCAGTTTACTACGTGAGTAAAATCCTGGCTGATGCAGAAACTAGGTATTTACCCTTGGAGAAGTTAACGCTGGCTTTAGTAATGGCTTCAAAGAAGTTGAATCATTACTTTCAAGCCCACAAAATTGTGGTGCTAACTGAACATCTTTTGAAGTCCTTGTTGCAGTAGGGAGATCTGACAGGCAAAATAGCCAGGTGGGCATGGCCTTGGGCCAGTATGACCTGGAATACAGACCTAGAACAACAATCAAAGGCCAAGTTTTGGCCGACTTCGTGGCCGAGTTCACGCTAGGATCCATTGTACATCGGGTTTCGTTGAGCCGAGGTGAATGATGTTCAAGCAAGCAAAGAGGAGCCCAGCCGAAGGCAACGGAGCAAAGGAAGGAAGAAAAACTCAGACCCTGCAGCATTTACATCGGCGACTCCTTTTAACTGTTTGTTGATAGGAGTTCAAACCGATAAGGAATGGGGGCAGGCGTAGTACTAGTATCTCCAGATAGACAGATACGAAAACAATCCATTCGTTTGGGGTTCAAGGCCTCAAACAATGAAGTAGAGTATGAAGCACTGATTGCAGGACTGAAACTGGTAGTAGCAGTAGAACAGATGAGGTGATAGTCTTCTGTGACTCTCAGCTTATAGTCAACCAGACAATAGACGAGTTTGCAGCCCGAGACGAAATGATGTCGGCCTATGTAAAGGAGCTCGGCAGATTGGTGGCCCTGTTTTAGAATTGCCGACTACAGCAGATTAGCCAAGATGATAATAGTCTTGCTAATGCCCTGGCCAACCTGGCTAGTGCAATACAACCTGGAAAGGCAAGGACGATAATGATTGACTACTTGTCAGGCCCCGAGCATCGAACCACTGGCCACAGAGCGTGAAGCAATGTGTGTGGACATGGGACCAAGCTGGATGGACGCAATAATAGCATTCCTGAAAGAAGGAAAACTTCCAGATGATCACAAGGAGGCACACAAGATCAGATTGAAGTCGTCAAGATTTAGTCTGACAACAGAGGGACATCTCTATAGAAAATCCTTCACTGGACCCCTTTTGAGGTGTGTACATCCTTCACAAGTTGAAGATTTATTGTACGAAATACATGAAAGAGTATGTAGAAGCCACGCTGGAGACAGATCACTTGCTCATAGGGCCGTACATACAGAAAGATGCAGAAACCTATGTCAAGAAGTGTGAAAAGTGCCAAAGGTTTGCACCTCTGATACACCAACCATCAGCAAACCTAAACCCAGTATCTAGTCCTTGGCCGTTTGCCCAATGGGGCATGGATCTTGTTGAAAAACTGGGCAAAGGAAGTACTTGCTAGTAGCAACAGATTATTTCACCAAATGGATAGAAGCTGAACCCCTTGCCAAGATTGGAGACATGGATGTGAAGAGCTTCATATGGAAGAACATCATCACCAGGTTTGAGATCCCAAGAGCAATAGTTACAGACAATGGAACACAATTTGACAGTAAACTAATCAAGAATCTGTGTAAAATTTAAAATCAAGAATTATTTTTCAACCCCAAGTTTTCCTCAAAGCAATGGACAAGCAGAAGCATCCAACAAAGTTATCTTAAATGTGATAAAAAAGAGGCTACAAACAGCAAAGGGAAAATGGGTGGATGAATTGCCCAGTGTACTCTGGGCATATCAGACTACGTTGAGAAGATCAACGGGAGAATCTCCATTTGCCATGGCTTATGGCACAGAAGCAGTAATTCCACTAGAGGTCGGCATCCCAGGAATTAGAACTCAGGGAGTAGAGAATAGGACTAATGATGTATTATTAGCCTGAGATTTGAATCTGCTAGAAGAAAGAAGGGAGAGAGCTGCAATGCAGCTGGCGGCATACCAGCAGCAGCTTGCCAGGGCTTATAATAAAAAAGTCAACCCAAGGGAGTTTCAAGTCGGTGACCTCGTCCTGAGAAAAGTCGTCGGCAACAAGAAGGATCCCAAAGAGGGCAAGCTTGGTCCGAATTGGGAGGGACCCTATAGAATCATCTCGGTATTGGGCAATGGGGCATATCGGCTTGAAGATAATGAAGGCAAAGAGTTACCAAGGCCCTGGAATACTTGCAATTTGAAATATTTTATCATTAGACTTTTTTGTTCTTTGTTATTAGCCGAAGTAATAAATAAAGTTTTAGCTTGATTTTTTTACTTGTGACTGATAAGATAGTTGACGATGTTTCTGGAATACATGCATAATGAGAACCCAAGTGGAACTTAAGTTCACATTATAGGGCAAAGAGTTGGAAAATGGTTTCTGAAAAGATAGAAATTACAAGCCAAAATTAGTTTAACGCTTGTTAAAACTTAAGTTTACAAGTTGAAGTTAAATCGAGGTTATGATTAACGCTTGTTGAAACTTAAGTTTACAAGTTGAAGTTAAACCGAGGTCATGTTTAACACTTGTTGAAACTTAAGTTTTCAAGTTGAAGTTAAACCGAGGATATGTTTAACACTTGTTGAAATTTGTGAAAAATTTACAAGTTGAAGTTAAACCGAGGTCATGTTTAACGCTTGTTGAAACTTAAGTTTACAAGTTGAAGTTAAACTGAGGTCATGTTTAACACTTGTTGAAATTTGTGAAAAATTAACAAATTGAAGTTAAACCGAGGTCATGTTTAACACTTGTTGAAATTTGTGAAAATTTTACAAGTTGAAGTTAAACAGAGGTCATGTTTAACACTTGTTGAAATTTGGTAAAAAATTTACAAGTTGAAGTTAAACCGAGGTCTTCAACCGAGGTCATGTTTAACACTTGTTGAAATTTTGTGAAAAATTTACAAGTTGAAGTTAAACTGAGGTTACGTTTAACGCTTGTTGAAATTTATGAAAAATTTACAAGTTGAAGTTAAACCGAGGTCATGTTTAACACTTGTTAAAATTTTGTGAAAAAATTAGAAGTTGAAGTTAAACTGAGGTTACGTTTAACGCTTGTTGAAATTTATGAAAAATTTACAAGTTGAAGTTAAACTGAGGTTACGTTTAACGTTTGTTGAAATTTTTTGAAAAATTTACAAGTGAAGACCAAGGTTGTACCAAAAGAAGTACTTATGTACTTGCCGAGGTAAACCATTGGTTTGTATAACCGAGGTATATAACCCCGAGAAAATTGCACAGATAAGGTGTGTGCTTGAAAGCATGCAAAATTATTCCAAGTATAGAGTCATATAAAGAAGACAAACATACAAGCATTCAAAAGTGGAAGTTGTATTTACATTCAAAAGAAGGAACATTGACCACATGGAGAGCTTACATTGTTTCAAAGAAAGAAAAAAGCACAAGGAACAGAAAAAAAAGGAGAAAAACATCAAACTAAGACTCTTCGGCGCTTCTGGCTGGTTGGGTCTGGAGTTCAAAAGACTGCTGAGAAGACATCTCGGCGACCTTTTCAGCCGCGAGCTCGGCATCTATTTGTTGAAGGGTTTGGTCGAGGCTCTTGTCGGCAATAGGCTCGTTCGATGTTGCCTTCTCAAGAGTAGCATCTTTGGAGACCTCCTCTCTTTCTTCTCATCCTGAGTCAAGTCCAGGACTTGCTCATTTGGAGTAGGGGACTTGGCCCAAGCAGCTTCATTCGATTTTCTCACCAAAGCTTCCTTCTCAGACTTAAAATCTTCTTCGGATTGGCTTGAAGTAGGGGGGAATGACAGGGCGAGGACGTCGGCGTTCCTGAGGGGGGAGCCCTCGGGGACATCAAGCTTTTTCAGGGCAGTCATCCAACTAAGGATGAAACTCTTGTTGCATGCCTGTTTCACCTGACTCTTGTAGTCCGCCATGACATTGGCCACCTCATCAGCGTACGCCTTCTCATCGGCGGCCTTGATCTCGGCATCTTTTGTGGCCAGGGCAGCCCGGAGCTCGGCTTGAGCCTCAGCAGTTTTTATTTAGGCCTCGTTCTTCTCGGCTTCAAGGACCTTCTTAATGGCCTCTGCAGCGTCAGCTTTCTCCTCAACTGCGTCCTGAGCTTTTATAGCTGCCTCAGCTTGATCTGCCAAGGTCTTCATTTTGTCCTTGGCCCTGTTGAGGGACTTTTTTAAAGCGGCGACCTCCTTGATTTTGTTGGCCAACTCCTTTCTCATCTCAAAAGCTTGCATTGAGAAGGAGTGAGCATGCTGGATTGCCTAAAAGAAAATGAATAAAACAAAAGTTAGTAAAATTCTCTGAGTATGAAGGAATAGGGAAAGAAAAATACCAAGTGTGAAAAACTTATTTGAACAGAATGCTGGAGCATCAGAGCGAAGTTTTCGTACTCGTTCATCTCGGCGTTTCGGTTGAGATCGTTTAGAAGGAGCAAAGCCGTTGAGAGGACGACGTCGACTTCGAGGTCAGTCGCACTGTCGCCAGCTTTGACCGGCTTGTCCTCAATGGTGATCTGGGGGGCACAGGGGGAATCTGGTTTCATTGGCCCTGAGGTTGTGGCTGACTCGGACCTCGGCCTCTTTGACCGAGTAGATTGGGATGGTTCAGCCTCGGCGGGCCTTTTCTCGGCGGCAGAAGGTGTCTTTTTAGTCTCAACTAATTTTGAAATTCGTAAGGTGTCCTCAGTATCAATCTGAGTCACCGTTGCCTTTGGCTGAGCCTTCTTGAATCTTTTGGGTTTCGGCTTAGGTTGAGGCTGAGACTGCGCTGGTCGGGCGTCGACGGTGGATGAGATGTCGGCCAAGAGATCTTCAGCGACTGCTTTCTTGCGGCCAATCTCAGCAGCGAAAACAGTTTGGCGTCGTCGACGGCATTGAGATGGTGGGATTAGTTGTGGAGCCGAGGGAGGTGGTTGCTCTGCTGGATCAGAGGTTGACCCCTGATCTGGCCGAGATGATGAAGCTGTGGGAGGAGTAGTGATGGACGGAGGAGACTGACTCTTCTTCTTCTTTGGAACGTCAGGAAGAACCGACTTGTAAGTAGGAATGAAGTTAAGTAGCAGAGGGGCTATCCGCTTGTGGACTGGCAAATCCAATAGCTTCTTCAAGTCCTTGCTAGGGAAGAAAGAGTTGCGAAAGCCTTTTGGTGGCTGGGAAAGAACTGCAAAAAGACGAGCACAGACGTTAGAACAAAGTATTGAAAACTTTAAAAAAGAGAGCAAGGAAAAGTGATACTTGGCTCTTACTATCTCCTTCCCTGAAAACTGTTCGGCTTACAGGATAAAGGTGGAGGTCATCGTTTGGTTGAAACTCCTAGTTGCCCGAGACGATGAAGTAATCGTCTCCAGCACCCTTGTTTGAGTTTGGGAGGTCGACAATGAGCTTGTACTCAGTGGACCTCGGCTTGAGGTAATAGACGTGGCCTTTTTTCGATTTTAGGTGACACATGGTGTAGCAGTACTGGATGTCGACAAGGGTAACTCTAGTGTCTTCATTCTTGGCTAGGGTGATTATACCATTGATAACTCGATAAGAGTTGATGGCAAGTTGCATTGGGTTCAATTTGTAGTAGTGGAGGACTTCTCGGAAAAGGGTGTCAAGTGGAAACCTATGTCCGCACTCAATAAAGGCCACTATTGGGAAAGGCATAAGGTCCACGTCGGGCATAATGGAGTCCTCCTCTCCTGCAAACCTGAGGTGGACGTCGGCAGGAATGGAAAACTCCTGCCTAAAGTACTCTAACTTAGTTGGGGGGTCTACCCTATGCTTCTAGATACCCATGACGTCGGCTTAATTGGAGAAGTTGGATTTTAGAAGGAAGTGTTTTGGAAGGGTTTGAGGGACCTCGGCTAAAACCTAAAAATGTACTATGGTAAGAGTTTGTATGGATCTAAGGGGAATTCGTGTCAGTTTTTTCTAAGGTTCGTAAGTTCTATAGACAAATCCCAATCCTAAGTCTAGGCAAGTGAAGATTGAAGGCAGGAATCTGGAAAAAACACGGCAAACAAAAACAGAAATGCAATTCAGAATCAAGAATAGTGATGAATCGTCAAGAACACAGTGATAAAGTTTGTGCAGGAATGTGAGGCCAAGAACAATAGCAAAGATCAATAGATATGTAAGCAGTGTATGAATAAACAAGAGTGGATTGGGCCAAAAATAAAATCACGATGTAAATATGCCCAAATGCATGATTGAGTTCACATATACAGATTTGTAATAAAAAATATGAGCAAAACCACAGTAACGGAGCACAAGTGTAACAGAATTCAAAAAGAACCAAGAACTGGAAGGAGGAAACAGAAGCTTACCAGATGATTGAAGCTGGTGTTGAAGACGCCGGAGTCAGGAGTCGGTTACAATCAGAAGAGGACAGCGAAAGCTTCACCGGAGGAGAGGAATAAAAGCAGTTACAGAGCTTGAAAATCTGGAACAATGGCGTATTTTGGAGAGAGAAGTTAGAGAGAGAAAGAGTTGGGAGCTTGAGAACAAGGATGTAAAAGTGAAGAGACGGAGAGAGAGAATTGATTTTGATCAAAACGCGGAGAATGGCGGCAAAATACCGTCAAGGCGTCTAGGGCGACGTGCTTGTCAGACGGCGCACCCAGACACAAGACGACTTACAGGCGCGTATCGAGTACGATCCAGCAAGGGGAAGATGCGTGGCAAAAACGGTTAATTTATTTTGCGTGACAGCTCATATGCGTGAAAGAGCTCTTGGAGTTCTTGATTTAATGGAGCAGTACCTCGGCTTGGAAAATAATCTCGGCTGAGAAACTTGAACAAACCTGGTTAGTGGTTCTGAGACATTGATGAAAGCAGGCTATAGGTCTTGGACATATTAAGCCGACAAGTTCTAACTTCGGCAATAAATGCTGAAACGAGTTTAACAGACATGCTAGATGGAAGAAATGATATAGGTTCCATCACCTCAAGATGCCGAGGTAATAGAACCTAGGGGGCAGTTGTGGGGATATGAATTTTGAATGACAACACGTGGCAGAGGTGCCACGTGTCTTGGTCATGATGCCGCGATGATCTTGGCTAGGCCGAGGTTATCTGCGAGAATACCGAAGTCCGGAATAAGCGGATAAGGGACAAGAGTCCTAGAATGAGGAAGGACTTCAGTCTGGATAAGAATAAAGTTCTTAGGGAGTTTATCTTTATCTATTGGAGAGTCCAAGATGAGCACTGAGCTGAAGTCTATTGAAGCTAGGCTTCTGTTGATATTAGGTTTGTGTTGGCTATAAAAAAGATGCACCTTCATGGGTCTAAGGTATGTCTTTTGATATTCTGAAGAGTGAGTTAAGCACCTTTGCTATCTTTGAGAGATAATTGACTTGATCATCGGAGTGCCCCCGGGTGGACAAACCATCGTCCGAATCTCTTCTTTTTGTGATAGATCGTTCGGCCTTAATCTATTTTGTCAGTGTTCTCCAGCTGAGTGTTTGATTGACAGTGTGGTCGGAAATTGACACACACAAATATTATTATATCTTTAATTTAATATTATTAGAATCTTATCTTTTATAAAATTAAATCTCAATTATTTAAAAATTCATTCTAAAATCTATAAAAAAAAATATATTAAAAAAAAAATCACGAGGATCTCATTATAATGTGCGTATGCACTTACGTACTACCGACAAAGAAAATATTATTCTACATGACTTTGTCAATTTCGAGTGTTGTTAAGAAGTGTCTTAGGACTGAAAGAGAAAGATTAATAACAAAAACAAATTGTAAATATATTTTTTGAGATGTATTTAAAATATGACTTCTCTTTTATAGTTTTGAAAATTGTAAATAATTTCTTGTCAAAAATTTACATTTAACAAAATTAATAGAAAAAATAAAAATTTTAATTAGTCTCTTATACAGTAGTAAAATTATATGAATTGTTAATTTAAATATATTTCTGACATCATTAAAAATTAGAAATTGATTTGATAATTTATTAATAAAATGAGTTATTTGTTACATGGTTAGAAACTTGAAAGGTCGAGAATTACAGGAATAATCCGTATTTTTAACAAATCTCAAACGATGTATTTATAATTTTATTCCAAAGAAAAAAAAGGTGTAGATTTCAAATCCCTCATGTAGAATGTTTAGTGTATATTATTTATATATAAAAAAAAGGTTGATCTATAATCACAACAATTTCTTTTATTGTGTTCATCTCCAAAAAAAAATAAAAAATGATAAATATGTTTTTAAAAATAGATCATTTATTTTTTTTAGAGACAAATGCGTTAAAATAAATAATATAATTATCGAATCGATCTAATTTTTTCATAAATGACAAACCGACACTATAAAATAAATTCGGATCATCAAAATGGGACCAGTGGTGATCCCACAAGCCACTCAAGTTTTTTTCTATTTTTTTTTTTTTTTTTGGTTTAGATTTGAATTTGAAAAAAATCTAATCCTTTCACTAATTTCATAACATTTTTAATTCATTTTAAAATTTCTGTTAACTTTCTCATAATTTTTAAACCATGTTTTTTGCATGAATTATGACATCTTGTCCGCAAGGGCTTGTTATCATTCTCTTTCAAAAAATTAGCATGTTCATTTTTTCATACTACAAACGTCCAAATGACTGTCATTTTCCAACATGATTTTTTAATCGAAAAAAGTCACAAAAAAAAAAAATACTACATTTTTTAAAAAGTCAAAAACCGACTAAAAAGTACATTATATACATTAGTATCAAATTTTGTTACAACTTACATCAATCATATTAAGATATAATTTGCCTTTGGTACTTTTTATTAATTATTAATTTTAATTAAATATATCAAATATATTTACATAAGTAATATACAAAACGATAATTACAACTAGTGATATAAATACAATTTTCAGTTTAATTAATTACGTTGTGTTTGACTGGGCATTAATTAATTGCCCAAGTGGGTTTTGGTTTTCACCACACATTCCATGAGAACCAAACAAGGTATAACAGCAACGTCCACAACTTTTCGATTAGATATATATGGGGAAGGATCTTTCATCAGTCGAATTCCTGTTTTGTGCAAATCCTATGGATCTATCTATACATTTATTAAAGACTAAATGAAGCCGTTGTCCTCTAGTAATTTGTTTTAAATTATTGTTTTATTGAATAAATAATTCAACACGAGAGGTGGTTTTTTTTTTTTTTTTTTGGATACTTATGTGTAGGTTTTAAGAAGTGAATTTATTGTCTAATAAGTCCTATAGAAAAAAAATTTCATAAAAAAAGGGTACTAATTGTAAGTTTTAACGATAATTTATAAAAATTATGACAAAAAAGTCACTAATTGTAAATTTTTAGCGACATATATAAAAAATTGTCACAAAATTTTTTTTTTAACAATAATTTTATCAAGATTTATTTTTAATAAGATTTGATGAGAATTAAATCTAATTATTAAGACCTATTGATAGTTTGCTCATTTTTTTAGTGGGCTGCGAGTTAGAGGGGATAATAATAATGCTAGAGACTTACATTTTACATTTATAAATATATTTATATTGATATGATAAGAGTGATAGGTCTTATATCATTAAGTATTTAATTAATTAAAAATTGACACTTATCTGATAGCATTATTGTAGATTAAATGGTGAAAAATTTATAAAAATCTCCAACACACTCCGGAAATAAAATAGGCATGTGGGACTTTGCTTTGACTAGTCCTCTAATACATGCAATCCTTTCTCTTATACAGTCAGGATATGAACCCATCTTTTGAAGTAGTGGTGGCTACAGTGTCAAGTAAGACATATTGAGAATTAGATAATCCATTATGAATTATTTAAAATCATAAAAAAAAATAAAAAATAAAAAGAAAAAGAGAAAACACAAAAAAATAAAAAAATAAAAAAAAAATAGATCACATAAGACGATACGTAAAATGAAGAAAAATTACATTCGCAGTGTTAAGAATCAAACTCAAGTTTCACACCTAGTAAGGAATAGTTTTTATTTTTAAAATAAGAATTTCATTTTTATAAGTAGGGAAAAATATATTAAAAAAAATCCGAGTACAAGAGAGATGATAACAATATAAGAACAAATCTCAAGTTCCAAAGTCGAGATTATTTAGAGTGATTTTTCTTAAAGTAACCCTAAACTAATTTTTTGTATTGTTTTTGTACATCTAATTTTTGTAAAATTAATTCAACCAATCAAAAAATTAATTTAAAATCATTTTTAAAAAAAATTACTCTGGAAGATCCAGATTTGCTGATTGGGAGGACATTTGCTCAAAACAGGAAAATTGAGGTTGTAACAGAACTTCAACATGTTGGGCTTGTTGCATATAAAGTGTTGAATAATTTGGAAGCTGAAATATAATAGGATGATTGGGCTTGCTTTTTATCTAGGGAAGACAGGCCTATCCAAAATTAGCTAACTTAACAATGCATATGAGCCTTGTCTGGCTTGAAAAATACAATAGGCATCTTTGGTAGGGCTTATAAGCTTATTATTTCAGTATTTAGTTTAATTTAAGTTAAAATATTGTGTTTGATACAACTTAAGTTAACCAACTTATAGCTTAAATTAAGTTATTTCTCAGCTTATTTCAAAAGCTGGTCAGGGATGCTTAAATTTTCGACTTAAGCACATAGTTGGTGTGGGGGGCTAAAATTACTTAAATGCCCTCGTCAATATCCAAATATTAATATTAATTGGTATTAATTATTAATAAATTTATATTGTATATTTTTATATTAATTAAAAAATAAAAAATTGTATATTTCTGAAGAAAAAGAAAAAAAAATCAATATTAATTAAAAAATAAATATTAATTGGTATTAATTATTAATAAATTCATATTGTATATTTTTATATTAATTAAAAAATAAAAAATTGTATATTTTTGAAGAAAAAGAAAAAAAATCAATATTAATTGGTATTAATTATTAATAAATTAATATTGTATACTTTTGTAATGAATTAATTATTAATTGATGCTAATTGATAACAATTAATAACAATTGTTGATTATTAATATTAATCGATACTAATAAAAATTAATTATTAATATTAATTTATACTAATTAATAATTTTAGTATTAATTGATACTAATTAAGCAATTAATTGATACTAATTAATTTATAATGGAAAAAACTTGTAACAATAATACTTCCATTACATTTTTATCAAATGTATCAATTTTTATATTAATTAATACTAATTATATTAACTTTTATTAAGGAAATATTTTTTTTAAAAAAATTAAAACTGAAAAAAATGACAAAATAATCATTTTTATATCATATAAGGGCAGAAAGGACAATTATACAGTAAAAAGCTATTTTACAGCTTATTAACTAAACATTACTCTGCTGCTTAAATCCATAATCCCACAGCTGCACCAAACAGGTTAACAACTTATGTTCACAGCTATAAGTCATAATCTGTTAAGCTATAATTTATAATCACTTTTCCATAACTCTACCAAATGGGGCCAATAAGGCTTAGAGGATTATGTTGGATGGAATTATTAGTGAGGGGATAGTTAGTGAAAATATTGTTAATGTGGGGATTGTTAGTAAGGGGATTAAGTACAAATGTGTTTATTTTGATAATAGTGAGAGGGATAGTTAGTGATGAAATTGTTAAATTATTTTTATATAAAATAAAAAATATATATTTCTATATTTAAAAAAAATTCTAAAACAAATATATATATATATATATATTTTTTACAAATAATAGGCTGTACTTGAATAAAAAAAAAATACACTTATTTTTTCAATCCCCTCACTATTTTTCCAATTACATGCTTTCTCAAGGAAAGCGAAGCCCACTGACGTACATCATTGACAATCCCATTGAACTAATAGTCTAGTAAAGTATAAGGCTTACCAAACAAGCCATGGGTGAGGTGGCCTCACTAGCAATCCAATCCCCTCGATGAGTCAGGCAAACAAACGTGCTATAAATGTGGCGCAACAGGACATTATGCTAATCGCTGTAGGGTAAAACTCAAACAGAAACTTAATGAGATGGCTCTTGATGAGCATCTTCAACAACAAATTCTAGATACACTATCAATTGATGATACAGAAACCAATTTTGAAAATGAACTTGTTGAATTATATTCACCCTCCGAGTCTGACGATAACTCAGATTCGCCAGAAATTTGTGCTTGCAAAACCAGTAATTTGAATCCCATAATAGAAGACAACTATTGGCGAACCATAGTTGAAATGAATGGTCTTAATATTGGAGGACCAAGCATCAATATCTTAATAGATGACCCAAAATCTATGCTAGAATTATCAGATCAAATTAAAGATCCAGAAATGAAACTAAAATTTTTAGAATTATGTTATCAAAATTAGAAAATTGAAGAAGTTCTTCCTATAGAACACTACAGTATGAAAGAAGTTCTGAGTCAAATGCAATCTTCACCCTCACTTGAAAAACCAGTAACTATCCAAGATCTTAAAATGGAAATTAATGTCGTCAAAACAGAAATAAAACACCTTCAAAATGACTAGCAAAAACAACTTGTATAGATATCAAAAATATAAAACACCAGTTGAAACACATACTGTAACGACCCCATCACGTATAATGATTAGTACTTGATTAATTAAGAGAATTTGAAATTTAATTGCCGAGTATTATAATTTAATTTGGGATTTATGAGAATTGTGATATCTGACTCGTATATGATCCTATTAAAGATTTATTTTGGAATTAGAAATTAAGGGTCCAAATGGCTCAAGGAAGTGAAGTTAAGAAGTTGAATCAATTTAATCTTAATTATGGACCCATTTGGGAGTTTAATTAAATATTCGTTTCAGTTTAGTAAAATTGAGATTCGATTAATTAGATCCTGATTGGAGTTAATCAAGTTAATTAAATTATGAAGATTGAGAATTGTAATTATTACGAATTAAATTTATTTATGGGGTGTCTAATTTGAATATGTAATTTAATTGACGGAAATTTGGAATTAATCAGAAGTTGAAGGCCTAGATGATTTAAGAAAACAAAATTGAGGATGATAATAAGTTCAATTTAATAATTGGAGCCTTTTGGGATATTGATTAAAAATTTGATTCAGATTGATAAATTTAGATATAATTAATTGGGTCTTAATTAAAGTCAAACTGATTAAACTATGTCAGATTTGTAATTAGTTACGATTGATTAAATTATGTGCTAATTGAAATTATTAAAATTATATTAATTAAAATTAGTTTAGACTAAGTGAAGTTAATTAAGTTAACACATAAATTAGTATAAGAAAAGCTAATTCTAGAGCCTTCAAATTATGTGCACGTGTATATGAAATAAAGGAAAATAATGTATAAGAAAAGCTAATTCTAGAGCCTTCAAATTATGTGCACGTGTATATGAAATAAAGGAAAAGAATGTAATGTTCATCTGGGCTCAAGGAATTCAAAACATAGAGTTAAAGAGAGGGAGAGAGAACGGTATGGAAGAAAGAGGAAAGAAAGGGGAATAAAGAATTGAGTGTAATGCATTGAAGCTATCCACCATCTGTTTTGGCTGGAGCATGAACAACCGAGAGAGAGAGAGAGAGAGAGAGAGAGAGAGAGTGGGCTTGTTCCTTTATGCTGGTGGGTTTGGAAGGAATTCAGGGAAGGAAAAATGGAAGATAATCAAGAAATTTATCAAATTGAAGATTAAAGGTAAATATTTCAAGCTCGAATTTTGTAGAATCTTTGTATTACACTTGAATTAAAGATGAGTTTGGGTTCAATTTCATATATAATTTGGAAGAAATTAGAAAAACAAAGATAAAGAAATTAAGGCGGGTTCATGGTTATGGAAATCAATTTAGAAATTAATTATTTTGCATTTAATTTTTGTAATCTTGCATGAATTTGGGCCTTATTTCTACATGCATGTAATTTGGAAGAATTAAAGAATAAATATGTGTTTGATTTTAATTATTAACCCATGCATATAATGTAATCTAAGAGTTTGACTCAAATTAAACATATTTTGGAATATCTATGACTATGAATTAAATTGAGGTTAAAATAAATTGAGTTAAGCTTGAGATTAAGGAAATGAGTTTGGAAAAATTTATCAAGTAAGTTTAATTTGTGTTATTCCTCATGAATTTGGATTTCATCTTTACATGCATCAATGAATCTTTAAGAAAGTTGGAGAATTAATTTCATGTTTGGGTATAAGGAGAGCAACTTTTGGGAAATTATGAATTCATGAACATTTTGAACTTAATATTGAATTAAAGGAATTTTGGATGTAATTGGTTTGAATGTTGACCCTAATTTCACACATGCAAATATTTTCTAAGAGTTTTATAACTTTAATTTCATGTTTTAGATAGTCCTCCACGCATCATGAATTAAGAAAGTTATGGAATTAGTCTCATGGATTTTGTAAGAAATAAGGTTCTAAGTAAGAAATTAAATAGACTCATAGTTGTGGAAATTAATTTGGAAAATTAATTGTTTTGATTTGATTTTGTAGTATTTTCTTGTAATACATGAGTTTTAAGAGAATTGAGCCATTCAAGTTCACATTTTGAAGAGACAAAGGAAATGTTTTAAGAAAAACAAATTTATGGAAATTTGAAATTAATCATAAAGTTTTGATTTTATAATTAGATTTTTATTTAATCCATGCATGTGATGTAATTTAAGAATTTTTATTCAATTTAGATACATTTTAGAACACCCATGATTATAAATTAAATATTTGGTTAAGAATTGAGTTAAGTTGATTTTGTTATTAATAGTAAAATTGGGTTTATTTGTATTACATACATCATGAAATTTCAAGAGGTTGGGAAGTCTAATTTATATTTTAGAATTGTGGGTTGATATAAAGAAAATGAATTAAAACTAAATTTGGACAATTGGAGCATGATTTTGAATGAATGTTTTCTAATTGAAAGTGTTTACTAAATCATACAGTGGTTCTCCATTTTTGTGAACCAAAAATACATGTTTTGAGGCTTTGAATATCAAATTTGAACTTCAATTGCAATTTTGGAAATTCTAGAATTTATGCTATCCGCTCAAGCGAGGAAAGTCTCGCTCGAGCGTGAAAATCGAGCTCCCAGAAGTTTTTCAAATTTTACAGTCCGCTCGAGCAACCAAAGTGGCGCTCGAACGAAGACCCCATTTTCAGCATATTTTGGAAAATTACATTTAGTTCACATTTTTATTCTCATCTCTTTCCAAAGCATTTTGGACATGATTTATGACTCAATAAAGATTAATAAGTTACCAATCAACATAAATTAGTTAGTTAAAGAATGAATCATTGATCTAGTAGTAATTGTTTAAGAAGCCAAGTAAAAGATCAATCTATTTGGAAAAGAAGGGCTTAGTAATGAAAGAATATGTGAAATAAGAACCCGGTTTATTTGAATGAGAAAGAATAAGCGTAGTAGAACTTCAGACTATTTAGACAGAAAAAGATTAGAAAAGTCAAGCTTGATCAATGTAGTAATATTGTATTTCAATGTGTATATGTTATGTGCTTGTGTAGGTCACCTACCATTGTCTGCCTGATTTATCTGATATGTCCAGTCCGTTTGATTTGCTTCTGCGGCTATCTGTGAGTGATAACATAGTAAAGCTATGTTCAACTTTATTTATTTTCTCTGCGATGAATTAAGATCTGTTTTCTGAAATGATATGTTCTGTACAATGAATGATTGTCCAATTTCTGATATGTATTCATGACATCCTTAGCATCATGTGATATCTGTTGGCTGTTACCCGGTATCAGAGGTTCCACCATGGAACTTAATTTGTCTGCATTCTGTTACCCGTACCGGAGGCTCCATCATGGGGCTCAACGTGTTTATTCTCTGTTATCCAGATTCGGAGGTTCCTTCATGGAACTGGTTATTCATAATCACCATATGTTTGCATCTGTTCTGTATTTGCTTTGTTAGCGCTAATGGATGTACCACGTATAATTAAGCATGGACTTTGATTTCTGTAATTGCTTTAAGAAAAAATATGAATATGAATATGAATTATGATTTTTGAATCTGGTATGGATATCATTCATTAAAACCCTTTACTCTGTTATTATTCACTGGGCTCTAGCTCACTATATTATTTATGTATGTAGGTGATCAGGCGCGCAACCAGACTTAGAGGCATCTGCCTAGAATCTGTTTTTGTCAGCCAACCTATGTGCCTCTCGTGGAGGTTCCGGATATGTCAAGTGATTGTCGCTATGTGATTTAAAGTTTAAGTTCTATTTTCTTGGTTGGTTAAGCAAGTCTTGTGTACTTTGAAAAAGGGGCTAAGTCCTTTTTGTCTGATCTGTATATATATTATGACGTAGGGATGATGTTTATATATGTATATAAAAAGTTTAAAATTTTTCTGTCTTATATAAGTCTGCACAGCTCAATGGACGTTGTATATTTGTTATTTGCTTCCACTAGCCCCTAATATTATGTTAATTTGTCTCAGAGGCTTTCGATAATCCCAGGATTACTGGCCGGTTACGATGCTAAACCTATAGGGGCAGGTTTGGGTTGTGACACATACCCTAAAAAGATAAAGGTATTGCCATTCCAGAATCAGAAAACCCAGATCTAAAGGACAAAGATAACCAGTATTTAATGCTAATAAATCGAGTTACTCTTCAGAAATGGTATATTAGAGTTACTTTTATTATTAAACCAGATTTTATTATCAGGGATGTAGTAGCTCTTGTTGATAGTGGAGTTAATATGAATTGCATTCAGGAGGGATTAGTTCCTAACCAATACTTTAAAAAAACAACCCAATCTCTTACCAGTGCAAATGGTAATTCTATGAAGATCAAATACAAATTACCAGAAGTACTAATTTGTAACTAGGGAATTTGTCTTCTAACTTCTATTGTATTAATCGGAAATATGTCCCAGGCTATCATTCTAGGGATTCCATTCTTATGTTTACTCATGCCTATTACCAAAATTGACTCCATAGGCATTCACACAACGATCAGTAATCAATCAATTATTTTTGAATTTATAACAACATCGTATACTAAAGAGTTAGGTCAAATTAAAGATCTAGTCAATTTCAAAGAAAAACAGATCAATTTTTTTTACAAACAGAAGTAAATTTCCTCACAATTGAACAGAGATTACAACAGCCATCGTTACAAAATAAAATTAAAATAATTGAGCAAGAATTCCACATAGAAATTTGTAGTGATATTCCAAATGCTTTCTGGGAATGAAAGAAACACATATAGTTTCTCTTCCCTATGAACCAGACGTTGATGAAAGATATATTCCAACCAAAGCTCGCCTTAGCCAAATGAAAAAAGAGTATGTAGATTTATGTAAAATAAAAATTAATACTTTTCTCCAGAAAAAGTTAATTCGACCAAGTCACTTGCCTTGGAGTTATACAACATTTTATGTTAACAAAAATGCAGAAATAAAATGAGGTGTACGAAGATTAGTCATTAATTATAAACCTCTTAATGATGCTCTAAAATGGATTAGGTATCTTATTCCGAATAAAAAAAGATCTTCCAGATTGTTTATTGGATGCTGTGATATTCTCCAAATTTGATTTAAAATAAGGATATTGGCAGTTGCAAATAGCTGAACATGATCATTATAAAACTGCTTATAAAGTACCTTTTGGGCATTATAAATGGAATGTTATGCCATTTGATTTAAAAAAATGCTACATCTGAATTTCAACATATTATGAATGATATATGCACTCCATATACAGAATTTGCCATTTGTTATATTAACGATGTCCTTTTCTTTTTATCATCCATTGACCAGCATATTAAACATCTTAATATATTTAAGCATGTTATTATCAGAAATGGTTTAGTAATATCTATACAAAAAATGAAGCTTTTTCAAACTACAGTAAGGTTTTTGGGCCATAATATTCATAATGACACTATTATTCCCATTAATAGAAGTATTGAGTTTGCATCTAAATTCCAGATGAAATCAAAGACAAAACTCAATTACAAAGATTTCTTGTTAGTCTCAATTACATTAGAGATTATTGTCACCAACTATCTTAGGATGCTTCTATTCTTTATACCAGATTATAGAAAAATCATTTCCCTTGAACACCAGCCCATACAAATTATATCTGGTTTAACATTAGAGATAGTCCATTTATCTAGAGCTTCCTTAACATCTTGATATGCTACAAATTCTGCTACTTCTGATGTAGAAGCTATTGTATTGGCTACTGTTGTTATTTCTGAAGGTTCGAAGGAAGACATAATGGATGTATGGTGACCATATATGTACAATTTAAATAAAATATAACAATAATACCAATCATAATAAACATGGCCCTGATACCAATTAGGTGCTCGACACAGAGTTATGGTTAAGCACGTCTGTCAACGTTTTACAAGGGAACAGAGACCTATACGCAATTACTGCACCTACGGTCTGCTAACCTATACGCGACTTGGGTGATGTCCCATTCAACCTTAACTCTGATTTACCCCTACTAAGCACAAACCTAGGCATATTATTCTTTATATTGCTATTATATTAGATTTAAATTTTTACATATATGGTCTCATGATTTACTGTTGAAGTGGAGGTGGGTTAGCGGCCGCCAAAAGTAGATCTCTTTTTGGATCCTCTATTCAGTTAATCTTAATTGTTGATCAATAAATTCTAATTGCTGATTAATATATGGTTGTAAGTATTGATCACGAAGTTGATTTGTGTATGAATTACGTCGTTGAATATTTAAAATTATAATACTTCATGTAATTCAACAAGTAAATTTACAGACATACATAAATATGAAAGAAGTGAGAAAGACTTACAATAAACTTGCTATTTTATTACTTCAGAGCTTACACTAGCGAAAGAGAGAGAGCTAATACGCACTTAAATAAACAACTTAAAACTGGAAATTCACTCTGCCTCAACAAGGATGAAGCTATCCCTTATATAGAACATAAAAGATAAAAGATAAGATAAGGAGAGGACATGTGGCGTGTCCTGGATGGAGTGGAGTCAATTATCCTTATCCTCTTTGTCTGAGTGGAAATTTTCTTTTGACTCAACATCCTTATCTTCATTGGACTGTAGTGAGACAGTTGTCGGTCTCTGTGCTAGATGGCAAACAAAGAATCTACTTTTTTGAAAGTAGTGAAAGTGAGTTACTGTTGGTTGTCGTCTTCTACTGATGCTACTAGAAATTCTTGCTGATGGGGGCAGTCATGCTTTGCCTGTTCCGTTGTTGTCTTTGTCTAATTTGTCGGCAATAAGAGTTGTTAACGAATCCCAAAAATCTCCAAGATTGCGTTCATCTTCTTTAGGTTGGGCTTCTCTTGCTAGTACAGAAAATTCATTTTCATCCTAGTCTGGATCTTCTAGATCTGGATCTTGATTGCTGGTAATAGACTTCATGGAAGTATCATCTCTGGTTAAAGACTGAAGGAATTGTTCCTTCATGAAATCCATGCTTTTGACAAGTAATTATGTTTCAGATAAATTTGGATATTTCTGACGGAGTTCTATTTGAATTTGTAGAAATGGATTTTTAGATTCTGGTAAAGCTAGGATACCTTTGGGAATAGCTTCCAACAGGCTTTACTATGATCCTGGATATTCTTAATTAATTCTGTTTGGGTAGCATCCATACCTTTATGCCACCATGTCACAAAGAAAATTCTTTTGAGATGAGGGATCTTATTTTGGTAATTACAGGCAAAGTCCCATTTCCAAATCTAGGGAATGCCAAAGCGGATAATAAAATGAACCAAGGATTTGGTCATGGAAATGTCCTTATTTATTGGTAATCGGGAACAGGCAGTTTGCCATTCATTAAATAGAAGAGAAATAATCTTTGACTTGTTTAATTATTTTATCTAAATGTCAAACATCTCCTAAGTATGCAAAATGTAATATTAATTTGTCAAACTAAATTGATTAATGGAGTTGAAATATTTTCATAATTTTCTATTTAAGTTTCAACAAAATCAAAATTATCAAATACTTATGTGATCCCTAAAATATATTCTTTGTGGCTTATCGATTCTCAAAATATATATTTTGTTACATTTTAGTCCCTTACCACAATAGTTAAGTGTAGTCACGTCCTACAGAAGATGCTTGTCCAATGTGTTTGTGGCATGCATGTTTCAATACATTAACGTTGTGTTTGGTTGAGAGATTTAGAAAGGAATTTGGAAAGAAAAAGAAAATGTATGTAAAATTAGATGAAATGTAAGTCCATTTTATTCACATTTCACATACTTTTTTTTTTCCCTTTCCAAGTCTCCCAACCAAATACAGTGAAACCCTTATAGGCCTCATCAGTACAATAATTTTTTTGGCCAAATTATATTTATAGTTGCTGTAATTTGTTTTTGTTTTTATTTTTTTTTTGCAATTTGGTCGCTATAATTTCAATTATATATATATATCAAGTTTGCCTATTAATTTTTCATATTATGTCAATTTATCCGATTGATAATATTTGTTTAAATTAGACAGAAATCAAGGACAAAATAATTCTTTCAAAGAGAAATGAACCATTTCAGATTAGACGCAACCCCAACCCTTCAATCACTATTGTAAGAAAATTTGAACATTTTTCAAGCATTTTGAGACTATATATTTCAAATTTAAGTATTTGGATTTGGATTATTAATTTTAAGTATGAATTTCAAAGGAGAAAAAAAAAAAAGGACGCTTAGTTTAAAAGTCTAAAATTGTATTTTCTTTGTTTAAAAGTCCAAACGCTAAAATATTATGCCTAAAAAGACAAGGTTCTACCAAATTACTAAACTACCCTTGTATATATATATATATATATATATATAATAGCGTGAGATTTCTTTTTAATATAAATCCTCTCTTCACATTTGAAAAATTACACCTACCCCCTATCAATTTAAAATGATATAATTGTCTCTTAGTCTTTGTACATATAAAATAATAAAATAATACAGATATTTTGTTCATGTCATTTCAAGGGAAATAACAATCATCTTCTTTGGTTTAACTTACACAAAAAATTGAAATTTTTTTATTTTTCGTGTTTTTTTATTTTTACTGAAATTTTTTAATATTGTAAGCAATTTTTATTTTATTTTGTAGATGCACCTAATCTAGATATTCTTAAGAAATATAATATTTTTTGTGTTTTTTTTTAAATTCAACAAATACCAAAAAAATACAAAAAAATCAATATATTATCTTATGTTGTTATATTCAATGGATTTTTTTTTAATAAAAAAATTGTAAAAGTTTTATACTTTTTGAATATATATCTAGATTAAATTGATCTAATCTAAATATAATGGCAAAAATAAAAATGAAGAATTATATATAAAAATGTTGTGATAATGATATTATTGTAAATATAAATCATGTTTATGGGTGTTTTGTTTTAAAGTGAAATGTCACCATTAAGGTATATCATTGTGTTATACAGAAAAGCAATCCAAGAGGGGGGTGAATTGGGTAATTAAAAATTTTGAATAGAAAATAAATTTTAAATAACAAAGTGAGTAAATGCAACAGGTAGTTAATATACAGAAAATAGAGGAGAGGGAAAGAAGAGCTCAAATACAAAGATTTATAGTGGTTCAGCTCACCGGCCCACGTCCACTCCTCAAGGTACCTCATTGAGAATTTCTTCATTATCAATCAAGGCGCCACCAAGCTTCACCTAGCTTGTGGATTTTTACAAATAACTTACTTCAATTTGTTGAGAACCTCTCAACTAAAATGCCTCACTTTACAAATGTTTCACTCAGAAAATAAGAGTAAGAGTAAGAGAAAGAGGTACAACTGTCCTCTTTTACAAATTTTTTTCTCTCAAAAGATGGATATGAAAGTGTAAGCTTACAGGTAATTTAAGACTCACTCAGATATGAAAGTGGAAGTATAATGGAGCATATTAAATGCTCTTAAATGCTCTGGGTTTCTTATATTGAAGAAGTGTATGATCGAACAAGAAGAGCTTCATCTTTATAGCATTAATGGCTTCTAGCTGTTAGAGAGAGGAGATTTGAATCTTCTAGCTGTTGGAGCAAATCATGGAGTGTAACGAGTTGAATCAAATTGAATTTATTTTTTAATCTCAGTTGGGGATTTATTTTAAATTATTAAAATAAATTCATTTTGGACCCAATTGATTGAATCGTGACCCATTAGTAACCATGAAATATTGTTGTGGTTTTATTATTATTATTTGATTACCATAAAAGAGTTGTAAATATTTATGGTGTATACCATTAAACGAAATATATTTTGTGGTGAGAAAATATTATATTTACTTTTATTATTAAAGATGTTCAAATGTATTTCTAAATTGATATATATATATATATATATATAGGTGTATATATATATGGTTAGATAGTTGTATAGTTATATATTTGTTTAGTCAAAGAAAAGGAAATATCTATAAATAGAACTCAATAGATATTTTTTATACTTTGGGTGTTCTTTCCTAGTTCTTGCCGCGGAGAAAAGAAAGAAAAAGAGTTATAAGTTGGTTATTCATGGGTTTGATCTAGTGTAAGTCATTTTTGACCCCTAGTGCTTTGGATCAAAACGTAGAGGGTGGAAAAGGCGTCGTTTGGCTCCAAGAAAATTTAATTTCTGTTGCCGAAAAATTTGAAAGCTTCTTGGCTTGAGGTAGGAATTTTTCCTACACTTCTTTATGTACTTTTACTTGATTATATGGAGCTTAGAGTTGTATATAATTTAATTAAAATTTTTGAAAAATTTGTGATTTAATTGCTTAAAAGAGAAATTTTGAGAAAAATAAAGAGTTGATGCCCAAATTGTGAAAGTGTAAACTTGGAATATGTTTGTAAGGTTATGAAAGAGCTATGTTTTAAATTTGAACAAAAACGGACTTCGATTTGATCAGTTTTGAAATTTTTACAGTTTTGCGACCAAAAGAGCATTTTTAAAGAAAACAAAGGAATTACGTTTAACTTTTGGGGCTTTTGATCAAAATAGGATGTTATAGTTGAATAATGCTTGGAGAATGAGTTTGGAAAGAAAATGATGTTTTCTTGGGCATTAACGATATTATTTTGCTTAATGTATCTGTTGGAATAAAACCGATACTGTTAGAAATGAACCTTGAGAGGTTGCTGGATGTGATTGTGATATGAAAACTAGTGTAGTTGTTCATATTTGATGAGATGTGGAATAGATTATATTTATCGAAATTTTTGAAATTTAATTGTTTAAATATCTGTTTAGAAATATCTGTTTTGTGCTATCGGTAGAGGATAGCCATGATTGTTGTAGAGATGCATGAGACTTAGGTAAATTGAATCACATTCCTCATTTGTTGAATTAGACATTGCATTACATTCATTTCATTGGAAATGTATCTATTTTTGAGAAATGTTTGGAAATGCATCTATTTGCGAAAAGATGAATACTTGGTGAATCTGGGTAGGGGGTGTGGAACCGCACGGTTAGGTGTTGAGCCTTCCAGTTTACTGGTAAAAATGGCAGTGGTAGTGCATTAGGGCCTACTTGCAGACACTCACCTAGAGATTTACAGAGCCTGTATTTATTTAATAGATATGGTTTAAAATAGCAATGGCTTTATATCTGTTGTTGCATCTCAGCATTGCATGCTTTATAAAAAGAGAGATAAACTGTTTTATCATGAGCATGACATGGGCATACTCCTCTTTAGTCTTGTCATGGTCCATATGTTGTGTAGTATATCTCTACTGGGCTGTCGCTCACCCTATAAGGGAAACCATTTCAGGTACAGGTGATATACCTCCGCCAAGGTACTAACTTGGGAGGACCCGGAGCTGAGGCTTCATTTTTGTTTTATTGTTATTTGTTGAATGTAAGCCCATGACCATATTTGCATTGAGCTGAAACTTCATTTTGTGTAACCAAGAATATTCTTGGATAAATTTGTAAGCCTGTAGGACACTTGTTATCTGTTAGGCCTTTTTTTCATACTTGTTATAAAATGCATGCTTCGGATTGGAACTGGGGCATTGAGATGTGAACAACGTGTATTTGGCATTTGGGATTTAATAGAAATGGATGTATAGAATAGTTAGCTATATATATGTGTTTGTCTATCAGCTGGGTTTTGTTGCATAAATAGATATACCCTGCCCAATTTTTGGAGCGTTATATGAAGGATATCTTCCAGCTATGTTTGATCAGGGTATGGTAAATGCAAACTGTAGATAGGTCTTGGGAAGAGAAGATTCATTAAATGCACAAGTTTTTATTTAATGCTCAACCTTATAAGTTAACTTTTTGGAGAAGATATGGTGTCAGAAGATTTGCTTAGGGGTCAGAAAAGATGACATATTTTGCACATAAATCTGAAAAAGTGGTTGAGAAAAGGGCTGTGTCAGTCCAGATCTGATTTGGAAGTTGGATTTTCGAAACCCAAATTTATGGGTGTCAACCCCTGCAGATTGGGTGTCGACCCTTTGCTCTCTTCTCTTCTCTAAGTTGAGTTCCAGGTGTTCCTGGTGTCGACCCTTATCATTTTTGGTGTTGACCCTTGCTGCTGGATTGCATTTTGAAATTTAGTGTCGACCTTTATTGTTCTTGGTGTCGACCCTTGCTACTGGATTGCATACTGAAATTTAGTGTCGACCCTTGCTGTCTTGGTGTCGACCCTTACAGCTACATTGTATTTTGACATTTAGTGTCGATCCTTGTTGTCTTGGTGTCGACCCTTGCAGCTGGAACACTTAAGCATTGTGATCTTCATTCTGGTGTTAACCCTTGCTATCTTGGTGTCGACCTTTGGACCTGTTTATGGATAGAGTTTTGAAACTAAGTGCTAATCTCATGTTTTGAAGGGCCAAAAATCATTGAAAAACAACACTCTAGAATCATATAACTTCTAGAACCATTGAAGCACAATTTGTATACTATTATTTTGAAAAATTTGAATAACAAGATGAATTCAAAACATTTGTCAATAATCAAAATCAATAAGAATTTAATTTTGAATAACCTTGGGGCTAACAATCTCCACCATTTTGATGATGACAAATATATTAAATGTTTTCAAAGACCGAGTTTCAAAGTGAAGACATTAAGAAGTGTTTTCTAAGAAATTTTGTAAATAAAGGTTTTGAAAAATGAGATCGAAAACTCCCCTTATAAAAAGGGCTTTGAGGTCATAACAAAGATAACTCAAAATATAATGAGAAATATGTATGTCAAAGAGATTTTCAAGAGATACAACAATAGAGTAAGCTCCCCATGTCAATATGCATTGAACTATTCATTAGTAAAGTTAATTTCTTCATTTTATTTTCATTGAATGAAATCACAAGCCCTTTAAAACAAATTCCCTACCGCTCCAAGTGCATGTGTATATAAAACAAAATCACAAGCATTCATAGCCAATCGCAATTAACACTTACATAACAACATATTTCATACCATTAAAGAGATTAGCACAATGTATCTATGTTTCCAAAGTCATCAATTTCCCAACTTTTCCTAACTAATGGAATCAAAAAGTGTTTAACTAAAGCATGCATATGCATCTATTCTTCTACTTCTTTGAATTAAACTTACTTTGCAAAATATATCTATCATCTATCATCCATTCAAAAACTACAAAATAAAAACTACAAAATACTTCAATTAGAGCTTCAAACTTCTCTCCCTTTGTCATTATCAAAAAGAGGGGCAGAGCTTCAGCAAAAGGGAGGAGGAGTACGGGGCCAATGTGGTGCAGCTTTGCGCCAACCTTGGGCAAACCACAACATAAATTTTTGCATTTGTTCACCCAAATCATCATCCCACCGTTGTTGGAAAATTTGGTAGAATTCTTCATTTGAGTCCTTGATCCCATATACCGCAATCACCATACTCTCCACACTAGCTTTGGCAACTTCAATGACTTGGGCTTGTTGGATTTTCAGTCGATCAATGTCACGCTGCATTTTAGTCTGCTAAGAGAGAAGTTGTAGGACCAAGGAGGCCAACTCATCCACCTTTTGTTCCAAGGTAGAGGAGGATAAAACAGGGATAGAGTGGGGGGATGAGGGAATGTCAGAGGCAGGAATGGATTAGGAATTGAGGTTTAGATTGTTAAGCCACCAATTGATTGAAGCAATCCAATCCAACAAGGGACCCTGAACCATGAAGACAAGATGGTCGATTTTGTGAGAGGGAGAGGGAGAGAGAGAGATGAGAGGTTAGAAGGAGGTGCTGGAGTAGAAGGACCAGGGGTGGAGAAATGAAGGGTGGAAGGACTGGGAAGAGAAGAGCTAGGGGTAGAGAGACCAGAGGAAGAACCAGTTTTTGTGGTCTTGGTTTAGACGTTGATTAGAGAATACCCGATATTTCTCAGTGTTTCAGACCCATAAGAAGAAGGGTCTCTAGGGACTTTTTCTTCCTCCTTAAGATCAATTTCGAAATGCTTGAAAATCTTTGTGAAAATCATTCCATAGGGAAGGGTTTGATTATTTTGTTTATGAGCATTGATAATACAATGAACCACCAAAAATCCGAAATCAGTGAGAAAACTAGTGGATAGGCCCTAGATGAGATAAGTGTGACCATAAGTGACGGCATCAAAGCGGCCAGAGTGAGGAGTAATGTTGTGTATGATGATGTGATGTAACAGTCTCATTTCAAGGGAAATGTTTTTTCCAGAGACAGTGATATGATGAGTTAAATCGGGGCTATTTGTGAGAAATCTAAGACCAATAAGATGAGAGTATTGGGGTGGTTTAAGAGCCACCGATAAAGTGACCCTATATCCATCATTGGAGGTTTTTAGAATGTAGTTAATGACAGAGGGTGTCAAAGTGAAAGGAACACCCATTACAAAATAGTCGAGGGTATGAGGAGAAGTTTTTTCATCATGTGAGAGATTTGCAAAAAACTGTTTGATGAGAGTGGGGTAAATATCACAGTCAAGTTTTAAAAGTGATGACCATTTTTTATTTTCAAACCAACCTTTGATAGGAATGAAATGTTTTTCAAATAAGGCGATGTCTATTGTGCGACCAGAGAGTACCTTTCGTAGATTGAAGTCCTTGTTGAAAGCAGATCTGCACTCAGGGTTCTTGAACTGAAGCACAGGAGGAGAAGCAGTGACAGCGGTGGAAGAGGAGGAGGTGCGTGGTCCCTTCCGTGTTGGAACAGGAGGAGGGGCTTGAGGATCCATGGAGAGGAAGAAGAGAGGTTGCGAGAGAGATCGATGAAGATCAGAATGTGGATCGATGATGAGAGTCACCGGAATAGGAAGGGGCTAGGGCTAGGAATATGATGGGTGTCGTAAGAGAAAATGGAAGGGTCGCTGGGTATATAACCCTTCAGAAGGTGTCGACCCTTGGAAAGAGAGGGGCCGACCCTTCTAAGTTGAAAGGACCGCGCGGCAAAAACCTTACCCATAGACAGGTGTCGAGAGAAAGAGGGGTCGACACTAAAAAGCAGTGTCTTCAAACACAATAGGTGTTGACACATTCGAAGAAATGTGTCAACCCTAAAAAGCAGTGAACTAGAAACCAACTGGTGTCGACACCAGCGAAGAAGGGTGTCGACCCTTAACAACAAAAAACACAAGGCTGGTTCACAAGGTGTCGACCCTATAGAGCAGGGGTCGACCCTTAAGGGTTCTGAAGAGCAAAAACTAGTGTTTTTCATAGCAAATTTCTCAATGAAGCATAATAACACATAGTTTAACATCACATAGGAATATTTAACATGTCAAGCTCAGTTTGTATAAAGTAGAATTGTTCCTTATTAAGAGGCTTTGTAAAAATATCAACCAATTGTTTGCTTGTAGGCACAAATTCGAGTTCGATGTCACTTGTAAGTACATGATCTTGTAGAAAGTGATGCCTTTTTTCAATGTGTTTAGTGCGTGAGTGGTGTATAGGATTTTTTGAAAGATTGATGGTACTAGTGTCATCACATTTAATAGGAATGTGATCAAAGTGAAGTCTAAAATCAAGAAGTTGTTGTTTTATCCAAAGCATTTGAGAACAATAACTAGCGGCAGCAATATATTCCGCTTCAATGGTTGATAAAACAATAAAATTTTGTTTTTTGCAAAACCATGAAATAAGTGAATTTTCAAGAAAATGACAAGTGCTACTAGTGCTTTTTCGATCAAGTCTACATCGCACAAAGTCAGCATCCAAGCAACCATAAAGGTCAAAAACATTTGTTTTAGGGTACCAAAGACCTAAAAGTGGAGTATCAACAAGATATCTAAAACTGCTTTTTACTACGATGACGTGTGATTCTTTTGGATCTGATAATCAAAACGTGCACATATACACACACTAAACATGATATCGGGTCTACTAGCAGTTAGATAGAGTAAAGAACCAATCATACCTCGATATTTCTTTTCGTTTACCGGTTTACCTTGTTCATCTTTGTTGATTTTAATTGATGTGCTCATGAGAGTTATTGCAGGTGTAGATAAGTCCATTTTGGACCTTTTGAGGAGGTCTTTGATATATGAATTCCATCTTGGGTTTGTTTTATTTGTAATCTGAGAAAGTATGTTAACTCTCCCATCATACTCATTTCAAATTCACCATTCATATCCTTAGCAAATTTCTTGCACAAAGATTCATTAGTAACACCAAATATGATATCATCTACGTATATTTGAATGATAAGCATATCATCATTTTTGGTTTTTATAAAAGAGTGGTATCAATTTTCTAGCAAAAAAAACCTTTTTCAATAAAAAAAATTACTTAAGCGTTCATACCAAGCTGTAGGGGCTTGTTTCAAAGCATACAAAGCTTTTGAAAGTTTATAGACGTGGTCCGGGTGTTTATGATTTTCAAAATCGAGAGGTTGTTCAACATATACTTCCTCCGAAATGTACCCATTTAGAAAAGCACTTTTCATATTCATTTGATAAAGTTTAAAATCTTTAAAACAAGCAAATGCAAGCAACATGCGGATGGCTTCAAGATGTGCAACGGGTACAAAAGTTTCATCAAAATCAATGCCCTCTTCTTGGTTATAACCTTGGACTACAAGTCTAGCTTTGTTTCGAATAACAACACCGGATTCATCCATTTTATTTCGAAAAACCCATTTTTTTCCAATAACGGAATGGTCCTTAGGATGAGGGGTCAAAAACCAAACTTCATCTTTTTCAAACTTATTTAACTCTTCTTGTATAGAAAAAATCTAGTTTTCATCGTGTTCAATTTTAGAAAAAGTTTTTGGCTCAATTTGATAAATAAAAGCTAAATTACCACAAACATTATGAATAGAAAAATGAGTTCTTACACCTTGTGTGGCATCTCCTATAATGAGATCTTTGGAATGTCCATAAACATACTTCCATTCTTTGGGTAGATCATTTTCTTTCACTGGATGGGTATACTCTTTTTGAAGATCTTCCATAGAGAATTCAACATTGGGTTCAGAAGAGTGAAGTTCATCATTTTCTCATAAGTAAATGCCTTTAATTCTTGGATTAGAATCTGCACATCATCACTAGCAATATTTTTGGAAGAAAATGAGTTAGATTCATCAAAAGCAACGTGTATAGATTCTTCAACGATTAAAGTTCTTTTATTAAAGACACGAGAAGCTTTACTAGAATTTGCATAGCCAAGAAACACGGCTTCATCAGATTTTGCATCAAACTTCCCATGATTATCTTCATTGTTATTAAGTATAAAACATTTACAACCAAATGCACATAAATGACTAATGTTGGGTTTTCTACCTTTTCACAATTCATATGGTGTTTTCTTAAGTATGGGTCTAATCATGGCACGATTAATAACATAACAAGCTGTATTGATGGCTTCCGCCCAAAAACATCTAGGCAAGTCATTTTCACAAAACATAGTACGAGCCATTTCCTCAAGAACTCTTTTTTTTCTTTCTACCACACTATTTTGTTGAGGAGTTCGAGGAGCAGAAAAATTATGATCAATCCCATGCTCATTACAAAATAGAATAAACTCATTATTATCAAATTCTTTACCATGATCACTTCTAATGCTATAAATAATAAAACTAATCACATTTTGAATACGCTTACAAAGAGCAGAAAATGCAGAGAAAGTATCATTTTTGAGTGCATGTTTTTGGGAAATTATATATTTTGTTTGACAAATGCAAGTAGTCACCTAACTTTAATTTTATTAGTTACAATAGTAGGACTCATCATTTTTATATTTCTATTTAGGAGATATATGATAAGTATCTTAATATGAATGGTGTGAAACAATATGTCAAAATTATTAAATAATTTCTCCATGTTTTGAAGGTTCAACTTCTAATCTGCAGTATGCTTAATTCTAAGTTCATGCGCACTCAATTTTTTTGTTTTTGCTTTTATTTATTTATTTATTTTTTTCGGTCAGATCTTGAAAGCTTCACCTAAAGTGTGCTCGATTGTGTGGTTGAGCAAGAGCACACCCCTAAGGGTCATCATTTGACTAGATAGCTCGCAGCCCGACTAAACACGTTTTTATCAACCCAAACCCAGATCGAATGAGGTTCGGTCTATGCCTAGGGTTTGAAGTCTGGGCCGATCCATCAGTC
This sequence comes from Camellia sinensis, assembly GCF_055761805.1. NCBI lineage: Eukaryota > Viridiplantae > Streptophyta > Magnoliopsida > Ericales > Theaceae > Camellia > Camellia sinensis. Next base: position 32,675,626 of record NC_138967.1, read on the forward strand.
TATGATAAGCAGCCCTTAGCATGCCCACCAACGTAGTCCATTGACTTGTGATAGACAACCTGTTTGAAAATATAAAAAAGATGAAAAAAATAAACCTATTCTCAGCCCTTGGCTCATGAGAGGTGGCCTATTGACTTGGCCTGTAGGCTTGATTTTGATTTTGATTTTGATTTTGATTTTGATTTTTTGATTTTTTTTTTTTTTCCGGAATTGCAAACAAACAAACAATTTTATTAGATAGAGAAAAAATAGAAGTTACAAGTAACTTGGAAAGAAGTTGCATCATTGTCTAAACTAAGCATCTCAACTAAGTTGACACCCAAAGCAAGACTAATCATGTGCATTCCCAAGACCCCGAGAGGAGTTAGAAAGATTCCAACTCAAAAAACTGAAACACCCGCAAAAATATACACTTCATTATACCCTACCTCCAATACAATCTGTAATCTGCCTAATGTTGTACAAAAACTCATTGATAGAGTAACGGAAATCCTTGTTTGCAACTTTCAACCAAAATCCAAGCCTGGTAACTATGAGATTATGCAGCTCCCTCCTTATTGGTTGACTCCCATGAAATACACGTTCATTCCTATGCTTCCAAATAGACCAAAATGCCACCAGGGATATGGCATTTCAAAATCCTCTTTTCAACATTCCTGTAACAGCTCCCTGTCCACCACTGCACAAGAGATTCAACTGATCCAGACACTACCCATTGAACCCCCCACCACTGCAACAGATCAGTCCAAGCACTCCAAACCATAGGATAGAAAATAAGCACATGTTCGCCTGTAGGCTTGATGGTAGTCCTTTTAGGCCAAGATTGTGGACAAGACTTGGACCTAAAGTTTTGATATGCGGGCTAGCCCAAACCGCATATGGGCTTAGATCACAAGTGGGCTCAGCACTATTTTGTGGCCCAATTCAGCCTGGACTGATGCCAACCTATACACACAGCCACAGCCAGCTCCAGTGGGCATGCTAATTTTTGAACACTCCTGAGACTTGGCTTGGAACATATAAATGAGGTCGTTGTTTTTCAGTATGATAAATGCAAAGATATATACAAAGGGTTGAGTTTTTCTTAAATTCAAATAAGAGAAATGTTAAAGTTTGTGGGGGCTCTACCACGAGTTCCGTTTCGATGATCAGAACATTCATTTATCATTCATGAAAAAAATTAAGTTGATCCAATAATCATAAATTTTTTTATTTTATTATATTTGTTTTTGAAAGAATGGACGATAATGTATTTTTTAAAAAGACCATCTAATTTTTTGAAAAAGAAAAGATTTGATAAAATTTTCTTTGAATATTTTTAAAAAGCCATACACCTAGACACTTTGATCTCGTTGTAAATTAATTAATTCTACTATCTTTTATTGATTGATTTATTAGTATGATGATATTTTGTGAATGGAATATGCATGATTAATATATTAGAATTCATAAACTGAATTGAATTAAATTAAATAATTGAACTTGGTAAATTTTTTAATTGGTAATTTAAATTTAGAGTTTCTCCTATTTTAGGCCCGCTTAAACACAAATTCAAGTACCAAATTAAGGCTAAGTTTGGCATCCTCCAAAAAATCTAAAAAGTCAAAAAGTCACTATCCTATTTAAGTCACATCATCTTATTTAAATCACATCACCTCTCTAACACATCACTTCAAACCCAACCCAAATCCAACCCATATTTCATAAAAAGTCAAAAAATGCACTTATTTAGTCTTCCCAAACTTGGCTCAACTATATTTAGTAAAGCAAAGTCAGTTGGATTTGAGTATTATTTTTTAGACCACCCCAAACTTGACTAGATTGGATGTCATATTATAAGCTATGGCCTATCAATCAATTAATTTTTTCTTTGAAAAAATGCAATTTTCTTTGATCCTCTAAGCTAAATTAAATCCATATATATATATATATATATATGTATGTATATATATAAACAATTCAATAAATGTAAACTCTTTCTGTGTTATTCACCCAAAAAAAAAAAAAAACTCTTTGCGTTGTTCTCTTTGTCCTTCGGCTGTGTACAAGATTCAAACAAAGACACTCCCCCATGCTGCCCCAACTTTTTGAATCTGTCTGTACAAGTAAACTCATTTTGAGTATTATTTTTTTTGAGTTTATTATACTTTATACGTAGGCCTAGTTTAGTCCTCATTGGATGAGAGACAACAATAGATTGAATGAATACAGACCTAACATTTGGTTTATAGATTAAACAAAGTGATTTTGATCATATCTGAACCCACTAGGTAAAGATTAATTGTTTTTACATTTTTATGGCTTAATCAAACCACATGACTTGCGAAAATAAAAAAGAAAAAGACAACTTTGATAAAAAAAAAAAAATGAAAATGAAATTTAAAAAAAATAATTACAATAGTCTGATACTGACTTAATTAAGATGAATTCGAAGAGCTTGGCCGTTGAATTTAGATCAATTCAATTCAATTTAATTCATGAGCGAATTACATGAACAGTCCCTATAGCTTGAGAGTTGTGTCACTTTGGTCCCTTATTTTTTAATCGTGTCACATTTGATTCTGAATTTTGAATCTTGTTCCAAATAAGGACAATTGAAAATACCATTACTTAATTTCAAAGCAAAATCGTCAATTTGATAAATATAAACTAATTTAAAAAACAAATGTCAAAAAATATTTTAAATTTTTAAAAATTATTTCTACCCATTAAAGATAAAATTATGTTAAATTAATTATCTTTCAGAAATTTATTTATTTATTTTTTACTACATTAATTTTTATTATGTGTTTGGATGATGATCATGTAATGGGTGGTTGTTTTTATTTTCATTAAATTAGTTTCTGTTTTTTCAAAAGTTAAATATGGTGACAATTTTAATATCATTATTAAACAAATCCATTAAATCAAAAATCAAAACTAAAAACATTTCATATATTAAATATACCGATTACATATTAAAATCCTAACAACCACCCATTACATGATCATCATCCAAACACATAATAAAAATTAATTTGTTAAAATAAATAAATATATAAAAGATTTATCAATTTTACATAATTTTATCTTTGGTGGGTAGAAATAATTTTTTAAAATTTAAAAATATTTTTTTGACATTTATTTGTATCAAATTAGTTTATATTTTATCAAATTGACAATTTTACCCTTGAAATTAAGCAATGGTATCTTCAATTGTCTTTATTTGGAATAAGATTTAAAATTCAGGGTAATGTGTCACAATTAAAAAGTCAAAAATCAAAGTAACAGAACTTCCAAACTATGAGGACTATTAGTATAATTCATTGTTGTCCTTCCTCTCGAACTTTTCTTGACGATTTCCAAAAAATAAAAAATAAAAACAAAACAGAGAGAGAATGTTTCTAATGCTTTATTAAGTTTACAATGGTGTTTAATATTTCACTATGGTTTATATCCACATTACAATATAATATAGTATTTATGTGTAAAAATATTAAAATAGTACAATGTAGCTAAAAATAAAATTAAAAAATCATTGTAGAAATGTCGTATATATTGTGTTAAAATAACACCGTGGTTCAAATAAAGAAGATAAATTAAATATGAAGATAAAAATTATATTAATGCATGAACTTATTTATTTATTTTAAAATTAGACTTAAAATAAATTGAAACATTTTTTTAAAAAGGGACTGAAGAATGGTGATTGATAGGTGGATGAACAAAAAATAATAGCGTAAAGAATATTATAGTGGTACAATATTTGTGTTATTTCAGTGAAGTAAATATTAGACACAATTAGAATAGTTTGTAACAAATCAGTATAAAATGCACTTATACTGTGCTAAAATACCCCCCCCCCAAAAAAAAAAAAACAAAACCAAACGAACAAACAAAAACAACAAAAACAAAAACTAGATTGGTATAAATGCTTAAAGTCTTTAATTTTACTTGACGAAAATAGGTAAATAGTTTAAATTGAGAACAATTCAAAAAATTAGGGTTTAAATTGACAAAATTAAAAACTTAGATTTTATTTTCTTATATGACTCAAACCTTGAGATTTATTGTTTTAATTGTCCTAATTTTTTTTATAAAGATAATTACTAGCAAGTCCGATTACTGAACTTATTTACTCCCAAGTCTTTATAGAATATATATACTTTTTGCGTATTTGCCCGTTGTTTTAGTAATGGTTTTTTTTTTTTTTTTTTTTTGAAACATTTTAGATGTGTTGTGTATTTTTTGAATGATTATTTTGTATTGATAATGATATTGAGAAATTTATTAAAGTGATAAATTGTTGAGACATTTTGGGTTTTGCTTCTGGGTTTTGAATTATTTTTAGTTTATTTATGGTAGTTTGTATTGAAATATGATGTGAAAAGGATAAGTAATTGAATTATATTTTTTAAAAATATTTTTACAATAATAAATTTATCACTAAAAATTAAAAATTTTTGAATAATAAATCCGGTCAACAAGACTGGTAACTACAATTTTTTTTGCTTTTTTCTTATTCTTTCTTTTTAAGTGTATTTAAGCCTTTGTCTCAATTAATTTTTAGATATGTGCAATCACTAATATCATACATATAGACGAATTTATTGGGCATAGAGATAAAGTTGTTTGAGGCTTATTTTTCTCTTTCAACTGTCTCATACTTGGATGCTACTTTAGAAAACTTTCCCACTACCATAAATTAGTATATTTTTAACAACTCCATGCCCAATAAATAATTCACAAGCCAGCGAAAAAAATTCACAATGTTTCTTTGGTGGGTCATAACGAAGACTACAGAATAAACAAAGATACAAGTGAAAACATCAATAGTAATTGATTATATAGTAACAAGAATAACATCATAAAAATAAAATAATAAAAAAAGGTTTACCTTAGAATGAATAAAGAGAGAAGACAACCGTATGAACTTGGACTAATTAAAGGTAGATTTGTCAAGGATAATGAAAGGGCAACAAACACACTTTCGTTTATTGTGTGTGTTTTTCTTTGTCTTTTTATTTAGAGTAAATTACGTTATTAGTCCTTATAATTTAATTGAGTGTCACTTTAATTCTTATAATTTGAATTTGAATAATTTGATTCTTATATTAAAAGGATGAAAAGAATGATTTAGCGTACCCTAAATGAGGTAGATGTCATGTATATATAATAGATTTATGATACAATTTAGGAAACAATATAAATAAGGAAATTATATAAATCAGTGATTGACACAATCACAGATTATATACATAATACTAAAAATAAAAAGATTCTATGTACTCTAGTTTCTATATTCAATACTCCCCCTCAAACTGGTGTAAAGATATTCAATAATCGCAGCTTGCCAATGGATGATTGGAATAATGTTGGTCCTACAGACTTTGTGAATATATCTACTAATTGCTGAGATGAAGACAAATGATGGACTCATAATACCAGTCCGAACCTTTTCTCGAATGAAATGAATCAACCTCTATATGCTTAGTATGCTCATCAGGACAGAATCAGAGGACAATATAATAGCAGACTTGTTGTCACAAAATAAGGAGGCAGGATCAGTCTTCTAAAAACCCAACTTTGCTAAGATAGAACGAAACCATAGAATCTCACATGTTCCCTGTGTTATAGCTCGATACTCAGCTTCTGCAGAAGATCTAGAAACAACTTCCTACTTCCTACTTCTTACTCTTCCATAATATAAGATGATCACCATAGAAAGTATAAAAGCCAGAAGTAGAACGCCAATTAGTTCTAGATCTTGTGTAGTTAACATCAGTGAAACAAGAGATCCCAGATTGAGGAGCAGCTGTAAAGAATAATCTCAAGCCAAGAGAGGTCTTCAAATATCTCAAAATGTGATGAACCGCATCAAGATGTTCTGTACGAGGTGCATGCATGAATTGACTAACACTGACTGCAAATGTCAAGTCAGATCTAGTGTTGGTCAAATAAATTAAACGTCCAACAAGACGCTAATACATGTCTAGGTCCTCTAAGAACTCGCCAGACTCTGATGTGAGCTTAATATTGGGATCCATAGGAGTAGAAGTAAGTTTACACCCTAACATACCAGTATCTTGAAGTAAGTCAAGGGTGTACTTTCTCTGAGATAAGGAAATTCCTTGCCATGAGTAAACCACCTCAATCCCAAGAAAATACTTAAGACTCCCCAAATCCTTAATATCAAAGGTGTGTCCCAAATCTTTTTTTACTTGATCAATGCCTACAAAATCATTACCTGTGAGAATAATATCATCTACATAAACCAACAAGACTATACACTGACCGGTTGAATTACGACGGATGAAGCAAGTATGGTCGGAGTGGCACTGAGCAAACCCCATGGAGATGATGACAGACGCTCATCACTATCAATGATGGCAAAGGCCTCATAGAGGGATGACATGGGTGTAGACGTCCCCCGAACGCCCCGGGAGGATGGGTCACGTTCTGTTCATATTGGGGTCACTACAAGTTCGGACTCAAATTGTCACGGTTCTCAATCTGAACCAAAGAGTTCAAATTCGGTAAATCGTTTTAAGAAAACAGATTTTTTTTGAAAGAAGTGCCAAACATGGACTGCTTTGCCAGATACAGAGTCGCCACCTAAATATTTTATTTTGGGGAATTTAGAAAACCCTGACTCGTGCCTAAGGCCACGTGTCCGTCATCACCAAAGTTGCCTCGGCTCGGGAACTTGGGTACGATTGGGGAAGGTCACTTCGTGAGCACCCCCGCTCGCCCGATCAAAGATCGGCCTCTACTAACCACGATATCTATTTTTGAAAACATTATGCGTTCTTATTCCGGTTATTAGCCTAGATTTACTATGTGATGCGCACAGCATATAAGTATAGACTGGGTCGCCTGGATTAGAACAAAACATTTTTATGTTTGTTTATTTGAAAATGGTTTGATGGTGCTACCCGCAAGTAGGCTAAGACGTGGATTTGCCACCCTTGGGTGGGCTTAGAAAACATGATTTTGCCACTATCTAGTGGGCTTAAAACTCACAATTAATGAATTGTTTCAATTCAAATAGCCCAACCTTCACCCACAGGCATTCAGACAGTTATATCACATAAGCATATAGCCTCATGGTAAGCATGCTATCATGGCAGTCACTCACACACATGCAAGGATGCTAAAGCATAAACACTTACCGAGTACTCCAAGTCAAAACAAAAACTATGTTAGAAATCCATGCATGATCCTAACCATACAGAAATGCCTAATGCAACACATGCAAAATGCAACTAAGATAGGCTCGTCTATTCTAAAGATGGCATATGAAATGCTACAACTAACAAATATTCAACTCGAAATTGAAATACAAATGCAGTTAGTATGATGCGCCGAGCCCGGTGCATGCAAGACAGATGAATGAATGCAAACATGCTATCATACTGTATGCTAATTGAAACATGCCCTAATCTAACCATCATAAGTTGATAAATAAAAGGGAGAAAGACGTGGGGTTGGAAGACATACATCACACACACGCACACTTATTACAGTTGTGCCCTCGCTCGGAGGGTCCAAATAAATAATACAGTCCCAAATAAATAATTACAATCCAAATAAATACAAAACCCTAATTAATTAACAAATTAATCTAGGAAAGCAGTAAATTGGCACGCAAATCCATAAACTGCCTCAGCTCTGTTCTGAATGATGGATGATGCATGCTTGAGTCGCCTTGCGCGAAAATCCATTGCGATGCCCCGATTTGCCTCTGTTTGCAATTGTTCTCGGGATGCGTGCCAAGCTCCGGAAGGTTGCCTATTTCTGATTTGCTGCAACAGAGAGCAACAAAGGGGCATGGCAAAGTATTTTCACATATGTATGCATGACTACTCTTCAGGGAGTGTAGTCCTCGATCCTCGTGCCACCAATCACGCATCTCGATGCATGATGGCCGAGGAGTCGATTTGCACGACTCAATATGAAATGAATGCACATATGGACACAACAAGGCCTAAACTCCATCATGGGTAATCTGGAATGTCGGCGACAGGGAATTGAGACACGTTCCGTCACTCGGAGTACGAAACGTCCCTCGTTTCCCGTGCTTGGGCTAACTCCTATCCCAAGCACTATGCAATATGCATGATATGCATGAATGCAATCCTAACATGCAACCTAGCATACGCAATGCTATGAAATGGCATACACAATGCATGATGTAACGAGGCATACACAATGCTCTAACATACAACCTAGCATACACAATGCAATGAAATGAAACGGCATACACAATGCATGATGGACTTACATCAACATGAGTAGACCTCAGCCACACTCACATCAGTAGCCATTAGGTGAAAATGAGACTTTCGAAATGCGTGCATGCATGCACGCAAACCGAGGACCGAACCTAAGGCATAACATGTAACTCTAACAAGGCATGGCAAGGGATGCAAGATGGCATGCAAACTCACAAATTCCAGCACTGAAATATGATGCTAAACAGCCCCGAAACATGGAAAAATGGCATCCGATGCATGAGATGAAACCCGAAACTCGAAACTAGGCACATGGAATGACTTATAGCTATACAAAGCATGCATTATTTGATCATGAAGCATGAAGACAGAGCCAAGGCAGTCCTAAAACATGAATATTTCTAGTTCAAAGCATGAAAAAAGATGCTAGCATGGTGGACAAAATAGCATGCAATCTTGACTAGCAATCATGGTTTACATGGCAAGTATATGAAGCAAATGTAATCTCACCAAACCAGCAAAAATCAGTGAATAAATCATGTGAAAATAGGCCCAAATAACCACTGATATGCAACCATGGTATGCAAAAATAATGAGCTACTTTGGAGGGTCATGCAAAGAGTTATTAAGCACATGCAAGGTAGACATTTAGCATGGCATAAAAAACTATGAAAATCAAATATGGTAGTCCTAAAACTCACCAAATTGACCCTGGAAAGTGACTTCGAAACATGCAAGGTAGAGTCTCTTTGGAAGGCCAAAAAGGCTACCAAACAAGAGAAGGAGGGAGGGGGTCACCCCCCTCTAATCTTGGCTCTTAAAATAGTATTCCAGCCACTGAAAATCCACTGGATTTCAGTGGCTAGAAGGCCAAACAAAGCATGCAATTGGGGCTTAGGTGTAACGCTCAAAACAAGGGACAATCAAGCATACAAGGAAACATGTGACCTCAAATAAAATAATGCCCTAAATAAAACATGAAGATGATGTCAAAACAAGCCTTTGTCCAGTTTATAACAAGTCTCAAAAATGAACATAAATAGGGCTAATCTATCATGCAAAAATGGCCCTAAAAGAGAGAATAGAGACAAGGGACAGCAGCTGGCCCCAAACAGAGGAGAGCCCTTCAACAAAGTTGAATAGAGGCTCAAAAAAGGGCACTTTACAGTTTATATCAAGTCTCAAAAATAAACACAAGTGAGGCTAAAACAACATGCAAGAAAAAGACCTAAGAGAGGGATAAAGAGACAAGTGGTAGCAGCTGGCCTCAAACAGAGGAGAGCCCTTCAACAAAGTTGAAGAGGGGCTCAAAAAAAGACATTTTACAGTTTATGACCAAATCCAAAACAGCTCACAAATAAGACTAAAATACCATGCAAAAATAGGCCTAAAAGAGAGATTAAGAGGCAAGTGGCAGTAGGAGACCTCAAACAGCAAGAGGTCCTTGATCAAACATGAAAAGGAGCTCAAAATATGACTATTTACAGTTCAGGTCGGAGCCCAAAAATGTAAGCAACAAAGGCCAAGATTGCATGTAAAATAGAGCAAAAAGAGAGAGAAATGAGGCTCACCCGTGTAGTCCAAACTTCCAGCAGCTTTTGGTCCGAGAAATGGTGTTCCTAAGCTCTGAAAAACAGCCTCAAGTTGCTGGAATGGAGTATGGAGGTTGTAGGCTTGGAGGTGTAGTGTAAAGGGTGCAAGAACCTTAGGGTTTTGAGGGTTGAATGAGAGAGATAGGGAGTGTATGTATCAATGCCCCAGATGGTTTTTTCAACCCTTCAAAATGGAGCTGGGGTGCTGGTTTTATAGAGGGAGAGAGGCAAGGAAAGGGGGGAAAATCAAATTCAAATTTCCCCCCCAAAAGGCAACCCCCCGGATACAAAATCTGGGGGAAAACAAATTGCACAGCTGGAACACACTTGGAGAGAGGATCATGGCCGGCCAGGTTCAAAAGGTTCAGGTGGCCGGCCGGCCGGCCATCCCCCATGGCCAGCCGGTCAGGGGTCAAAAGGGTCAATGAAGATTGCTGGCCGGCTACCTCAAAAAGGTGGACTCCCATGTGTACACAACACAACTATGTGGTCAAAACCCAAGAAATGTGAACCAGGAGAGAGAAAAGCCAACTTTTTAGAGGGGTTCAAAAGGGTCAAGGACAATTACTAGTCGACCTATACATATTGGTGGCTTCCCAGGTGTGTACAACACAAATATGGGGTTTAGGGCTAAAGAAAGTGGCCCCGGGGTGGTCAACATTAGCTTTTTAGTGAGGGAAACGGGTGACGGAGAGCGATGAAAAAATAAAGCTGGATTTTCAGAACAATTGCTGGCCTTCCACCCTCCTACAAGCTTCCTAACAATGAAAATAAGGTCTCCACCAAAAATGAACCAAAACGGATGCAAAGCGAAGGTTCGGGGACCGAAATACGCGGCCTGGGGGCCCTGAAAACAGGCTGTTTAAGCACCGGAGGTGGCGTTCGACCACAAAGTTGGTCTCTCGGGCCACAGTGTTCCTCAAAAGGGAGGAAACAAGGTGTGTGCCAAAAATCGGAGCAAACGAAGGCGGTTAGGCAGTCCCGAACTGAGGCACACGGTCGTTGGTTCCGAAAAATCGGAAACCGGGCTCCAAATGGGAAAAAATGGCCTACGACCACGAAACGTAGCCTACGGCCACTGAGAGATGATCTATGAGACCTCTCTCTCCCTTCGGGAAAAGAAAATAGAGAAAACAGAGCCTGGTTCGCAAACCGAGGCAAGGCACGAAAGAGTCCGGAAGTCCGGAGGCAAGGCTCGCAGCCGAGACTCTGAAACTTCTGAACGAGCACAATATGCAATATCACCGAGCGCTCAATCAGTGACGTCTGAGTCTTAAGGTCGGTCAAAAATGGGGTGTCTACAGTTGCCCCTCTTTGACAGAACTCGGAAGTCATAAGTGACGGGAGTGAATGTTAAAGCCCAGAGACGACCCATTTTTGACAAGGCCGAAGACTTAGACAAACATGCGAGATAAACAGAGATGTGCCCGCAGGTGTGCCCGCAGGCAGGGGCAAAATGCAACCGACAATGCAAGAAGCCAAAGGTATCTCAATGATCATGCAAATGCAGCAAGCTGTAATGAAGCACATATTCACGATAGATGTAACAGTTTTAAGCAAGAATGCAAAGCAACAACTATATTTCATGCAGTTAAGAATGCGAAGAATTATTCAATTCTCGCCACGTCTCACACGGAGAAGATACAATACCTGCGCGGTTCGTCTGGTCGTACCAGCCTCAGATGAACTGTACATACAATATCGTGCCCTGAAAAGACAGAGACTCAACAAGCACAACATTGTTAACAACATATTTTCAAAACGATATTGAATGCAGACAATCGCGGCGTCGATAGAAAAGTGCATTGCAATGCGAGGAGTAACGTGCGTGACAACGCGGGTTAAGCATGAGGGTATGACAACACCCGTGAAACGTGCACAATAGTATGAGTGGTGTGCATGAGAATGCAAGTGACGTGCATAACAATGCAGAATAAATGTGGACTTGAATGCATGTTTGTCACAAAACGACGATCAAAGAAATGCAAGCTTTTGATGAGGGCGACTCAATCGCGACCTCCGGTTTACCTTCCGGAGGGGTCACTACATGTTCAAAAAGGATACATCTCACTTTTGACGAGTAACGATGAGAAACGCAACGAAAGTTGAAATTGAAGTTCCGGTAGAGCGATTTTGCGACGGAAAGTGCACTTCTCTTGTATTTTTCAGGTCCCGGGGACTCCAATCCTCCCCAAAATTTGCAGAGAGCTTGGTGGACACATGGGGAACACCACCGGCCAGCTCTCTTCCCAAGGAGAGGCCACCAGCCAGGGTTGAGGGAGAGGGGTGGCTGGCCTGCCCGAAAAGGTGGCTGGCCAGCCACTTTTCCAAAACCGTGGGCATTTTGGTACTTTCACTCTCTTTTCTTTAAATCCATTCGGCCAAAGCATTTTTCCTCATAACTCCAGCTCCGAAAACTCCTTCTCTACCTTCCTAGACCATCTTCCTCTTCAGATCTGAGCTCTATATGCGTTTTCCAACGCCCCACGCAAGTTGTTTTCGCGAAATCTTTCAGTTTTCGTCACTTTGGACCGATTAAATTTTGATTTCGGTGCTTCTTTTCTCATTTTCACCACTTGAGGTAAGTTTGTCTCAACATTTGGAAGATTTCCTTGGGGGTTGACTTTTGTTGACTTTTTCATTTCCCGAGAGTTGACTTTTGTTGACTTTTTCCAATTTTGGCTCATTTTGCTCATTTTTGCAGATTTTCTGAAATGGCTGGTCATTTCCCTCACGGTGGAGGTCCTCCGGGTGCCGGGGTTGATCCCGATATCATGGCTCTGCCTCCGAGGGTTCGACCCTTCATACCCGAGAGGTACGACCCTCGGGCATATATCCTTCTACGGGCTATTTTCTATCACTTCACTGATTTTGATGATCGAGCGCCTGGGGATCTGCTTTTGCGAGAGCCAGAGTCTCACATCTCTCATGGGGCACGAGAGGTATTTACTTCTCCTTTTTTACATTTCTGCAATGTATTCTGCATTTTTGTACGTTTCATGCCTCTTGCTATGCATATCTGCTCTTTTTAGCACGTAGCTTGTTCTGACACTTAGCCCATGATACAGTATTCTGTTTGCATTTTGAACACTTGAATTTCTAATCACGTAGCCCATAACCTGATGGTGAACACACAGCACACACATATGTTGACAGTTGAACACTCAGCCCAAACTTCAAATTTCCAAACACACAGCCCAGCTGAAGGTGAACACGCAGCACACATTTGTCGAGAGTAGAACACACAGCCCAAACTCTGAATTTCTGAACATGCAGCCCAAGTTGAAGGTGAACACGCAGCACAGACTTGTTGAGAGTAGAACACACAGCCCGAACTCTGAATTTCTGAACACGCAGCCCAAGTTGAAGGTGAACACACAGCACACACTTGTTGAGAGTAGAACACACAACCCAAACTCTAAATTTCTGAACACGCAGCCCAAGTTGAAGGTGAACACGCAGCACACACTTGTTGAAATTTGAACACACAGCCCAAACACTTGACGTCGAACACGCAGCCCGAACTTTGAGATGAACACGCAGCCCACTAATTTTGAAATCTGAGCACACAGCCCAAACACCTGATGTTGAACACACAGCTCGATCTTTGAGATGAACACGCAGCCCATTGATTTTGAAATCTGAGCACACAGCCCAAATATTCGATTTGCACGCAGCTCATTGCATTGTATCTGTTTTAGTTTGCACACAGCTCATACATTTCATTTGCACACAGCTCATTTATTTCATTTTGAGACTGAATATATGTATTCATTCTGAATACAGGTGACCTCCAGTATAGCACGAGGATATGGCTCTGTTGCGACTAGAGAGTGGTATGCGGAGCTTCCGGAGGCTGTCCGGGATTTGGTTGACTTGGCAGGGTTTGGGCCCTTCTGCTCCGGGATAGCTCGTTGTCTAGCTAGTAGGACACTGATGGGTGCTTTAGTGGAGAGATGGTGGGACACCACCAACTCCTTTCATTTCTCTGCCACTAGGGACATGACTATGACCCCATTTGACTTCGCTGTATTGACCTGCCTTGATGTGGGAGGCTGGGCGATCCCATATGATGAGGACATGGGCCAGTGGGAGGCCGCCTGGATCTACTTGTTGGGAGTTCGCCCGCCAGTTGACAGATCTTCGGGCAGGGTCCGATATACTTGGTTTTCCTCCCATTTCTGGAGGGTGGAGATGGAGCCTGAGACTCCTGAGGAGGTAGCCCAGTATGCCCGCGGATTTTTAATGTTCCTCTTCGGGACTACTTTGTTCGCCGATAGAGGGAACACTGTCGGACTTTATCTGTTGAGTGCCCTAGTGGACCTATCACAGGTCTGACGGTATGATTGGGGTGGCGCCAGCCTGGCCACTCTTTATTGCTATATGAGCGCGACCTCCCGCGGACGGGGGAACATACTTGGCGGTTATTGGAGAGCCTGGGAGGTATTTTCTGCCCCCTTTGATTTACATTTCTTCTTTCATTCTCTGTACACTGCACACACGGTACACTTTACATTTTGTATCTTTGTACTCTGCCCTCAACATTCTGTATTTACAATTTGCACTCAGTATTCTATATTCTGATGGCTACTGCCCTGTTTTGCACAGCTATGGATCTATGCGTACTTCCCGACACTAGCCTCGGAGCTCGAGGTGGCGATGCCTCCCATGACTCCTTACTCGCTGGTATTTGAGGGCCCGTACCGGCCGAGACCTCGGGAGTCTCTTCTCTATCTACGGCAGTACTTTGACACAGTACGGCCATCAGAGGTATTGCAGAACTCTCAGTTCTTCATGTTTCCAATCTTTGATTTATCTTGCGTATTTACGATTTTTGATCAGCTTATGCGTTGGTTACCCGCAGATCACATGGCAACCTTGGGCGCCTTTGGGTAGTGACCTCCGATTCCAGTTTGCTGGAGCCTGGGGTGCCTCTCGGTATAGGATCCTGTTAAAGGGGCCGGTTGGCAGGGCCTGGTTTTTAGGGGAGCGCTTCCTGCGCCAGACATGGGGCTATCCCGATCAGGACGTTCCCTCAGCACCTCTAGACGACATGCGAACCGCTGATAGGCTCCCTCCCCAGGGTGTTGTTGACGCCAGGTTGGGCACTGATGTACTTCTTCATCTGGAGCATGGAGAGTACGTGACTTATCGCCACACATACTTGATGCCTTCGTTGACGGGAGTCCATACCCCGACGAGGAGACCGGCTGGTATGCCCTCATCGGGCCGGGCTCGGGCTACGGACGTCCCTTCCACTAGCAGGGCTGGTATATCCAGAGGTGGGGGTGGATTGGTTCCCCCGATTCCTCTGACTCATCATCACCCTGGGTGGCCAGACATGCCGACCGAGTTGACGGGATGGCAATTCGAGACTCCCTACTCGATTCCGATAGAGCCTCCCATGTCTGACCACAGATATGTTAGAGATCCTGATTTGCCGCCGGTATGCTTTATAGCTTTGATTTATCACTCAGATACTTGGACATTCATTCCTTTACTGATATTTTGCATTTGTATCTGCAGCCTCCGGTCGAGTATATGGATGAGATGCTCGGGATGATGGCCGCACTCGAGGGCATGGTCTTACGGAGAGAGGCACAGTTGTCCATCATGGGTGTCCAGGTACTCTTTAATTTTCTCGCATTTATCATACTTCCGATGACATGCTAAACTTGATCATTTCACTGCATTGGTAGGTTGCCTGTGTAGAGCACATCTGACACACACCACATTCATATACTGTATCTGCATGCACCCTCATTTTATGTAGTTTGCTTGTATCTGTATCTGATACACGCATTTGAGCTGATGTATTCAAACTGCAATTTTTATTTCAGATGCCTCCGGTATATCAGCCACGGACCGGGCCATCCAGGCCTTCTCAGGGAGCCGGGCCATCTCGACCTTCTCGGGGAGCCGGGCCATCTCGGCCTTCTCGCGGGGCCGGGAGAAGGGGGTCGTCCCGCAGACGCAGAGCACATATCGTAGAGGAGGAGCCCGGTGAGGACGAGGAAGAGGAAGAGGCTGCAGATCGTCAGTCAGAGACATTTGCTGACAGAGAGGAGGGTTCCGACCCTGGCTCCGGGAGTGGAGGGGAGGCTGAGGAGGATCCTGAGGATGACAGTTCCGACTCAGATGGTGCCGGTGGTGCAGAGCCTGTTCCGCAAAAGAAGACGAAGAGGGCCTCTTATTCCTGTTCTTGAGAGCATTAGTGCAGCTGTTTCCTGCTTTATTCACCTTTTTACTAGTAGTTGTAGCACATTGTACATTATTAGGCAGTTTTATTCTCTGTAAAACTTGTACCTTTGTTGTAAAATGTTGTAACAAAAAAAGCATGATGGAATGAAACAGCTTTTTGAAAAAGTGTTGTACTTTATATTCTCAGCATCGCATCGCATCATTTTGCAAATAATGAGATTGAACGGTAAATGTGCATTGTGTATTTGCCAAGTCAGGTAGCGAACCGACACGACAAACTAAACAACCTAACTTACTAAGAGACAACAAAACCTTAGCAAGTTTACAACACAACAAAATTGATAAACAAAGAGTAACAACTCAAATGCACAAAACTCGGCGACTCGATAAACAAGACTCGGTAAACGAAACAGCTCGACCAACAAAACAACAACTCGATAAGAAAAACAACAACTCGATAAGCAAGACTAAACACCAATTCAATAAACAAAACACATTTCGGACGATCTTGGTGATGGAACACATCCGAAGTAGAGGGAAATGGAGGCCTTTGACACTCACGATGCATGGACATGCTAGGAACTTTCTTCTAGAGGGTAAAACAGGACCAAAGACACAAATTGCAGCATGGCTGGCCACCTTTGGGAGCTGGCCGACCCGCTTTTTGCATTTGAGGAAAGAGGGGTGGCCGGCCTACCAGAAAAGGTGGCCGGCCGGCCACTTAGATCAGCAACCACCAGTTTTTTGACACATGTCCCCCCGAACAGTGCCTTATCCCCTTTAAAAGTCCTAGCTTCGTGGCTCATTCATTTCATCTCAGTTTTGCACCAAAATGGAGGCGTTTCTCGTCGAAAATCTCACAGCTTGGATTGCTACTTTAGACGGCTCAGAAAAGTTAAACTTCTAGGGCTTCGGCTTGAATGCACTATTCACGCTAAGTCGTACTCCGCTACACCTTCCCCTCCTCCATGCCACGACGAGGTTTTGGAACCTGGTAACACACGTCTTTAGCTTTGACGGGCAAGAGGTATGTCCGACTTTCGAAGATTTTCAAGTTTTGATGGAATATGAACGTTATGAAGAGACCTTGCCTCAGTTTCGCTTTGGTCACGCCCAAGCTTTAGGGCGGATGTGTGGACTCACCACGCATGATGCTCGGTCTCTGATATGTAATGGGGAACTGGACATCCTCGGATTGATTTATCACTTTTCTTACGCCGGTGACCGTGGCGACCATCATTGGCAAGGTTTTCGACAACATGCCCTTTGCTTGTGTATGCTATCTCACTTTCTGCTTGCGTCGGGCTTTGGTGGATCTAGCATTCGCCTAATTGAAGTTGCTCAAGGCTTGAAGGATGGAAAGAGTTGTATTGCGATGACATTAGCTGAGACGCTGATGGGCTTGGATGCTTTCCATCGCCGGGAGACGACCAGATTTGCGGGGAGTCCACTACTGTTGCAGGTAATGTTTCCCGCCCAATCTCACATATGTATTGCTCACATCACTTGGCCCTCAGGCTCGATTTTTCTCACAAAACCCTTGTCTTACTTTTCTCTCATCATACATCTCTCTATTCTTCATTCTCTCATTTTTCATCCCTCCCCAGGTATGGTTGATGGATAAATTGCAGGTTGTGGACTCTTGCCCAGCCTACTCAGCTCGTGGCTACTTCTTTCGACAACGCCTAGTCGATGCCCTTGATGAGGGATGGTGGTTCGACTAGATGTGCAATTTGTTTGCAGATCGCATGGCTTGGCGCTGCCCTGGGCTCAATCTCCCGGCAATGAGCTATAGTATGTCTCGGCAGACTGGGATCCAATTAATTGGTCTGACTCACTGTGTATTCTATTTTTCGTTCCGGTTCCAGCGCCAGTTCAGTCATGATCAGAGTTGTCCACCAGAGGGGATAGAGTATCCGGCTTCATTCCCGGTTCGAGGTGCACAGCTTGCCCGGTATACCACGGCATAGAGAACGAGAGAACTCCTGGCCCCCGCTCCCACTTTCAGTTATACTTTGTCTGACGAGTGCTTGGATTGGCTCAATGAAGAGGCACAGATTGGGCCCAGCTTGGTATCAGAAGCTTCGACCAGCTCTGGGAGGGGGCGTTTCTCGTCGAAATCAATGACTTGACTATGCCCCGGATTTATTGCTTTATTAGTACTTTCAAGTTTTCTTTATGAATGTAATAAAAAGCAACTTCGATTGTATGCAAGAGCAGGAGAACTCTGTTTTAAAATCAATGAAATTGAAGGTTGTGGTACTGAAAATTTTCTGCTTTGGTCCAAAAATGGTCTTAGTTATAGAAAGATTAATTTGAACAAAGCCAACTTTTATTAAAACTTTTCAAAATCATTTTCGATATGGATCGGAATTGGACACGCCTGAGATTTGTCACTGAGATGCACAACCCCAGATCCCTGCAACTGGAAAGTTGCCCCAAGTCTGAAGAGTACCGCGGCACTGCATGGCAACGGAAAGTTGCCCCTAGTCTGAATAGCACTGCACCGGAGATTCCAATGGATGCTGATAGACAAAGATGGCTGAGATGATCAAATGGACAAAGTTGATCGGGGAAAAGTTTATGGCCGAACTTCAGGATGAAGTTGCCTACGTATCCCGACGATGGGAATCAAGCCTTACGTAGTTCAGGCTTAGGTTCACTCAAGTATTTTCACTCTCCTTTTATGCTCTAACTTTTGCCAAGGCCGCCCTTTGTGGGTTTTCAACCTTGCGAGCTCAGTTTTTATATTTTTCCAATTTTTTATGCTCTAACTTTTGCCTAGGTCACCCTTTTGGGTTTTCGGCCTAGCGAGCCTCTCAGGGATAATATTTCTTCAACTTGTCCATGTTGATCGGTTGTGAAAATTCTAGGCCATCTAGGTCCATCAGAACCACAAGTTGATTGGTTGTGAAAATTCTAGGCCATCTAGGTCCATCAGAACCACAGCTCCACCTGACCAGATAGACTTGATGATGTAGGGACCAGTCCAATTGGGTCTGAACTTGCCCCTTGGGTCGTGGATGGGAGCTCGGTTGTCCTTGAGCACCAAATCTCCTTCCTTTAGATTCCTGGACTTAACTTTCTTGTTGAAGGCCCGGGCAATTCTACGCCGATAGCCTTGAACATGGTATAATGCTTTCAGTCTTCTCTCATCAAAGAGCATGAGTTCCTCAAATCTGCTCTGCTGCCAATCTGCTTCGGCTATTTGACACTCAGCCAATACTCGCAATGACGGAACCTCAATCTCGATAGGTAGAACGGCCTCCATCCCGTAAACCAATGAATACGGAGTCGCTCCGGTAGAAGTTCTAATTGAAGTCCTGTAGCCCCACAGAGCAAACGGCAGCTTATCTGGACAATCCCGGTAGGTTTCCACCATCTTCTGCAGTATGTGTTTGATATTCTTGTTGGCGGCCTCAATCGCTCCATTGGTTTGCGGCCGGTATGTGGATGACTTATGAAAAGCCACGTTGTATTTTTCCAATAAGTCAATCACTTCCTTCTTGAAGTGGGAACCGTTATCTGAAATGACCTCGTTTGGGACCCCACAGCGACAGATGATGTTATTTCTAATAAATTTCACAACGTGCAACGCCTTCAATACTGCATATGATTGGGCCTCGACCCACTTTGTAAAGTAATCTATCGCGACCAGGATGAACTCATACCCATTCGACCCTTTTGGAGTGACAGCCCCGATCACATCGATTCCCCAAACTGAAAATGGCCATGGCGAAGTCATGTTGTACAGCTTCGACGGCGGGATGTTCATGCGGTTTGCATGAATCTGACACTTGTGGCATCGCCGAACAAAGCCGATACAATCCTCCTCCATGGTAGACCAGTAGTAACCCTGCCTGAGGATCTTCCGTGCTAGCATTACTCCGTTCATATGCGCACCGCATTCTCCTCCATGGATGGCCTCCATCAGGCGCTTCGATTCTTCGGCTTCAACACACAGCTTATGCATTCCCAGATGACCTCTCTTATACAGCTTACCCCCACAGATGATGAACTGAACGACCATTCTTCTGATTACCCTTTTATCCTTGGCATTTACCCCTGGCGGATATGCTTCCTTTTCCAAGAAATTCTAAATGTCATAATACCAGGGGTTTTCGTCCTGAACCTCATCTATAGTAGCGATCGACTCATAGGCTGGCGCAAATTTCTGGTCAATGATGACTGGATGCATCCGGATTCCAAACGGGATGTCTATCATGGAAGATAGAGTTGCTAAAGAATCTGCGAACCTGTTGTTCTCTCTTGGAAGATGAGCAAAGTTTAGCTTTTCAAACCGAGGAATTAACAAGTCCAAGGTCTGGTGATACATCATCATCTTTTCTTCTTTGACTTTCCAGTCTCCTTTTGCTTGAGACACAACAAGGTTCGAGTCACCGATGACGTCTAACCGTCTTGCCCCTAATTCCAGGGCTGCTTCTAGACCGGCAATGCATGCCTCATATTCTGCTTCGTTGTTCGAGACTTTGAACCGGAGTTTGAAGGCTAGAGGGATACGGGAATTGTCGGGTGCTATCAGCAACACTCTTATCCCATACTCGTACTGATTTGACGCTCCATCAAAGTACATTGCCCAAGATTCGTCGTCGATGTGTAAAATGGCTTCATCTAGGAATAAGTATTCAACTGCTTCATCTCCTTCCACTGGATGATCGGCTAAGAACTCTGCCACTGCTCTTCCTTTGACTGACTTGCATGTCACATATTTCAGGTTGAATTCGAAGAGCAACAACAACCAACGAGCTAGCCTACCCGTAAGAGCCGGTTTCTCGAAAAGATATTTGATGGGATCGAGTCGTGAAACCAACATTACAGAGTGAGCTAACAGGTAGTGCCGCAGTTTCCTGGTAGCCCATACCAAAGCTAAGCAAGCCTTCTCCAACGGTGTGTAGCGAGTCTCATACTCTAGCATCTTTTTGTTCAGATAGTAGATAGCCCTTTCCACCTTGTCCTTTGATTCTTGTGCGAGCATACAACCCATTGTGGTCTCAGTCACTGAGAGGTACAATATCAACGGTTTCCCCGGCTCTGGCAGTGACAACACGGGTGGGTTCTGTAAATATTCCTTGATCTGTTCAAAAGCAGCTTGGCATCGGCCGTCCCATTGGAATTTTTTGCCTTTCTTCAGGAGACCAAAAAGTGGTTCACAAGTCAAGGTTAATTTTGAGACCGTCTTATGAATTGCACTTTACCCAGAAAGCCTCGCATCTCCTTTTCAGTCCTTGGTGGTGGCATTTCTAAAATGGCCTTAATTTTTGAAAGGTCGACCTCGATGCCCCTTTGTGTAATCAGAAACCCCAGCATTTTTCCCGCTGTAACACCGAACGTACACTTCTGAGGATTTAGCTGCAACCGAAATTCTCTGATCCTTTGAAAGAACTTTTGTAAGGCGGTGTAGTGGCCCTCACTTTCTTTGGACTTGACAATCATGTCGTCCACGTACACCTCAACCTCTTTGTGGATCATATCATGCAATATTGTAGTCGCAGCCCGTTGATATGTAGCTCCAGCATTCTTTAACCCAAACGGCATCACTCCGTAGCAGTAAGTCCCCCACGGGGTGGTGAAAGCAGTCTTCTCTCTGTCTTCTGGTGCCATCACTATCTGAGTGTAACCTGAGAAGCCATCCATGAACGAAAGCAAAGCATGCCCCGCTGTGAAATCCACCAACTCGTCAATATGCGGCAAGGGAAAGTCGTCCTTCGGACTAGCTCTGTTCAAATCCCTGAAATCCACGCACACTCGGATCCTGCCATCCTTTTTCGGCACTGGGGCGATGTTGGCCAACCAAGTCGGGTATTCGGATACCAGCAGGAAGCCTGCGTCGATTTGCTTGGTGACCTCTTCCTTAATATTGAGAGCCCAATCCGGGCGGATCCTCCTGAGTTTTTGTTTAACGGGTCGGGCCTCGGGGTCAAGAGGGATCCGGTGCTATACAATCTCAGGATCGATTCCAGGCATGTTTTCATAGGACCACGTGAAAACATCTTTGAAATCTTTTAATAAAGTGACTAAGCACTCGCGTTCCTCCGAAGACAACGTGGACCCGATCTGGACCAGCCGCAGGTCCTCCTCAGTACCAATATTCACAGTAGTGATTTCATCTATTAAGGGTTTAACAAATTTCTTTTGCTCTTGGTCAATTAAGCGTTGCAAAACCGGAGGAATTTCTTCCTCATCGTTTTCATCAAAATTTTGAAAGTCTGAGTTAATGCAATAAATCAAAGGCACATAAAAGTACTCAGAAACCACAGCTACTTGATTCTCATTAAGCACATCCAAATCGTTCGATTCTTCGGTTACAACAGACTCAAAAGAGAACGAAAAAGACGACCTGTACAAGACTGTGGCATCCAGGTTATCATCCCCAGGACTACCAGACTCAGACTCAGTCGAGCTGGAACCTGATTCCGACTCACAAGACTTGGTGGAATCAGATTCCGGCTCACTACCTGACTCGGTGCTGTTGGACAAAAATCCCTCTTCATACTGCCAAATGAGAGATGGTGCGATAAATGCATCTAAAATAGTTGCTGGCAGGCTCGTAGCCGTTCCATTCCTGATCACGCATACCGAGAAGTTATCCCCCAAGCACTCCTGGTCGATCGGAGGATCTGAAAGTAGACACGCCAGTGCTACCCCCATCTCAAGTTCGGTGTTCTTAGACTGCACTTTTTTACTCTGCCCAACCTCAGCCAATGGGTCCGTCTGCTCTTTGGCAACGTCATCCCTGGATAGTTGCAGGTCGAAGAAGATCTCAAAACCAGGCACGCGCTTCCTCTCCACATTCAGCCACGGCTCTGGGAAGCCACAAAATGGAAAGTCCTCCCCCTCCCGGACGAAGCGCCCGTTCAGGGTACCCTAAATGGGTCGATGCATTAACTCAAAAGGCTTCCCTGCCTTCTTTGCTCTAGCTCTCCCAGCTATCTCTTTACCTTTCATCACCCAGTCCTCTTTGGTGGGTAGATAACCCAAGCCAAAGGTATGCGGATTGTGCGGCACTTCGGCCAATGTTGCGACGCCCTTCCGGCCACTCTTTCCCAATCCCATCCCGGGGATGTGTTGAAGCTTGTTCATGAGGTATACAGATTGAGCACTAACATACACTCCCTCATTAACAGCCATGATGTTCTGCACAATTCGGGCCACAGCCAAAGTAAACCCTGATAAGAACAAATCCTCCGTGCCATGTTCGATTTCCAAGACTGGTGTAGACACTTCTGGCGGCGGATGGATTGACGAATTCCCAAAAACAATAGCTACCCCTTTCCCGTGAGGGTACTTCAACATCTGATACAAGGTGGAAGAGACTACCTTGACCTGGTGCAACCACGGTCGCCCCAAAAGTAGGTTAAAGGTTGCGGGAACGTCCAAGACATGGAATTCAATGTTGTGTTGTCCTGGACCAACCTGGATCTAAATTTTGACAGTCCCCATCACCTCCCTACTTGTGTTATCATAGGCTCT
This sequence comes from Camellia sinensis, assembly GCF_055761805.1. Classification (NCBI taxonomy): domain Eukaryota; kingdom Viridiplantae; phylum Streptophyta; class Magnoliopsida; order Ericales; family Theaceae; genus Camellia; species Camellia sinensis. Next base: position 32,699,123 of record NC_138967.1, read on the forward strand.
GATCACTTGAGTAGTTGGTACGAAGTCCGCGGGCTTCAACCCGATTGCATATGCCGTCCTTGACGAGCACACATTAATAGCGGATCCCGTATCGACAAGAACCACCGGTACCCATTTGCCTCTACATTCCACCGAGATGTAGAGAGGTTTATTGTGATTTGCACCCTCAGGCGGTAGTTCTTTGTCAGAAAAGGTCAACATCGGGGAACCTCCTCCCGGAAAAACCAATCCAACTAGCTGCTCTGGTGTGGTGTCTATAGAAAGCTTGGCCTTGTCCATGGCTGAAAGGACAGTCTGCCTGTGTACTCATGATGCCATAAGCAGTCCCCAAATAGAGATGTCTGCTTGTATCTTCTTTAACTGCTTCAGTATAGCCTCTTCTTCGATTTGTTTTTCTTTCTGTCTCTCAGCTTCCTTATCCTTTCCAGATGCTTCTGGCTGGTCTAGGTGCGGGGGATTGAAATACCGCCCATTTCTTGTCATATGATCGACCTCGCCGATATACCAGGTATCATCTGGCTGGTTACTCCCCCAATCTTCATCTGTGTGGGCGAGACATAAATCATCATCTTCCCACCACATTCTGTCGGCGGCCGACAAACACCTGTCCAGCCCCGGTATGATCGTACTCGCAGTACCTTCAGCCCACATGCCCGCAGCGTCTTCTGTTCTTGTGCCCACAGCACTTTCGGCCCCTTCACAGGCTTTTGCCTTCCTGATTCTCTCAGAATCCCAAAACGTTTCTTGTTCTGACTGCATCAGTGCAGTTTGTGGTTCAACTTTCTCTGCATCCATAATGCTCAAGTCCCGAGCGAAATTCTTCATACCGGCGCTCTCCGGCAATGTATTCTGACTTCCGGCCCTTCTGGCCACAATTGATACTCTCGCCTCTGCCGGGCCTTGTTCTGGTTGGAACTCTTCTACAATATCTGGTTGATCATCCAGCCATCCGGTAACCTCTGCCGATTCCTCATAATCAAACCAGTTGACTGCCGCGCCCCCTGATTCTTGGTCATTGAAAAACTGTAGGTTGGCAAAGTCCTCTTCTGCAGCCGCCACATCATCTGTTCCCTGCTCAAATCTATCCCCATGGATCACACACAGTTCTACTTTCTTTGGCAATTCTACACTTGGCTTAGACTGGCCTGTTGACAGGATGTAATCACTCGGATCATAGGCTTTCCCAGCAAAGTTCCCAGACTGCTGATTCAACAGCTCCATCCCCCTCTGCAATCTCTCTCGTACTGTCTTCAACAGTCGCCACCATTGGCTCAGGTTGGGTTGTGGAGGTGCCCAACATGCACAAAAAGTCAGTGCAGTCAGTGAGGAACACCTCCGACTTAGGGAGATGGGACGGGGTGATATAGATGCTAGGATCGTAAGACACGACCCCAGTCTGGATAAAGTTGATTCTTTTGGGAGGTGGAGCTTGGTTGTGTGTAGGGAGTGGGTTGGTTGTGACATTGGGTCTTTCTGGTGGCAAAATCACCTGTTTGTCAACGAGATCTTGAATCTCGCGACACAATCTGAAACATTGGTCGGTGTCATGACCGTATTGTTGGTGATATGCGCAATATTTGGCTGGGTTATGAGAGGGGGGAAATGGGTTTGGTAGTGGCCTCGGCTCCAGGGGTTTTAGATGTCCTTTTCTGATTAAGACCCCTAGAGCCTTGGACAAGGGCATGTACAATGGGGTGAAGGTCCTTTGGCCTCTAGGTTGATATTTGGTGGTCTGTGTATTGCTTCCGGATGCATCGGAAAAGGGTGTGGCTACCATGGGCTTTGGAAGGGGAGGAGGAATGGTGGCGACCATGTTTACCTCCGAAGTTTTTGCAGTTGCAGCGCCACTTGGGCCTGCATTATTGTTGCGGTTAAAGGTTCTTCGGGGTTGCTCTCTGTCTTGGTCAATCAGACCCTGTTTCATTGCATCTTCAATTTGTACTCACATCTCGTGCAGATCCGAAAAAGTGGGGAAGGGGAGCACAATCATTTTTTGCATCAGTTTTGGCTGGAGATTGCACACAATTATCCTGATCTAGTCCTTATCGGTGGGCCTTAAAGTCATCATCGAGGCCTTCGCCCTCCATCGGGTCACGAAATCCGAGAAACTCTCTTTGTGCTCCTGCCTTGTTGTTTCGAGATCACGAGTTGTAATCTCAATTTGGGTGTTGTAAGAGTATTGCGCAACAAAGGCCTCGGCCATTTCATCCCAACTCCACTTGACATCATCCTCCAACTTCGCATACCAGATAGCGACCACGCCTGACAGGGTCCGGCCGAATAGCGAAAGCTTCTGGGGTCTGGTGAGGCCCATTGGCCGTAATATATCTGAGAATAGCCGGAGGTGGACCATGGGATCACCGGATTCGTTGAAGCGATCGATCTGCGGCATTTTGAATTTATCCGGCAACGTTACAACCACGTCGGTATATCCGCCCTCGATATCCGGGATAGCCTTTACCCCCTGGGATTTTTTAAATAGCTTCTCAAGCTTGCTCAATTTCAGTGCTGTATGGTTTACCTCAAACTCGAAGGGAGAGTCCGGTTGATTGACAGGCGTAGGTGCCTTAGATAGCTGGGGCAAAATTAGGGGCGGAGCTAGCCCCGTTGGTATGTCCGTATCTGCCTGGACATTTGGTGCCTCCTCGGGTGCTGGGATTCCCGGTGGGGGAGGAACCGGGTGTGAAGCAGATGCTCCGGTTTGTTGTTGCAGCCTGGCAATTAATTCTACTTGCTGGGCCATGATCTTGGCTTGTAGTTTGGCAAACTCATCCCAGCGAACAGTGTCCTGCTGCATGGCTCTCATGGTCTCTTGAATCTGACGCATCATTTCCTCAACTCCTGTCGGTGCTGCCATACTGCCCTGATTTGTCTGAACTATAGGCAGGTCTATTTCTATAGCAACAATTGGGATCTCAATCTGACTGTCCACTGATAGGATAATCCACTGCTCTGGCAACCTCTGCTCGGATACACTGCGTTTCCTTGGTCTTTGCCTGATAACCGGGGGTAAAGAGTGGAACACTGGTTGTCCATCAACCAGATCCTCGGATCGATTGAGTCGGCGATCTCTAGTCCAGAGTGCTTGGGGAATATCTGCTTGGTTTGAAGCAATTGTGCTAAACTACCCTCCTAGCAAAAAGATAAATAAAGCAATAAGGAAATAAATAACTAGATAAATGGACAGCATAATAGCCTAAAATAAATACACAACACACAGTCGGGCATTACAACACACAATTAGATAAGCTGAATACACACTGTCCTCAACCACTGATCATTATCCCTGAATCATTGTCCCCGAAAACTGAATCCGGTACCCGCAGATAACTGATTCTGAAGCACTGACTGATGCCCGCAGGCCTGATACCCAGAAATACTAAGCTGGCGCCCGCAGGCCTGATGCCCAAACTTGTAAACTGATACATGCATTCGTATAGAGACGTACTCTAAAAGCACATAACAAACAAGTGAGAGCCAAAACACCCCTATGTTAGGGTAAGGTTTCCCTGTCCTATTTTGTCAGGAGCTAGGGTTTCACTACGCACGCAGCGGTTTCAAACAACCTATCGAGTAAGCAACCTGTCCTAGTTTGGAATGGTCACTACGGATTCCGAATATGCACTAAGTCGAATGGTCGAAAAGGGTGCCCCGATAAAATCGGGATTTGTGCTCCTATACTGGCAGAGCCCGTAACCGGTCAGCCTTATGGTCATGCCTTGACAAGACAAGCCTCCGGCAAACTGTTCAGGAATAGCAGATGGCAAACACGGTGTCCTAGGCGCACCAATGCACATGCAATGCAAAGAAACACATAAGTGTAGTAAAAAACAGATATCATAAGTTCGAGTCAAGTTCTCTAAGTCCCCAGCAGAGTCGCCAGAAACTGTAGACGTCCCCGAACGCCCCGGGAGGATGGGTTCCATTCTGTTCATATTGGGGTCACTACAAGTTCGGACTCAAATTGTCACGGTTCTCAATCTGAACCAAAGAGTCCAAATCCGGCAAATCGTTTTGAGAAAATAGATTTTTTTTGAAAGAAGTGCCAAACATAGACTGCTTTGCCAGATACAGAGTCGCCACCTAAATATTTTATTTTGGGAAATTTAGGAAACCCTGACTCGTGCCTAAGGCCACGTGTCCGTCATCACCAAAGTTGCCTCGGCTCGGGAACTTGGGTACGATTGGGGAAGGTCACTTTATGAGCACCCCCGCTCGCCCGATCAAAGATCGGCCTCTACTAACCATGATATCTATTTTTGAAAACATTATGCGCTCTTATTTCGGTTATTAGCCTAGATTTACTATGTGATGCGCACAGCATACAAGTATAGACTGGGTCGGCTGAATTGGAACAAAACATTTCATGTTTGTTTATTTGAAAATGGTTTGATGGTGCTACCCGCAAGTAGGCTAAGAAGTGGATTTTCCACCCTCGGGTGGGCTTAGAAAACATGATTTTGCCACTATCTAGTGGGCTTAAAACTCACAATTAATGAATTGTTCCAATTCAAATAGCCCAACCTTTACCCACAGGCATTCAGGCAGTTATATCACATAAGCATATAGCCTCATGGTAAGCATGCTATCATGGCAGTCACTCACACACATGCAAGGATGCTAAAGCATAAACACTTACCGAGTACTCTAAGCCAAAACAAAAGCTATATTAGAAATCCATGCATGATCCGAACCATACAGAAATGCCTAATGTAACACATGCAAAATGCAACTAAGATAGGCTCGGCTATTCTAAAGATGACATATGAAATGCTACAACTAACAAATATTCAACTCAGAATTGAAATAGAAATGCAGTTAGTATGATGCGCCGAGCCCGGTGTATGCAAGACAGATGAATGAATGCAAACATGCTATCATACTGTATGCTAATTGAAATATGCCCTAATCTAACCATCATAAGCTGATAAATAAAAGGGAGAAAGACGTGGGGTTGGAAGACATACATCACACACACGCACACTTATTACAGTTGTGCCCTCACTCGAAGGGTCCAAATAAATAATACAGTCCCACATAAATGATTATAGTCCAAATAAATACAAAACCCTAATTAATTAACAAATTAATCTAGGAAAGCAGTAAATTGGCACGCAAATCCATGGACTGCCTCAGCTCTGTTCCGAATGATGGATGATGCATGCTTGAGTCGCCTTGCGCGAAAATCCACTGTGATGCCCCAATTTTCCTCTGTTTGTAATTGTTCTCGGGATGCGTGCCAAGCTCCGGAAGGTTGCCTATTTCTGATTTGCTGCAACAGAGAGCAACAAAGGGACATGGCAAAGTATTTTCACATATGTATGCATGACTACTCTTCAAGGAGTGTAGTCCTCGATCCTCGTGCCACCAATCACGCATCTCGATGCATGATGACCGATGAGTCGATTTGCACGACTCAATATGAAATGAATGCACATATGGACACAACAAGGCCTAAACTCCATCATGGGTAATCCGGAATGTCGGCGACAGGGAATTGAGACACGTTCCGTCACTCGGAGTACGAAACATCCCTTGTTTTCCGTGCTTGGGCTAACTCCTATCCCAAGCATTATGCAATATGCATGATATGCATGAATGCTCTAACATACAACCTAGCATACACAATGCTCTAACATACAACCTAGCATACACAATGCTATGAAATGAAACGGCATACACAATGCATGATGGACTTACATCAACATGAGTGGACCTCAGCCACACTCACATCAGTAGCTATTAGGTGAAAATGAGACTCTCGAAATGCGTACATGCATGCACGCAAATCGAGGACCGAACCTAAGGCATAACATGTAACTCTAACAAGGCATGACAAGGGATGCAAGATGGCATGCAAACTCACAAATTCCAGCACTGAAATATGATGCTAAACAGCCCTGAAACATGGAAAAATGGCACCCAATGCATGAGATGAAACTCAAAACTCGAAACTAGGCACATGGAATGACTTATAGCTATACAAAGCATGCATTATTTGATCATGAAGCATGAAGACAGAGCCAAGGCAGTCCCAAAACATGAACATTTCCAGGTCAAAGCATGGCCAAAAGATGCTAGCATGGTGGACAAAATAGCATGCAATCTTGACTAGCAATCATGGTTTACATGGCAAGTATATGAAGAAAATGTAATCTCACCAAACCAGCAAAAATCAGTGAATAAATCATGTGAAAATAGGCCCAAATAACCACTGATATGCAACCATGGTATGCAAAAATAATGAGTTACTTTGGAGGGCCATGCAAGGAGTTATTAAGCACATGCAAGGTAGACATTTAGCATGGCATAAAAAACTATGAAAATCAAATATGGTAGTCCTAAAACTCACCAAATTGACCCTGGAAAGTGACTTCGAAGCATGCAAGGTAGGGTCTCTTTGGAAGGCCAAAAAGGCCACCAAACAAGAGAAGAAGGGAGGGGGTCACCCCCCTCTAATCTTGGATCTCAAAATAGTGTTCCAGCCACTAAAAATCCACTGGATTTCAGTGGCTAGAAGGCCAAACAAAGCATGCAATTGGGGCTTAGGTGTAACGCTCAAAACAAGGGACAATCAAGCATACAAGGAAGCATGTGACCTCAAATAAAATAATGCCCTTAATAAAACATGAAGATGATGTCAAAACAAGCCTTTTTACAGTTTATAACAAGTCTAAAAAATGAACATAAATAGGACTAATCTATCATGCAAAAATGGCCCTAAAAGAGAGAATAGAGACAAGGGACAGCAGCTAGCCCCAAACAGAGGAGAGCCCTTCAAAAAAGTTGAAGAGAGGCTCAAAACAAGCCACTTTACAGTTTATATCAAGTCTCGAAAATAAACACAAGTGAGGCTAAAACAACATGCAAGAAAAAGACCTAAGAAAGGGATAAAGAGACAAGTGGTAGCAGCTGGCCTCAAACAGAGGAGAGCCCTTCAACAAAGTTGAAGAGGGGCTCAAAAAAAGATATTTTATAGTTTATGACCAAATCCAAAACAGCTCACAAATAAGACTAAAATACCATGTAAAAATAGGCCTAAAAGAGAGATTAAGAGGCAAGTGGCAGTAGGAGACCTCAAACAGTAAGAGGTCCTTGATCAAACATGAAAATGAGCTCAAAATATGACTATTTACAGTTCATGTCGGAGCCCAAAAATGTAAGAAAGGTTCAGTGGCCGGCCGGCCACCCTCCATGGCCGGCCGGCCAGGTTCAAAAGGTTCAGTGGCTGGCCAGGGGTTAAAAGGGTCAATGAAGATTGCTGGCCGGCTACCTCAAAAAGGTGGCCTCCCATGTGTACACAACACAACTATGTGGTCAAAACCCAGAAAATCTGAACTAGGAGAGAGAAAAGCCAACTTTTTAGAGGGGTTCAAAAGGGTCAAGGACAATTACTGGCCGGCCTATACATATTGGTGGCCTCCCAGGTGTGTACAACACAAATATGGGGTTTAGGGCTAAAGAAAGTGGCCCCGGGGTGGTCAACATTAGCTTTTTAGTGAGGAAAACGAGCGACGGAGAGCGATGAAGAAATAAAGTTGGCTTTTTAGAACAATTGCTAGCCTCCCACCCTCCTACAAGCTTCCTAACAATGAAAATAAGGTCTCCACCAAAAATGAACCAAAACGGATGCAAAGCGAAGGTTCGGGGACCGAAACATGCGGCCTGGGGGCCTTTAAAACAGGCTGTTTAAGCACCGGAGGTGGCGTTCGACCACGAAGTTGGTCTCTCGGGCCACAGTGTTCCTCAAAAGGGAGGAAACAAGGTGTGTGCCAAAAACCGGAGCAAACAGAGGTGGTTAGGCGGTCTCGAACCGAGGCACACGGCCGTCAGCTCCGAAAAATCGGAAACCGGGCTCCAAATGGGGAAAAATGGCCTACGACCACGAAACGTAGCCTACGGCCACTGAGAGATGATCTATGAGACCTCTCTCTCCCTTCGGGAAGAGAAAATAGAGAAAACAGAGCCTGATTCGCAAATCGAGGCAAGGCACGAAAGAGTCCGGAAGTCCGGAGGCAAGGCTCGCAGCCGAGACTCTGAAACTTCTGAATGAGCACAATATGCAATATCACCGAGCGCTCAATCAGTGATGTCTGAGTCTTAAGGTCGGTCAAAAATGGGGTGTCTACAATGGGCGATGTGTTTAAAATCTAAGCTTGAAAAGATTCAAATTCAGAGTTTAAACCCATCAAAAATTGGTAAATATGTTGGCGGGCAAGTGTCACGACCCAAACCCGCCCCTATAGGTTTAGCGCCATAACCGGCTAGTATTCCTTGGATTACCAAAGACCTCTAAACAAATCATGACATAGTAAAGGGTTGCGGAAGCAACTATACAAAATATACATAGTCCATTGAGTTGTGTTGACATACATAGGATAGAATTTCCAAAAACTTATATAAATAAACACGTGATGTCATAATTACGGTAGTCATTTACAAAAATAAAGTCAATAAAGTCAAAAGGGAACTTAGCCCGATGTATAGATAAACAGAAAACTTGCTCATATCACAAAATATGACCATATGACTTTCGAAACCTCGTTGGGAGGCACAAGGGTTGGCCGGCAAAACAAGCTCTAGGCGATCATCATTGAGCCTGGTCATGCGCCTGATCACCTACATACATAATATAAATAATAAGTGGAAGTCCAATGAATAATAACAGAGTAAAGAATTTAATGAGTGATGTCCCATAGCAGATTTCAAATCAAATACAACTTCAGATTCGCATACTTAACTAGAAATCATAGCAATTACATGTGGTACATCTATTTAGCTATCACATCATACCAATTTTGCTTAGTCGGTATCGTCGACCACATAGGTCCATATCTTGTGCATAAGTAGCCATGGTATTGTTACCCTCAGGCGAGAGCCACGTAAACATAAGCCTCGGTATTGTTACCCCCGAGCAAGGGCCATATGAATACAAGCCACAGTATTGTTACCCCTAGGCGAGGGCCACGTGCATATTGGCCACAGTATTGTTACCCTCAGGCGAGGGCTACGTGAACTAAGGATGCTATAAATATATTTCAGGAAAATGGACATTCATTCATTGTACTGAACATAACATTTCAGAAAACAGATCTTATTTCATCATATAAAAAATAAATAAAGTTGAACATAGCTTTACTAAGTTATTACTCACAGATGGCTCCAAAAGTAGACAAACAGAGTAGACAAAGCAGATAGCTTACGGTGTGTGACCTATACAAACATAACAGATACACAGATTGAAACACACACTTGGAATATACTTAACTCATTACGTTTCGTTCTCAGTGTGTTTCTAAGTCTTATCCTCATTTTTTTTGTCTTAATCTTGGTTTAAAAATGCCTAGAATGCAATGAGGATGCTAAAATACACTTGAGAACACTTAACAAAGCTTGTTGAAAACAGGGTCTCGCTCGAGCGCACTTCCTTCGCTCGAGCAGACGTTCAAAAATGTGAGTAGTCGCTCGAGCGCAACTTTGATCGCTCAAGTGATCTGTAAACTCTGTAAAAGTATTGGTTGCTTGATTTTTCCGCTCGACGTTCGCTCGAGCGTGAGACTAATGTACTTGCTCAAGCGTAACTCTTGTCGCTCGAGCAATTTGCAAAATGCGTAAACTTTTGGAAGCATGCAATTTATGCTCGAGCCAACTTTTGGTCACTCAAGCGAGAGTGCAAAATATAGAGTGGTCACTCGAGCACAGGTTCTGTTGCTCGAGCGAAGAATAGAATTCTGGAATTTCCAGGTTGCACTCCTAAGTTCAAAACCCGAATTCAAAGCTTTAAAATGCAACCTTTGGGCCCCAAAACTTGAGAAAACATGTCTAAACTTGTAAAACATAGAGAATTAAAGATCATTTCATGAAATCAAGGCCCATAAGCATGATAATTGTACAAACTTAAGCTTGAAATGTGAAAACATATCATGAATATGACATACATGGAATGATTTGAGCTCCGAGTTTCTAAATCATGAGCAAATGAGATGTTTAGGTCAAAAACATGTTGAATTCCTTGAACAAAACCAAGATATGGACATGCATGTGGAATTTCTTGAGAATCAACTTACAAATTTATGAGAATTATGCATGCTTGCATGATACACTCCCAAAGTCATCTATCCAAGCTCAATTCTTGTCTTAATATAGAATTTATTTTGAATTCATGAGTTGGATAACTTAATTACATCATCAAAAGCTTGAATTCTTACCTAAACTTCCCAATTGAGCTTCAAGTAGTCCAATTCTTCAGTGATTAAGCTAATTCTCCTTAGTTCCCTTCAATTCCCTAGCAAGTCTCTTTAGTTGAACTCAAGTCTTCCTTCCTCCCCCCCCCCCCCTCTCTCTCTCTCTCTCTCTCACATATTTAGTCTTCAAGATAAGGGATTGAGAGTGTAAAGTGTATAAAAGGTGTTAGGAGTGGCCTTATATAGGCTCACTAATGAGTCTAGCTTAGCCTAAGCAATTTATACTTAATTATTCTAATTATTTTGTTCCGAATCAAATTTCAATTAAACCCACCATAAAATTCTAGAAATTCCAAATATCACATAACCCAAGTCAATTTCGTATTCAGATGCCAATAATGCCTTCAATTCACAGAACAAAACAGAATACGAACAAATCTTTCTACGATAGACAGATAGAAACACAAATACTGCAACACACATGTAATTAATTCAGAATTTCATCTTAATTACTCATTAAGCATTCTTAATCATGGTTTAACGGTTAATCATAGGTCGGGGTTGTTACAGCAAGGTGGCTAGACACAAGAGTGACGGAGTCTGTTGGTAACTCAGTCAAGGGTTCATATCGAGCTGATTCCTCCTAACGAGCCTGGAGGTATCTAAAGAACTCTGACACAGAGAGACCCAAAGTAGACTAAGAGGCACGAGCAATGTCTTGATAGAGCTCAAAGATGTGAGCATCATTATGAGCATGGGTATACATCTGAGACAAGGTACGCCAAAGACTCGAAATAGTGTCGCAATAAAGAAACAAGTGGTAAATATGGTCCTCCATGGAGTTGAACATCTATCCTAGAATAGTGCAATTATCTATATCCCATTGGGTATGTGTAGGATCAGTCGCTGCAGGCTAAATAGAAGATGATAGCTTGTTTATTAGCCTAATTAAAAAGAACAACTTTAAGAACAATAATTAATACTTCTTAATTAGGGTAGTAGACAATCAAGTAACATGTTGTTCTTGATTTAAAAATTTAATAAGGTTCAGAATGTATCGAAACTTAGTTTCTTTATCTTTTTGAGTATATGTTGAATGAAATCCGAATAACTAGTTTTATGATGGTGTATATAAATTTATTGAGTTGAACTCAAAATATTATTTAGTTTAAAAATGTATTTAAGATCGATTTGTTTGCATAACAAGTATATTTCGAATGAATTTTTAATGAGTGTATGAGTCAAGCTTAAATAACTTGAAATCCTATTCTTAATAAAATTAAGGGCTAATAAAACTAAGGGCAAATTAAACTCATAATCCCTATAATTTGTCACTTGTATCAATTTAATTTTTATAGTTCTAATTGTATTAATCTTAATTTTGAATTTTTCATATTGTATTAATTTAGTCTAATAGATATTGTCCCTTAGATAATTTGATTAAAATAAAGCTATAAAATTATTTGTTTGAGAGGTTAATATCCAATTTGTAATGATCTATTTCATTTTGAATAAACCGTTTTGCCCTTCATTTTTATCAAATTTGTTAAATGATATTATCAAGTGAATTAAATTAACACAATAAAATCACAAATATGTATTAAAAAAAATTCAAAAACTTTATTTACAAATTCAAAGCCAAACCAAACCGAATGAATGTTAGCTTCATTGGGTTGACCTAATAGCAAGTTTGCATTAAAATATTGGTCTTATTGGAAACATTACTGTTAGGTTTTTGTAATTGGCAATCTCGCTTGAAAAAACTCCCTTTAATTGTAATTTTATTCAATTTTTTGTTTAAGTGAGGCTGTGAGTATTTAGATTTGTGTTGACATTTTGTAGTTTGAGCATTCCTTATTTGTCATTTCGCTGACTATGTATGGAGATCCTGGGGGTAGTGTCCCTTGGCGAGCCCGGGGCAACGCCCAGGCAGGATTGAGGAGCAGTGCCCAAGAAGAAAGTCAAAGTGATTTGATCACTCGAGCAGTCTTTTATGCGCTCGAGTTGTGAAGTGGTTCATCTAGTATTTCACCCTACATTCAAAACTTCTGGAAAACTCGTTTTTACCACTTGAGCAGTAGAAGTTGCGCTCGAGCGGTTGGTTTATATGTTTGCACCGCCTTTTACTCACACCTCTCGAGCGGTAAAGTGTACGCTCGAACGGTCTTCGCGGCTCTATTTATTATCAAGTGCGCTGTTTGTGATTTTTAAGGTTTAACTCGTCCAAATTATCAGACATGAGTAAAATACAAAGTGTTATATATTAGAGGGTATTTTTATAAGAGTTTTCTTGATGTATAAAAGGTAATCGATTAATTAACGAACTACATAAGGTTAAACATCAAGGGATATTTTTATTTTTTCGTTCACATAAAGAGAAAGGTCTTCGTCAATGGATTTTGGAAAACTTGGGCCTAAAGCTCTAATGGATTCCAGATTGGCTCATCGTCGTGGATTCAACGTTGGACAAAGCAGTTTCAAAGTGAAAACGGTGGTGAAAGAGGCACATCGGATTTGATTCAATTCGAGTGTAGATTTGCTAGGTAATTGAGGGTACTTATATCTAATTCCTTTTTGTCTTCTTAGTAGATTGTTTTGTGACTTTAGCTGATGTTTTTATTTTTATTTTTTTTTATCACAATTGGAGGTGCTCCAATTGTATTTTTTTCATGTTAAATTGTTGTGTTAATTTGTCGTTGATTATTTGATTGAGATTGATATTCACTGTTTTAAATTGAAATATAATCACAAATTAATCTCTCAAGAGTTTTTAGATTTTTCAATTACACTAAAGTTTTGTAGATTACCAAACAAATATTTAGATCATTTATTCAATGATATATATATATATATATATATTAATCATGTGTTTTAATTTTGATGATATCTAAAATATTATGAGATAAATTGTAATTTTTTAATATATATATTTTATATTCTTTGACACAAAATATTATATGTTAAAATATATGTTGTATTTACTGTGCATCATATATTTAAATATAAAGGTTATTATGTAAGTCACTGTGCAACCTTTGTTTTTTACGTAATTGTGTTGAAAATTTTGTTATTGCTATTTATTGAAAGCGACCCTGGCCAAAATTTTCTAGCTCCCTCGTGATCCGCGTGATTTTCTTTCCGTATGAATTTGGTGAGTTGCCCAAGCTGTAATGTGCTTTCTCCATATCCAAAGATGAGCGTCTTTCCTTCCAGCAGATAGATTTTGTCCTATATAAGGAGTATTTTGCTTGGAAAAAAAATACATGAAGTGAAGAAGAGAAAAATTTGTGATATTGAAATACTCTCAAATATTGTATTGTGCTTTATTGAGTTGTATTTTTTGTTAGAAAATTTGTTGAGAGGTTGAGCAAAATTGTAAAAGAGTTTTCTATCCCATAGTTATATTTTTCTTGTAAAAAGAGAGAATTTTTGTGAGTGATTTTTTTGAGCTAAAATCACTTAGGTTAGGTGTGACTAGGTACTGGATTCAAATCTAGTTAAGATATTTTTGTGATTGATTTTTGAGATAAAATTACTTGGTTAGATGTAACTAGGCATCGGATTCTAAACTAATCGAAGTGATCGGGATTTGTCACTTCTTGTAAAAGTTCACTAGTACCTATGAAGCTAGTGGTGTAATTAGACTGCAAATGAACCGAGCTGTTCATGAACAAGCTCGGCTCGACTCAGCTCGTTAAGGGTTTGGCTTGGCTTGGTTCATTTAGTAAATGAGCCGAACTCGAACTCAAATAGTAAGCATGTTTAGTAACCGAGCCGAACTCGAGCTCGCATAAGCTCGACTCGTTTATCTTTATTTAAATTATATAATAAATATATTATCTATATATTAAATAATATATATATATATAATAATATAAATAATATTTTTTATTTACATAACATAAATAATATTTAAAAAAATTTATCGAGCCAAGTTCGAGTTTCATTAATATTAACAAGTTAAGACAAGCTCGAGCCTAGTTCCTTATCGAATCAAGCTCGAGCTCAATAAATGAGCTCGATAAGTAAACGAGTCGAGCTCGAGCTTAGCAAAGCTTGGCTCAGCTCGGTTCGGTTCATTTGCAACTCTAGGTGTAATTTGTAACACCCCAAATTTCATACCCAAATGATAATAATCATGGCTCTTCAAGGCAAATCTGAAAATAAATCTCCACACTTGCATTACATGATACAAATAGTTTTCATGCGACAACACATTCGCTTCAAATCAAATAACATAAACAAATAAATACCCTCATGGGTTCACAAGTTCCCAAGGCTTAGGCCCAGTTACACAAATCGGTTATTCAAACAACACAAATGTAGCCATTGTCTTACAAAACAGAGTCACGCAAAATGAGAGCATTGTGCTCCGAATACACACACTTCCACACCCTTAGTTGGGCGGAATCACTACGTCCTTTCCTGCACAAAAATCTCGTAGGGTGAGTTTAAAGCCCAGTAGGAGATCCTTAAAAAAGTATATACATTTTATACAAGTCTCAAGATGATGAATGCACATGTCATGCTATGTTCTTTTAAAAGTAAGACACATCTACATCTTTTGAAAATCATCATGCTCAATGATGTCATGCAACTCCAACTGTTCAAAATTAACCAATTTAACTCAAGGGTCGGTAAATACAACTCTGGTAATCCTTAGGTCGGTGTCTGCAAGTAGACTACGCAAGTACTACCAATTGTCATTTTTATCGGTATTAACCGGAAGGCTCGACACCTATCCACGCGACTTTCTGGTCTTTCACCAAGGACACTCAGGCCAACTTAATCAATTTCATCTACACCACCTATCAAGACTTACCACTGTATTTACCCCAAAATCATTTCATAAAAACCCGTTTTCCAACATTCTTTTCTCAATACAAGGTTTTCAAATCAACGTTCAAAGCTCAACATAATCAAATGAATTGGTATGCCCATGAAATGAGTAAATGCAATATAACATTTCTTCTATTCTCAATATTTCCGCACAATAATTCCATTGTGAACAAATCTCCCATTTCTCTTTTCAAAACAATAATATCACAAGATGAATATAAACTTTGATTTCCAATTTCCCCGAGGAACAACACATTTCCCACATTTCGAGCATTCTTTACAAATAAGCCATTTTAAGACTAAAACAACATTTTGAATAACAATTTTCAAAATAAACAACAATTTTCATATTTTACAAACTTTATCATTTATATATATAAATAAACAATTTTCAAAACATCCATTTATTTTGACCCCCAAAATAAATATGTCAACACTATCTAAGGATTTTCAACATCTTTCAAAAACCCTTATTTCTAGTTTTCTCACCAAAACCACTCATCTCCAAAATATTTAGAAGGATCTCACCAAAATCATCTTTCTACAATCAATATAATTCAAAGCCCTCAATTTCCATTTTAAAAGGAAAAGAAAGTAAACCCACTTTCAAAATTACTCTTCTTCTTGAATCAACAATTAATTTTCAAAACTAATCAAATGATGATTTCGAAAATCATCTAGATCTTACAAAAATACATATATAACTCAAAGGAAATCCCTACCTCAAGTTTGAAGAAGAATAAAGTTGAAACCCCAAAATCAGCGATGCCTAAACTCGATCCCCACCGCACACAACGTAGCCCTCGCTTAGATAACCAACTTTGATGAAAAACTTGGATCTAAATCCCAATGGATTTGGAGGAATCAAAGATCTTGCGAGGTTTTTGGTAGGAAATGTAGAGAGAAGGAAGAGGAAATGTTTTTAGAGAGAGAGAGGTATACAAAAGTGATACAACTTCAGCCCAAAGAGAGAGGAAAAAGAAAGAAAATTCGGATCTCACGTACTCCCGTACGTGCGGTGCGTGCTTCCGCACATGCGACCTTCATCCCCGCACATACGGCCCTCCTCTTTCGCGCCTCACTCCCGCACCTTCCTTTTTAGCAGTGTGCTTCACCCCTTTCCCTGTTTCCCGTACGTGCGGCCTCACCTCCCGCACGTGCGTCCCTGGTCCTTAACCCGGAATTCTCTCGGTTCAACTCTCGACACTTCAGACTGACCGAACAGACAAGCAACTTCGAATGTGTTTTGCATTTTTGTTTTGGGGGCACTGCCCTTCAACCCCGTCAGGGCACTATCCTAGGACCCGCCGACGGGCGCAGGCCCCTAGACCCCCGCGAGCTGACCGGGCAGCTCGATCCCCGACATACTCAGCGAAGTGGCAAAACTGAGATCGCTACATAATTACTATTTGAAGAATAATGGAGAAATTCCCGAGGAGGATACTTAGGGAGTGGATGTAGGTCTAATGTGCTAAACCACTATAAATCGTCGAGTTTGCTTTCTCTTCCTTTTGCTCATTTTATTTCATTTCTCTATTTTATATTGTTACACAAATTTATTTATTTATTATTTAGGATAATATTTTTAATTTGGCAATTTATTTAAAAATCCAATACACTCCTTCTTGGGTTGCCTTCATGGGATAACAATATACACTTCTTTTGAGTGTTCAATTATTTTCAATTATAACTAAAAGAAATATAATGAGTCATAATTAAAGATTTCTTTGATCGTATACAAAATAATAACCAATGTTGTTAAAATCGAGATCCTACGTTGGATCGTTGGAATTGTTTACTAGATCGGATCGAAAATCGTAAGATCCTATCGAAAAAAATAAATTACACAATAATTTAATTTAAATAAATATTTCTTAAAAAGTATATACAAAATAAACCTATATTCTATTAAAAGTAAGTGAAAATATTGTGAAAAATATAATACCCCATATAAAATGTATATATAATATTATATAATAGAAAACTAAATAGTAAAAGTTTTGTATTTCATCAAAAAAAAAGGTGAAGAAGAAAAATACTATAACAAAATACTTTACAATCTACAATAATGCATAAAAAGTGAAGAAAAAATATTTAATAAAGTTGGATATAAAAATAGATTGAGAACTCAAAAGAGCAGCTTAACAGAATGATAATATTTGTCGTTAACATCCCTGGTGGAGTGGATTTGAGTGACAAAAATAGTCTCTCCAAAAATTGGGGTAAAGTTGTAATCATCTTGCCCTTCTCAGACTCTACTTAAACTAAGTTTGTTTTTCTGACTAATTAGTTTTCTTAAATTACCGCCATATTTAAATTTTTGTTTCATAGGTTATTTATTTTTGGTCGATTTGATTCAATACTACTTAGTTTTTATTATTTATTCTGACCACAAAAATTGATATTTAGATAACAAACATAAAATTTATAATAAAATATGTCATATAATACAAAACAAGACTTGTAAATTGGATCGGAAAAGATTCGATTCAGATTGGGATTCCATAATCCTATAAGATCCCATTACCAAGATTGAAAGATCTTATCTGTAAGGAATTTTTTACACAATTCGGATCGATTGTGCCCAAATGGATTGTAAGATTGTAGGATTGTTAGATCCAGATCAGAATTCTAATAACCATGACAATAACCACAATATCTCATAATTAAATCATAATCAATACTATAACGAGCCATAACAAATACTACAATTAGTCATAATCAAAGACCACAAAAGTCATAACTGAACATATGGTATACTTCTTTTTTGACACATGTATTATAGAATTTTTTAATATATATACACATATTATATAATTGGCTAAATTACACTGACCACATTTGAGGTTTGAAAAATTGCAAGTACTCACAATTTTAACATAATAACATTGACCTCCTTTTTAGTAAGGCTAAAATGATCGAAAAAACTATACATTTGAGTGTAAAAAATATGGCGACATCATTTTTTCAACCATATAATTAACAAATTATTAATGAAATTAAAGCCAAATATTATATGAATTAAAATCTTAAGAGAACCTAATGTAATTATGTCAAAATTATAAGAAATTATATATTTTTTTCCTAAATATATCTCACGAGAAGTCTGTGTAATTTAACCTATATAATTCATTTATGTTTTTTTGGGTAGGTAATTCATTTATGTTGTGTCTCTTGAAAAATAAAATAAATAATATTAATTTGTTTATGTTGACTAGACGGATATTGATGTGTGTGCAACTTCTTCCAATTTGGGAATCAAGCTTCTGAAATTTCCAATTAAGTTGAAAATGAAACTAATTTTCGATTAAGTTGAAAATAAAAACTAATAAACCGTGTCCTGGCACATTATCAATCCTACTCGTTGAATGCTCGTAAAAAGCATCTACTAAAACTTTGTTTTATTTGATATATAAATCGGTGTGCATATACCATCCTATTTTAAAATTACATAAGTTTATATAAATTTACATAAGTTTATATAAATTTACATAAGTGATATCACAAAAATGTATAAGTTAAATATAATTTCGCATAAATCTATTCATAAAAGTGAATTTATGCGAATTTATATTCAATTTACACATTTTTATGAGATTACTTATGTAAATTTATAAAAACTTATATAATTTTATAATACATACAATATATATTACAGACCGGAATATTTCCCGTATCCTATTCATGATTGACCTTTGTTTTTCTTATCTACATGTGTTGGGTGCTTATTTGGTTTAAAAGTGGAGTTGTTGGGACATGTTTTTGGCAAATTATAAGTTTTGTTTGACAAATGCATGTAGTCACCTAACTTTAATTTTATTAGTTACAATAGTAGGACTCATCTTTTTTATATTTCTATTTAGGAGACATATGATAAGTATTCTAATATGAATGGTGTGAAACAATATTTTAAAATTATTAAATAATTTCTCCATGTATTGAAGGTTCAATTTCTAATCTGTAGTATACTTAATTGCGAGTTCATGCGCACTCAAACAGGGAGGTAATATTTTTTTGTTTTTGCTTTTATTTATTTATTTATTTTTTTGGGGTGAGATCTTGAAAGCTTCACCTAAGGTGTGCTTGATTGTGTGGTTGAGCAAGAGCTCACCCCTAAGGGTCATCATTTGAGTAGATAGCTCGCAGCTCGACTAAACATGTTTTTACCAACCCAAACCCAGCTCGAACGAGATTCGGTCTATGCCTAGGGTTTGAAGCCTGGGCCAATCCATCAGTCTATGATAACCGGCCCTTAGCATGCCCACCAACCTGTCCCATTGACTTGTGATAGGCAACCTGTTCAAAAATATAAATAAAAAAAAATGAAAAAAATAGACCTAATCTTAGCCTGTTGGCTCATGAGAGGTGGCCCATCGGCTTGGCCTGTAGGCTTTATTTTATTTATTTTTTATTTTATTTTATTTTATTTTTGAACTGCAAACAAACAAACAAACAAACAATTTTATTAGATAGATAAAAAATAGAAGTTACAAGTAACTTGGAAAGAAGTTGCATCATTATCTAAACTAAACATCTCAACTAAGTTGGCACCCAAAGAAAAACTAATCATGTGCATTCCCAAGGCCCCTAAGAGGAGTTAGAAAGATTTCAACTCAAAAAACTGAAACACCCTCAAAAATATACACATCGTTATACGCTGCCCCCAATATAATCTCTAATCTGCCTAATGTTCTACAAAAACTCTTTGATAGAGTAATGGAAATCCTTGTTTGCAGCTTTCAACCAAAATGCAAGCCTGGTAACTATGAGATTATGCAGCTCCCTTTTTATTGGTTGACTCCCATCAAATACACATTCATTCATGTGCTTCCAAATAGATCAAAATGCCACCAGGGGTATGGCATTCCAAATCCTCTTTTCAGCATTCCTGTAACAGCTCCCTGTCCACCACTGCACAAGATCTTCAACTGATTCAGGCACTACCCACTGAACCCCCCACCACTGCAACAGATTAGTCAAACTCTCCATACCATAGGGATAGAAAATATGCACATGTTCGCCTGTAGGCTTGATGGTAGTCCTTTTAGGCCAAGACCGTTGGACAAGACTTGGACCTAAAGTTTTGGCATGCAGGCTAGCCCAACCTGCATATGGGCTTAGCTCGTAAGTGGGCTTAGCACTATTTTGTGGCCCAATTCAGCCTGGACTGATGCCAAGTCAGTGGGCATGCCAATTTTTGAACACTCCTGAGACTTGGTTTGGTACATTTAAATAAGGTCATTGTTTCTCAGTATGATAAATGCATAGATATATACAAATGATTGAGTTTTTCTTAAATTCAAATAAGAGAAATGTTCAAATTTGTGTGGCTCACCACGAGTCTCGTTTCGATGATCCGAACATTCATTTAAAAAAATTAAGTTGATCCAATAATCGTAAGTTCTTCTATTTTATTATGTTTGTTTTTGAAAGAATAAACGATTAGTGTATTTTTTTTTAAAAAGACCGTCTAATTTTTTGGAAAAAAAAAAAGATTTGGTAAAATTTTCTTTGAATATTCTTAAAAAGCCATACACATAGACACTTTGATCTCGTTGTAAATCGATTAGTTCTACTATCTTTTGTTGATTTATTTATTACTATGATGATATTGTGTGAATGGAATATGCATGATTAATATATTAGAATTGATAAATTGAATTGAATTAAATTAAATAATTCAACTTAGTAAAATTTTTAATTGGTAATTTAAATTTAGAGTTTGTCCTATTTTAGCCCCCCTTAAACACAAATTCAAGTACCAAATTAACAATATTTAGTAAAGCAAAGTCAGTTGGATTTGAATATTATTTTTTAGACCACCCCAAACTTGACTAGATTGAATGTCATATTATAAGCTATGGCCTATCAATCAATTAATTTTTTCTTTGAAAAGATGCAATTTTCTTTGACCCTCTAAGCTAAATCCATATATATATATAAACAATTCAATAAATGTGAACTCTTTCTGTGTTATTCACCCAAAAAAAAAACACTCTCTGTGTTGTTCTCTTTGTCCTTTGGCTGTGTACAAGATTCAAACAAAGACACTCCCACATGCAGCCCAACTATTAGAATCTGTCTATACAAATATACTCAAATTGAGTATTATTATTATTATTTTAGTTTATTACACTTAATACGTACGCCTAGTTTAGTCCTTGTTGGATGAGAGTCTGAAAGCAATAGATAAATACAGACCTAACATTTGGTTTAGATTAAACAAAGTGATTTTGATCATATCTGAACCCACTAGCTAAAGATTAATTGTTTTTACACTTTTATGGCTTAATCAAACCACATGACTTGCCAAAAGAAAAAAATTAAAAGACAACTTGGATAAAAAAATAAACTGGAAAAGAAATTTAAAAAATAATAATTACAAAAGTCTGATACTGACTTAAGATGAATTTGAAGAGCTTGGCTGTCGAACTTAGATCAATTCAATTCAATTTAATTCATTGTTGTCCTTCCTCTTGAACTTTTATTGACGATTTCCAAAAAATAAAAATAAAAACAAAACAAAGAGAGAATGTTTCTAATGCTTTATTGAGTTTACAATGGTGTTTAATATTTCACTATGGTTTATATCCACATTACAATATAATATAGTATTTATGTGTAACAATATTAAAATAGTACAATGTAGCTAAAAATAAAAATGAAAAATCATTGTAGAAATGTAGTATAGATTTTGTTAAAATAACACCGTGGTACAAATAAATAAGATAAATTAAATATGAAGATAAAAATTATATTAATGCATGAACATATTTATTTATTTTAAAATTAGACTTAAAATAAATTGAATCATTTTTAAAAAAATGGGACTAAAGAATGGTGATTGATAGGTGGATGAATAAAAAAAATAGCGTAAAGAATATTATACTGGTACAATATTTGTGTTATTTCAGTGAATTAAGTATTAGACACAATTAAAATAGTTTGTAACAAATCTGTATAAAATGCACTTATACTATGCTAAAATATCACGAAAACAAAACCAAAAAAAAAAAAAACAAGCAAGCAAGCAAACAAACAAATAAACAAAACAAACAAAAACTAGATTGGTAGAAATGCTCGGAGTCTTTGTTTAGAAAGAACTTAAGAGTCCATAAAAGCAGAAGATTCCATAGATTGAGAGATATAAAGTTAGATTAGAAGGTAAAGGATTCGTTCAACAAAGTATATTGATGGAGATTGAAATGTTCTCTTCAACTGCAACTTTTTGACACAATAAAAAAATGAGTAATGATATATAAGTATGAAAATTTATATATAATGAAGTAGCATGTGTGCCTATTCATTTTAAATGAAAAAGTCAATTAAAATGATTTATATTTTTAAAATTTGATTGTCATATCATTTTTGTGAACTTTTAAATATAAAATTTTTTATTTGCAAATCATTTCCGCAAAACAAAAAAAAGTAGGCTAATGTAATGCCACTAGAAAAATGATGCATAAAATTTATGGGAAATTATACTTCAATGGAAATCAAAAAAATTATTTACAAAGGGCAAATTTTTTTATAAATATTTTTTTCTGATTCCTATTTATGTATAAGTTCCTTTAAAATTTAAAATTTACACCTTGGTACAACATTCGGCCCTGCTGGAGAACCCCAGCAGGGAAGGACCCCCAGCACCCCCACCTCCACGTGGGGGGCTGGCAATGGATGAAAACTAAATATATATATATATATATATTTTTGGACCAATCAGGAGAGACCCCCAGTACCCCCACTGGGGGTCTCATGCATTTTCCGTACAACATTGGTCGGAGTGGCGTAAGAATTTTGATGAATGGTCGACTAATAAGCCTTCTTCATAATAAAATTCCTAATATGAATATAACTTAATGGGTAAATTGCGTTGATACCCCTTGAGATTTATATTTATTACAGTTCCTTCCTCACCTTTTGGAAATTATATCATCTCCTTGAAGTTTAAAGTTTTATTTCAGATTGCTCCATCCAGCAATTTAATTTTTTTAAATACCAATTTTGCCCTCACTGGGTAATTACATTGACACCTCTCACATTTTAGAAATTACAATTCCCTCTCCAAGGTTTAAAGTAGCATTACCAATTGTCCCTTTGGTTAGTATTAGTTGAAAAAAAATTCATTGAAAAAAAAAATTAATTGGAAAAAAAAAATTATTTGAAAAAAAAATTAATTGAAAAAAAATTTTGTTAGTCAAATTTTTAAATTTATGTTTAAAAACTAACGTAAACTCATTTTTTGAATTTACGTTGTTTCCTCAAATTTACAAACTGAGACAACAATTTATAAATCAAAAAAATTATCAAACAAGTTTTTATGACAGTTTTTAAAATTTTTGTAAATATAAATTGAAAACTGAAAACGAAATAGTTACAAAACAGATCTCAAATGGTAAAAATGTTGTAAAATTAACAAATAATTAAATAAGTTACCAATGTAAGAATGACTTATCAAAATATTCTTAAGTTATGTATGGTTTGATTTTTAGAAATTCTTTTCGAAAATTAAAAATTAATTTGATTAAGAAATAAAAAATAAAAAATAATTATCATTTTTATATAATTTTTATCTTTCTAGTGTAATAAACATAAACCTTAAGGGATGTCAGTCTAATTTTTATCTTACGCTGGAGTGCAATACAGTTGGAGTGCAACACAGTGTAATTTTGATAATTTTTTAGTGCATAAATAGTTGTCTCAGTTTGTAAATTTGAGGAAATAACATAAATTTAAAAAATGAGTTTATGTTAGTTTTTAAACATAAATTTAAAAATTTGACTAACAAATTTTTTTTTCAAATAATTTTTTTTCAAATTAAATTTTTTTCTCAATGAATTTGTTTTTCAACTGATACTAACCGAGGGGGGCAATTGGTAATGCTACTTTAAACCTTGGGGAGGTGATTGTAATTTCTAAAATATAAGGGGTGTCAATGTAATTTATCCAGTGAGAGAAAAATTGGTATTTAAAAAAATTAAATTACTAGAGGGAGCCATCTATAATAAAATTTTAAACCTCAGAAAGGGAGATGTAATTTTCAAAAAGTGAAGGAGTGAACTGTAATAAATATAAATCTCAGGAGGTGTCAACCCTAACTTTAATTAGGGGAATGGGTTTCTACCTAGTCTATCATTTAGACCACATAGAACCGTCTAGATCCGTGAAATTCACAATCAACCTGATTTTGCTAATTCAAATTGTTTATTTTTATCGACTCTTATGTGGGTATTTTTTGAAAAAAATATTAGACCAATCCAATATTAGTAACTTATTCATTTTATCGCATTCGTATAAAAACAAATAGATGGTTTATTTTTAAAAGTACATTAACTGTTAGTTTTTTCAGAAACAAACTCTATAAAATGAAGATGTTACAAATATCAGATCAATCTAATTTTTTTTTATAGACAATACATGCAAGACCTGATAAAATAAACAATTCAAATTATCGAAATGAGAATTTTACGAGCCCTGAACAACACCCTCCAGGTAAGCCCAACCCTTAAATTATTTTTTTTTAATTTATTTTTTTTCTTCTGAAGTTCAAATTTGAATTTAAGTGAATTTAAGGGTCCATGAGCTCCATTATGGATCATATTCTGATAATCTAAACCATTCATTTTGTAGGATTTTCTATGTATATCATATATGAAAAAAAAAACTAAGATGATCAGATAATCATATTCTTTTCATTTTATCATTTTTGTCTAAAAAAAATATAGTAATATTTATTCAAAAATATATCTGTTGTCCTTTTTTTTTTTTAGAGAAATACAATAAAATATGTAACGTCCCCAAAATAATAATATAAATACATACACAAACATATATATAAATGATAGCATAAATCAAAGTAAATAGTCTTTTCACTACATGAAGTTAATAATACAAGAGTTTAATATAAATACATACCCTATTGGTTTACACCTTTCCAAGTTTTAACTTGGTTACAACAAAAGTGAGTTTCGGTCTTTACATATTTAGCCCTAGGCTATACAAAATAAACAAAACATGAAGCTCTTGCTTCCCAAAGGTCCCTCTAATGCTATTGTCTTGGTAGAGGCATACCATCATTACCTGAAAATGTTATTTCCAAATAGGGTGAGTCACAATCCAGTAGAAATCATCTAACACAGTATATGAAACTTAGCAAATGTATAAGTACAAGGGCATAGACAATGCGTGTGATAAAACTTTTTACAATTTTATATATATTCATAAGATATCAATTTCAAGCCTTAATCTATTTATTTCCAATTCGCATTCCAATTACTTATCTTTCTCAATTCATGAGTCAATTTTCAGTATTTCACAACAACCGAACCGAGATTACAACTCAATTATTTTCAATTTATACAACACATATGCATTAAACACTTCAAATTTCCATTTCATGGATATTTTGTCCGCGGGTAGCCGTTAAACGGGACCCATGTAAACATAGGCTATACAAGCACTACAGTTGTCATTTTACGGATATTTCGTCCGCGGATTAGGCACCTATGTATAATTTCAAAACTTTCACCCAGGACACTTCGGCCAACTTAATTATAATGGAGTCCATCTCATTTCTCCTCCCAAACAAATATCCATACATATGCAATGTATTTAAACAAATAATCAAACGTGAAGCACATCCCCTTTCCACTTCCAAACAAACATACATATACAATGTATATAAACACGGTCATATGCAATGACAACCATCACAAGATTAGTTTTAATCCACCTAATCCACATGCGATTTCTACAACAATTAAAGATATCCTCCACCGATAGCCCAATACGGTTATCTCTAGACATATATTCAATCTCACACAGATAGTTTATTCAAAACTTCCAAAAGAATGAGTTAATACGTAACCAATTCTACTATTTATATCAAGGCCCTCTCAATTTCACATTTTCAATGTTAATTCCAATTATTTATACAAACAAATAGTTTGACCTAATTAGGGCAATTTTTCCATTTTTCCCAAATATTAAACAAGTACCAAAATCATCAAATTAGACATAACACAACGTTAGTTTCAAACCCCACAAGCATTTATTCCATCTTCACCCAAAATCCCTCTTTCCATTTTGTGCCCAAACCCTAGATTTGTTTAAAACACCTCCAAATCACACCATTGTTACACAAATAACAAATAACTAAACTAAATATCATATGAAGGTGTAGAAAGATCCCTACCTCAAAGGAATAAGATGAGTCTAACAAGAGAGAAACTCCAAGAACGACAAAACCCACTTTCAATCAGATCAAACTGAAGATCTTGACGAGCTCTACATTTTTCTCAAAGGCACTAGGGTAGAAATCCCAATAGATCTAGATGAAATCTAAGAGAGAAGGTGAAATGTAGAGAGAGAAGCTCAAGAACAAGCTTTTTGGAAAGTTTTAGAGAGAGAGAGAGAAGAAAAAGTGATTCCAAATGTTATCTTCTTGGACTGAAATACACGTAGTCCGCTCGAGTATAGAAAGCCTCGCGCGAGTGTCAAACACATGGCTTCGCTCGAGCGTAAAAAGCAGCGCTCAAGCGTGGAATGCACAGTTCCACAAGTTTTGTAGACAAAGGTCCCTGCTCGAGCGTGAAACTGGACGCTCGAGCGTCCAATGCACTATACAAAAGTACTGAGGGTCGACAAATCCCGCTTAAGCGCAAGAATGGCCGCTCGAGCGAAGGAGCAAATTTGTGAAGACTGCTCAAGCGAGAGAATGCCTGCTCAAGCGGAAAGGCCAAAATCTGGGCAACACAGGTTTTGAAATACGAGCAACCAACCTATCCCAAACGTACAACTACAACCCGATAACTCAAATGAAGGAGAAGACAAGGGAATGAGATAAGAATAACATTCAAAACCATACCAACCCGAGTCCGAAATATAATAAGTAATGAGTCAAAATCGGGATCGCTATAAAATGAAAACACTACGATTATCAGATTAATTTATTTTTTTAATGAATAAATATTTTAAATAATTAAAATAAGATCCGTGATAGATTTCGCAAACTTTTCAAATTCACTCAAGCTATGTTTGGTTTTGTCGTTTTGGTTAAAAAAACACAAAAAATAAAATTGGCTACATATGCCGATAAAATAAAATGTCACATTCAAACTATAATTATTATTCTTTTTCTCTCACAAAAATAAAAAAAAGGCAAAAATAAAAACCAAACGAGACTAAAAAATCTAAATTAAAATAACTAAAAAGCTAAAAAGTCAGATTATTTTAACACTTCTCAAACGAAGACTCAGGCCTTGTTTGGGAACTGTTTATTTTAGCCTAAAAGTCAAAAAATTACTAAAAAAATCAAAAAAATCAATAACTTATACCAAAAAGTCAAATGTTGTGTTTGATAGAGTTTTAGAATTATGATTTGATAATAAAGTTGTATTTTTAGTTTGTGAGTTTTGAAATTATAACTTGAGTGTGAAAAATTTATTTAGTTATGAGTTTTGAAAAGAGTTTGAATTGAATGATACGACATATGATATTGAAAAGTGAGTGTGGAATTAATTTTCTAAAGCTATAACCAAACAATGCACTCAAACTAAAGGGTATAATTAAATTTTAAAAGCTCTACCAAATAGAGCCAAAGATTTCATTTTCTCTCTACTTTTTGCACATCTTTTTATAAAAAATTAAAAATTCATTCTAAATATACTAATTTTTAACAAACAAAAAAATTACTAAAAAAATTTATTTCCAAACGAAACTTCAATTTAAATTTAAATTTGAGGAAAGCGTGTCCAATTAATATAAGCTCGAATCTTTATCATAATCGTCATCAACATCAGAGCACGTGTATGACCAATTGTCACTTTGACATGATTATCTCTTATGCGTCACCGGTTAATTTTATGAAAAATGTTATTTCATCAAAAATTTATGTGCAAAATTTACTTTTAAAATGATGTCACAGTGGTACATTAAAAAATACAATAATATTGATAATATCAATAAATTGATGAACCACTGTAAATCAAATAATTTTGTACCACAATTTTGTATAATTTATTTATTTATTTATATAACACTATTGTAGTTTTATTGATCAAATATTTAAATCATTAATTTATTTAGCGTGAAGTTACACTTTCAAGGGAGTAAATTAATAATGGTAAATTATGATAATAGCCTTTGTGTTTTGATTTTGGTCTCATTTTGGTCTCTATAATTTTAATTGATTTGATTTGGACTCTAAATTTATAATTTCGTCTTAATTTGGTCCAATTGATTATAATTTTAGTATTTTTTTATTAAAAAAAATATGTATATAAGTGTCATATGTCATAATTTTTAAGAATAAAATTTAAATTTACTTAACTAAGTGAGTTAACCTCAATTAATTTAGTAATAAATTTCTTTAAAAAATATTAACGATATTATCAATTATACTAAATTGAAACAAAATCTAATCTTAAGAGTCAAAATTGAGCTAATTAAAAATGTATGGACCAAAATAATACAGGAGATAAAATGTAAGAACTACTTGTGTGATTTGCCCACTTAACAATGACTTGCAGCAAGAATTATGACGTATTGTATCGTGTCATTGTGAGTTCATGTTCAAAATACTTTAACACCAATATGATCTATTTAACTAAATATATTAATTATCTTGACACTAATCTAATCAATTTATAATTGTGCCAATCCAAACACAAGAAGCCTAACACGATTAGTATAATAATAAGCAAATTTTACAACTTATTTCAAGCAAATTTATTTCAAGTCAGATTCATGTGGTAACTTGTTTAAACATTAATACCCACAAAAATAATATATGTCAATATTTATAAAATTAATTCAAAAGATAAATAATTTGCTCAACAGTCAGACTACTGACACTTAACAATATTCAAACATTCAACAAAACTTAAAAAACAAACAAGTTTTTTTTAATACCAAAATTTAATCCACTGAATGAGAATAAAACATTTAAAATTCTACATCTATTAGATTTAAGTTACATTTGAGTTACTTGCAAGTTAAGATTGAGTTCGGATTCACGTATTGATAAAGATTTTTGCATGAGTAAAATGGGTCGTATTTGGGTTACACATATTTAACCATTACATAATCTATTTAATATTCGTGTATCTTATTCATGTTTGTGTTAAAAAATAATAACTTTCTAATTACATATACAACGGGTTGTATTAAAGAGTGGCATGTTAAATTCTTAAATCATTGTTTTTCTCTTATTTTTATCATCCTATCTTTTGAGAAACAGAGATTTTTTTTTTTAATTTTAAAAAATGATATTAAAATAAAATAGAGAAAGAATATGAAACATTATCAAATAAGCTAATTTAGATTTTCATGGGCTAATCATGTATCTAGTAGAATGAACTTATATTGCTGGTTCTTAATTGGGTTTATTTGTTGATGTCTGAATATATTTGTCTTACTTTCCTATGTTGGAAATTATGATTTTTATAGGTTTATTTTGGGCCAACTTTTAACTTAAATTTGAGTAGGGCTTACACGTCTTGTAGGGTGGGTCTAAAGAGATGACGTGTTCCTTACCGCATAGCAAGTCACACGGTGCAAACGGTTCGTCAAAACCATTTATGAGTGAATGGAAACTTGACATCATTTTCGGGTTCGTGGAAAGGGAATTTAAAGTCACAAATGTGGGTTTCCTTAAAATGTTTGTCCCACATTGAAATTTTAAGAGAGCTTATATGTGTATATATAAGTTCTAGGTGGACAAACTTGGGTTGGGCCCCAAGAGGCACCCCCAGTTTGTAAAAGAGAGGAGTTATGAACAAAGTGGGCTTTGGCTCAAACCACGTGCATGTGTTGTCAGCCGTGCCGTGCCAGGCGCGGATGTGGTCTGGTCGGGCCTAATATTAATTTTTTAGACAAAATTTATTTGAATTCTTTCCAAAATTCTTGCGAGAAAAAATTATTTTTTTGAAATGAAATTAATTCAAAATTTGCGCCAAATTTGAATTCAAATTTTCTATCCAAAACAATGCCTCTTCCGATCCATTTTCCAGCAGATTCAAACAGGTTTTTTTTTTTTCAAACTGTTTAACATATTGCATCGGACAGATTCTTGTTTCTTCCCAGAGAGATTTAAAATTGTTTCATCAGGTTCAATTCAAAATTAGACCTGTTCAATTTGAATTTACACCTGCTCGGTTTAACAGATTTGAATCTGCACCTGTTCAGTTCAAACTAAACCTGTTCGGCACTTCCAAAAAGTTACAACTTAGCCTATAAATACTAGAATTTTTCCAGCAATTTGATCAATCAGAAAAATTCTACCTTTCTTCTTGTTTTTGCTCTCTAGCATTGATATTCTTCATATTAATTTTTAGGGAAATTTCTGAGGGTATAGCTCACAGGTTTTGGTTCGCCGTACAAATTGTTTGGAATGCTACTACAATCTGTGTAAGATCATTATATCCTGGGAGATAGACGTCATTTATCCCTAAGCACCGGAGTGGGGTGAGTCTGTCTTGAGGACAGAGTGTCACACATTCGACTTTGTTCATTTTTTTTTTTTAACTTATTCATTTCGGTAAATGAATTTTGTAAGTAATTTATTTTTATTTGTTTCATCTGTTTCACTTTATTTTCTCATACACAGAAGATTGTCCTACAATCTTAAGACAGATTTGAATTATTCTGATTACATAATTTTTCATTTGTTTCTTTTTCTTCCTTTCTTCTTCTTACAAAAATTATTTTCTGTGCGTATACAAAATAATATTCTGATTGGAAAATATAAATTGTAGTAATATGCCGTTTTATTTTCTTTGACAACTAGTAGTAATATACTAGTTATCATTAACAATTTCAGAATATTCATTTGTGAAGTTGGTCTGAAATTAATTTTGATTTTCAGAAATAATTTTGAGTTTTTATTAATTAAAATCATATTTTTCAGTATTTTAATTTTTGAAGTGTTACAGAATTTTTTTCTTTTTGTGGAATTAATTTGTTGAAATAAAATTTCATTTTCAAATTAATTGGAAGTAAAAGTTACAATTGTTGTTTCTTTTATTTTTACAGAATTAAATTATGTGTTTATGGTTTAATTTTCTGTGTAGTATAAAAGTCTAATTATAATTTTGTTTTATAATTTAGAATCCATGGCTACTGAACTAGTCAAATTAATGTTCGAACCAGTACTGGTGTGGTGACTGCAATTGCTCCAACTTATTCCCTTGTTGTGATTGTGCTAGTCAATTACAGTGAAAAGCCAGAGAAGTTTTTATGAACTGATTTTAAAAGATGGCAGCAGAAAATATTGTTTTATCTTACTACTCTCAACTTGGCACGTTTTTTCTGTGAAAATGCTCCTACTCTGAAAGAGGATAAAATCGACCGACAAATGGTTACTGCAATCGATGCTTGGAAACATGCTGATTTCCTTTACAGAAACTACATCTTGAACGGACTTGATAACACATTGTACAACATCTATAATCCTATGAAGACGGCAAAGGAACTTTGTGAGTCCTTGGAGAAAAAATACAAAACAGAAGATGCTGGCTTAGAGTAGGCAAATTTCTAGACTTTGTGATAGCTGATTCTAAGATTGTGATCAGCCAAGTTCAAGATCTCCAACTTATTCTGCATGACATTCATGCAAAAGGCATGTCTCTTAGTGAATCCTTCCAAGTTGCTACATTAATTGAAAAATTACCACAAGGTTGGAAAGAATTCAAGAACTACCTCAAACACAAGCGCAAAGAAATAATTCTGAAGGAATTGATCGTGCGTTTGAGGATTGAAGAAGACAACCGCATTTCTAAGAAGCGGGTTGGTAAGCATCCAATGGAGTCTAAGGCAAATGTGGTGGAATACGGATCAAAAGCAAAAAAACAAAAGTATTCTAGAGAAGTTCCTCACAAGGCTCTAAAGGAGGGGAAACTAAGAAGTTCAAGTTCAATGGCAAATGTTACATCTGTGACAAAGAGGGAAATCGGGCCAAAGATTTCCGTAGCAAGCGCAAAGGCAAAGGAAGATCAAGCAACAAGCTTGCTCAAGCCAATATGACTGAAGTAGACAAAATTTCCAATGGTGTAAATGACATAAATCTTTCTGCAGTTGTTTCCGAGACAAACCTTATCGGAAATCCTAAAAAATGGTGGGTGGACACTGGTGCTACTCGCCATATCTGTGTTGACAAAAAGATATTCACATCTTATTCTGTAGTGAACAATAGTGAACAACTTTTCATGGGCAACTTCTCAATTTTTAAAGTCGAAGGATAAGGAAAGATTATTCTAAAGATGACATCTGGAAAGGAACTCACTCTCAACAATGTGCTGCATGTACCAGACATTCGCAAGAATTTTGTTTCCAGATCTCTGTTGAATAAAAATGGGTTTAGGCTAGTTTTTGAAAGTGATAAGTTTGTATTAACCAAAAACGGGATGTATGTAGAGAAATGTTACATGTCTGATGGCCTTTTCAAAATAAATGTAATGATTGTTGTACCCTCTGTTATTAATAAAAATATATCTTCTTCTTACTTACTTGAGTCTTCAAATTTGTGGCATGATAAACTAGGACATGTTAATTATAGATCTTTGCATAGATTAATTAATACGAAATGTTTGCCTAAATTTAAAATTGATCCAAATCATAAATGTGAAATTTATGTTGAGGCAAAATTAACAAAAACTCTTTTTCATACAATTGAAAGAAGTACGGAATCACTTGAATTAATTCATAGTGACATTTGTAATTTTAAACCAATTTAAACTAGAGGTGGGAAAAAATATTAGATATAGTTATGTTTATTTAATTTGAACCAATGATGAAACTTTGGAAACCTTCATTCAACATAAGAATGAAGTTGAAAATCAACTTGGTAAGAAGATTAAAAAACTAAGAAGTGATAGAGATGGTGAATATGAATCACCTTTTGGTGAGTTTTGTAAAGAATATAGAAAAGCAGATATGAGAAATTGCAATACAATCATCACCACTTTGGAGGAATTTTGTGAGATTTCTAGGCTTAAAATCAATGCCCACAAATCCAAGGTGTTTGTGTCTTGTAATATTGATAGAAGAGTTGCCAAAGATTTGAGTGCTAAATGTGGCATTCCCTTAACTTCTAAGTTAGAGAAGTATCTGGGAGTCCCTCTTCAGTGTGGGAGAGTTACTATAGGGCATTTCACCCATATTCTTGAGAAAATGCAAAAGAACTTAGCTGGGTGGAAAACTAAAGTGCTTTCTCTGGCTGGTAAAAACTACTCTTATTTAAGTTGTAAACTCTGTCATCCCTACTTATACTATGCAAACTAATGCTGTCCTAAAGAAAATGTGTGATGAGATTGATAGATTCAACAGAAATTTCTTATGGGGCGATACCCCAGATAGAAGGAAAGTCCACTTGGTTAAGTGGGATATGGTTTGTAAGTCTAAGAATGACGGTAGGCTTGGTTTAAAGAAAGCTAGAGACCAAAATCTGGCTTTGCTGGATAAGCTTGGTTGGAAATTCTTGAATAAAGAGGATAGCTTATGGTGTACTGTCCTTCGAAACAAGTACTTGAGAAACACCTTTTTTTTAGAATTGGCCTACAAAGAAGAATGCTTCCTTTGTGTGGAGAAGCATTCTTTAAACCAGGCATATCCTTAGAAAATGGGTGAAGTGAAAAGTTGGCAATGGTGCTTTGGTAGATATTTGGAAAGATTGGTGGTGTGGGAATAAATCCTTTGAGGATGACATGCCCGATCCACCCTAATCCATCCATACATCTGCTGCCAGCTTTGGTTTAGTGGTTGAGTATTTGAATAATCACTGCTGGAAAATTGACTTTTAGCGGCGTTTTAAAAACGCCGTTATAAGTACTAAAAACGTCGCTAATTCTTTTTGTGACGTTTAGTACCAAACGCCGACGACGCGGCCGTCGCTATAGCTTTATGGCGTTTGAAAAACGTCGTTATATTATTATATGCAAAAGTCCTACCTAATTGTACTGTGACGTCACTATGACATTTAGCGACGTTTCGAAAACGCCGTTAAAGACATTTATACATTTTAAAAATCTAACCGTTGGGGTGGAGATATAGTGACGTTCAAAAAACGCCGCCATAGCCTTTATTTTTATTTTTTTTTATTTTTAACGTTGTGCTAATTTTATATGGTTGAAAAAAAACCTGTCATAAACAATTATTAAGAACTAATAATTGATGTTTATTAAAATAATAAATAAACTAAGTTTGAAAACAAAATTAAAAATAAAATAATGAGGCTCTTGACACGTTATTATACCGATTAGTAACATGATTACACTCTCATCTATCCATCACATAACACATTTGGTATAAAGTTCAAAAAAAAAATTATAAATAAATAATAATAGGAGAAGAAGAAAAAGAAGAAATCTGATGCACCAACATTGTATTCAAGCAATCAATATTTTCTTTTTCCTTTTTGAAGACCCATCAAGTAGAGTAGAAAACTATGAAGAATCAATCAACATGCAAGAACCGTCCTTTCGGTTACCTTACAAACCTTAGCTTGTTAGAACATTAACTACATCTACAAAATATGATAGCAACTATTCAATACAAAAGTTTCTAAAGCCATTTTTTAGATAAGTAAAGAGTTTATAGCCAACCCCTTGTATTTTAACAACCTCTCTCCAATGAACTTGTCGGGTCGGGGGGGGGGGGCATACCTCAACTATAATACAAACTGCAGACCATCTTCTGTTTTTAAGAGTTAGTAATGTATCATATTTCTCCACTTGTCCTTCAAATCAACCTAAACAAAAGAAGCCCTTATGTTAACATAAAGAAAAATAATATTAAAGTAGAAAAAAGGCACAAGCATAAAAAATTCTCACCTCGGTTCTCTCTTCAAATATGTCACGATCTGAATTTAAGATGAGCTTCTAGTTCCCTCTACCAAACCTTCAAAAGAAATAAATACAAATGAGTGAGGAGCTTTACATTATCCTAGAAGATATCATTGATTATTTAATTCTCTCAGTTGACATGAAAACAGTAAAAAAAAATAACGTCCAATTAGTACACATTAATGTGTGTTTGTAAGGGGAAAAAGTTGACATGAAAACAGTCCTCGAAGAAGAAGATGACAGAACTTTCTACCCCAATGGTTAACTCATATCCCTTAGGGTGGTAAAACTGGTGCAACATTTCAAGGTCAAACACATGCACATATAAAAAAGAAGATAGATCAGTTAAAATAAGATTGAAAAGTACATATTTAATAATTATTATTATTTTATTAAAAAAACAGATCTTATTAAAAGTAGCCCCAAATAGATAGCTGATATAACCTGAAGTCTTCCAGCTGTGTCCACTATGACCACATCCATATTCTTCCTTTTGGCCTCTTCTAGACCTTGCCTAGCTATTTTTGCAGGTTTAACACCAGTTCCTGCTGCATAAACAGGCACATCCACCTGTCCCAAGCTAATCATTGAATATGAGAATGAATTACGTGATCATGAATTTGAATCAAACATGAACGGTAACAAAGCAGAAAAACATAATAAATACAGAATATCATCTGGTTTCAACCATGTTGATCGGCTTTGATCCAAGAACCCCACTTTTATACCTAGTAAACCATATTGCCGCCTAAACCCATTTTTCCTGTTCAACACTTATTGACTACATAAAGACAACACATATGAAAGCCTTAGATATATCATGTAACAATAGAGCTAAGTGACTC
The DNA here is from genome assembly GCF_055761805.1 of Camellia sinensis. NCBI lineage: Eukaryota > Viridiplantae > Streptophyta > Magnoliopsida > Ericales > Theaceae > Camellia > Camellia sinensis. The sequence goes on from NC_138967.1 coordinate 32,734,829, forward strand.
CAATGATAATATTCAAGTGTTATAGGAAAATCCAGATTTAGCATCAACGAAATGCTTACTTACCAAATTAATGGAAAGGAAAAACACATAAATAAAGAGTGTAAAAGAAGAGGATGAGAATTTAAATGAGTGTATTTCTTCATAGATCGATATCTGGATAAATTAACAATTCCATGAGCTGGAGTGATGTGATGATAAGTTTCTGCCAGTTGATGTCATGATAATTGAAATACCTGGCGGGGACCAAAGCCTATGGCCGAGAACTTATCTTTCATTTCCTGAACACTTTGCTTTCACCCACAGGGGAACCCTCCCTTCTGGACCTGGCTCTTGAGCATCTGACCTCCCAAATTTCTTGTCAAACAAGCCCCACTATAGTTACAAAAAGCAATTGTATCCATTACATCCACGTCCCCTAATAATTTTGAAATAACTGATCACAAAATTGGACACAAAATATATATGGCCGAATATAGTTTTTCAAAAGTGGATCTCATTAACAAATCATGTAAATTCTTTGACCAGTTTCTGTGTTCGTAGCAAATTTGATAATTTGAGTTAAGCGAGGTAAAGCATAATGGATACCACATATGAAATGTGTATACACAGAGACTCCACATAAATACACAGAGACTCCATGTACAATTGTGCACACACTATAGTCTATTCATCTACCATAAATTTGATGATGAACATATTGGTAAAAACAAATGATTTATAGAGTACACTCCACATAAATACGATGACTGATTCCAGAGTATCTGAGCAAGTTAATGGCCATGTAGGTAGTGTACAGGACAAACTTGGTGATAAGTATGACATGCAACCTGCAAATTGGATGAGATCAGCAAATGAAATAGGACCACCCTTGGAATATGAATCTATTTCCTTCTTTGCTTCCTCTAATAAATTCATTGCGGCGGAGAGCCCCTTATTCTCTGGTCTGCTAATCTCTGAGCTTCAAGCAAGAAAATATAATTGACAAGAAAAAAATAATAAAAAAAACATCAAGGTAACATTTCAGCATTGACTTAAAAACTTCTAACCGAAAAAATAAGAAGCAAGGAGTGAAAACAGTTCAGCCAAAAGACGCAAATAAAAGGAAACTCTGATGCCTAAACCAACTAAATCCAGGATCCAAAACCTCAATACAATTTTGACAATTTAACATAATTTTCATATTCCATAACCTTTTTTTACCACATTTAATACATCTGCTTATCATCGACACTGAAATAATAGGGTCATTTTGTGAATTGGCATTAAAATCCCTAAAAAATAAGCCGGAACAAAACATAATAGATGAATCATCTTTGGTTTGGTGAAAATCTTCACTGTACATGAAATACCAATCCTAATTTGAAAACAACTATTTGGTGTTTTCCTGAAATAATAGGGTCATTTTCATTTTTCATGTTTTCAGAAACAAAAGCAATGAAAAGTTCAAAGTCATCCATCACTTCCAAAATTTTTCTAAAATTTGAAAACAACTATTTGGTGTTTTCCTAAAATTGGGTTGCTTTCAGAACTTTTTTTCTGGAAACACTTTACCTAACAAGTTTTCTGTGTTTTTTGAAAAATGAAAACAAAGAATAGAAAACAAAAATGACACCAACAGTTTGGAGTACTTACACTGAAACTCAGAACGCTGTCTGCACTGTATTAGATCAGCAGCATTAGCCTCTTCAACAAATGAGCCTGAGCTTGCTATTATTTCCTAGGGAGAGACAACAACTGGCAGAAACTTATCATCACAAATAGCAATCGAAGACAGAAGTCAGCTTAATTGGCAGAAACTTTTTTTTTTTTTTGAAATTGTGCTAATTTTATTTCTTTGGAGTCAGCTTATTCAGTATCCTAAATAGCAATCGAAGACAGAAGTCATGCATAATTGATATGAAATGACATTCAACATATATGCTAACTTTAAAAACAAGAAAAAAAATTCTTCAGCTGCAAACACCTGTCAACTGACATTCATGAGATTATTAGTTACTAGAGCCAGCAATTTGTTCTTGCAATCAGAAACAATATTAACTAAATTAAATCAAATACAGAATTAAATTATAATATCAAATACAGAGAGTAGAGATAAACTATTTCAAAACCTTAATAATTGATATAAAAAAAAAATGGTTCATGACTGAGTGAAATTAACTAAATTGCAGGAATATTATTAGTGTCCACCATAGACACTAAACATTCAGAAGGATCCATACAATATAGCAAGTGATAATCACTTGATTGCACAGGTGTCAGGAAATCATACAAATATCTTCAGAATAAATTACCCTTTCACTGTCTTCAAAACACGATCCTTATTAGAGAAGGTTCCCCTTCGAGCTGACCATGGCACCTCAGCCTTAATTAGAGCAGGAGCAGGTCCTACCTGGTTCATTGACAAAGCATGGTTTGATATTAACTCCAAACAGGAACTATTTACAGACAGACAAAAATTTACATAGTAAACGGATAACTTCTTAACAACACACGGCCACACTAAGTAAAAAGGCAGTGGCAAATTTCAGCACAGTTTGCATATACAGCTTAGATCATGCAATATGTTTATACTTTCATTTTTAAGGAACTGTGAAAATTCACTAGGCTAGTCTACAGAACACAACTATCTCTCTGTGTAATAGATTTATAACAGAGAAGCTCATTCCTTTTCTCATTCCTAGTCATTCTACATTTTCTTCATCGGATAGTGTTTAACACTAAACTTACTAATAAGCTTCATATAAAGATATAGATGGACTGTTGATTGAGCCCTTATGGGAGTCAACACTTAAACAATGATTAGATTTAAAACACAACTTTTTTTTTGATCGGCAATGAAGAATTTATTGACTAGCAAAAACAAACTACAAAGAGAGGATAAGGAATCTGCTCCAAAAACCAACAGCCATTACATCAAAACAAAAAACACCATTTAGATTCAAAACACATTTATGTTGAAAATCTAAAGACTAGCAATCCTTAAGTAGGCATGTGTGTAATCTCAAGGAATCATACGAGTACACACTTCTACACTAACCAAGCATTACACACTTCTACACTGTCAATTCTCTAATGATGCCTCTTACTTTGTTGGAAAAATCTCATGTAAGTGATTCTATGACTGACTTTGATAAAGTCTATTTTGATTGAGAACATTTAATCTTATCTTAGCCATAAAAAGCTCAAAAGTGGAAGTGAATTCATGATGTTAAATGCCATGACTACATATTTGTTTCAACTTTTAAAGGTTAATCATATGAATAATCTCTCAATTATTATTGACTATTATTTTACTTTTTAATTTTAAAATTGTGTATTTAAATCCTTTTAATTATAAAATTGTATCAGTTTTACTTCCCTAAAAGGGGTATTAATATGAACTTTTAAAGTTGAAGGTCTACATGTACAGTTTTAAAATTAAAGGAAGTAAAGTGATAACCGGTAATAGTTGAAGGGATATCAGTATAATTAAACCAATTTTTAGATATTCAAGTGCAATAGCTTGCTAGTGTTGTTTAAAGGGTTAATTATCTTTTTGGTCCCAGTATTTAAGTAGTACTGTATTGGTTGAGGACGTGGTGATCTTAAGAAAGCTATTCATAAAGGTAGTCTCCTTCTCAGTCAATGCACTGTGCACAATTTAATTTATTTGTCCCTCAATAAAAGTGGCATGTGCATGATTGAGTGTCTAGTCCACTATTTGTACTGAGACTTCAGTAGGAAGGGCATGAAATAAGAAGTTGAGTTTGAAACTCAAGAAAACCAGTACGATATTCTAAATTTACATAAATAATAAATTCATCTTTTGGTCATTTAAACTTCACTAATCAAATTTCATTTGATAGAGAACATGAGAAAGAAAAAAAATAAGTTTGCCCTTACCAGCACCCCACCCAGTCTTGATGCCAATGGTTTCTTGATAATTCCCAATGAACTGCAAGAAATGCACTTAAGTGAGCAAAATACCATATACAGCTCAATATAATTACAGCTATGTTGTTGAGAAATTAAACCATATATTGCTTATAATGTAGGACTTTGGCAAGCTAAGAGACCAAGACACATAAGCAGCTGATAATGCGAAGACAAACAACGAAGTATGTAATATGAAAAATCACTAAACTAACAAATTATAGTAATTAACAACTATTAGATGCATGTATTACTTACTAGCATGAAATGTATTCAAGTGCATAATAAAATCTAAGAGGCTCTTAAATAATTTCTTACAAAAGGCCGAAGAAAATGAACTAAAGAAACAATGGATCTAATCAGTACTTGGAAAGAGGCCACAGACACAGCTAGAATTTACTCAACTATTTAATTGCAGCAACTGACAACAAAGGGCGGCACATAGGGCTTCAATTCCCAATTCTTTCATAAAAATAATGATTATTACAGAGATTGGTTGTCATGCAAGAAGTCAAGTAAAATTTCCTTCACCACATGTAGTTGGAAATATATTATAAAGGGAATACCAATATTAAAAATGATCAAAACATATTGGCAAGTAAACCATGACATATTGACCAATTTCTTGTGAATTTAAGGCCACCACTATAATCACTGAAGCTACTACATTAGGTTTCAAAATGCATTTAACCGGACCCTAGTGCATAAATACAATATAAAATTGGACAAAATACCTGAATATCCCTGCCCCAATCAACAGGATCACTAATAACAAATGCTACTTTAACTCTATCTGAAAAGACGACGTATCTTCGGATCAAATCCATGGAGATGTTACAATGATATATTAGAAAAATTGGAGTAACAAGTTAAATAGGTATACCAAGAAAAATTGGTACATTATATCAGAGAAAATAACAGGTTCAAACAGAAGTATTAACTGCCAAATTGTTTAATAATTTGAGGAATCTGCTTAAAAATCATGGTAACCGTATTCCGCCTAATCAAATATCATCACGATCCTTATTATTATTTTTTTAAATGAAAGGAACCTCTATTGTGTTAAAAGAAAGCTAAATAAGTAACCATAGGATGTTTAACATTGTAACAACCATGTGCATATGGTTTCCCATTTTGTCAAAATTGGATTTCATTCTTCAGCCAAGAGGTAAAATGGGTTAAAAGGGGAATTTGTAGTGCAGAATATCCATGAAGAACCCTTTCAAACATAGATGTTTAAAGAAATAGACAAAAAAGGGAAATAGAAAGGAAACAGGGAGCAGTACTACCCCTTGCAGCTTGAATTGATTGATGTTCAGATCTTGCAGAAAGCAATATTTTGTCCTGCACTTTCTTCTTCTTGTAAACTCCAACATATATGCAAACTGCCAATAACAGCACCCCAGCAACTCTTGCTATGACTCCAGCTGATAATCCTGCTTATATAAATAGCAAAACATTTTTAAATATTAGTAAAGACCCATATTTATCATCTCACATTTACATCTGAGCCAGGAAATTAAAAGTCAACTTTGAACCAATAGCGAAGAAAGCGAGACACCTGTGCAGCAAAAGGAAAAATAATAAATTGGTATTAGATGTTAAAAATTTATAAAAGGTGGCAAAAATGGCAACAAGTAACATGAATCTAGTATATCTAAACATCATAGTTACAAAAGTTACCTGGAGTTCAGGGATGGATATTTTCCATTTTTATCTGCAAAGAATTGGGACATCTATGGACAAAGTCAACCGCTTCAGATTTCAGAGATGCCTCAGAAGATCAGCTTCAGGTCATGTAGATCTAAATCTTTTGATTGGAGATCAAGTCCATCATCTCATTCGAATCAATCTCGCATAAATTTGAATCATGGATAAGATTTCAGCAACTACAAAGGACAGAATATGTCTGATCATGGTGGATTCAGAAATCTTCTGGGTCATAACAGATACCTGCCTCAAGCTTAGGTCTCTTAATATGTTCAGAAATTTAATCAGCAATTGAAGATTGACCAACAAATAAAGATGTGATTTCCCAAAGACAACAATTTAAAACCAGGAATTAAAAGTCATGATGTGCTGTTGTGTTGAAGAGAAGCTAGTTTCAAGAAAAAAAAGTCAAGTTAAGGTAAGAGTAATTAGACAAAGACAACTAGTTGAGTTTGCTTCCATGAATTTTATTTTCCTGGAGTTTCAATAAGCAATGCAACATCATACATAAGATTCAGAATTCAGATTCTTTTTGTTCTGCTCAGTAGTTCTCACATCTTAAATGGCCACTTAAAGAAAAGATTAAAAGCAAAGATTTTATTAAAGATTACAAATTTTCTATAAATAGCAAGTACTATCTATTATTTATTATCACACAATTTCTTTTGGGAAAAATATCTGGTTTTGCTCCATAAATTAGAAGAAAAATTCCTCCAAGGTTTTTCATTATTTATTTTTTATATAATCAACAATGATGTAATTTATGAAGGAAAAGGCTACACAAGTCAAACACTTTTCAGTGCTGCCAATCATATTTTGAATGAAGCCATTCACAATAACGCGTATGATCATGGGCTACCTTTGACATGCATCAGAATCACTTAAAATTGGTATATTACAATAAAAGTAGGTGTTGCCCCTGCTTTAAATGGAACATCATGTCAGGAAAATGATATACTCTCACCATAAAGGTTTTGGTTGCCCCCACTATTAATGGAACAAAGCCAATTCCTCAGTTATTTGTTTCATTACAACCATTACTAGTGAAAACACTAAATATCTATCTGATATTATGTAACATATGACACAAGAGAACCAAATTTGGGGAATCAAAATAATCATAAAGTGCTCTGAGGTTAAACATCTAGAAGATCTTAGTTTTAAATGACTCAAAACATGCTGACTATAATCAACTAACCCTCCAGTGGTTGCAGTAGCAGGCTGACCAGTAACATCATTCTTCTTGACATCAGCTAACACAACATTGATATCGTCATCCTCAAAAGCAAAATACACAGGATACTGTAACCAAATATAGCATCATCAAGATAGTTTCCATGATAAAATCACATTGAAATATAGAAAGTGAGAAGAAATTTGGGGATGTGAAACACCTTGATTAATGAGTAGGCCAATAAATTATAGGACATGACAGAAAGTCAAATGTCCTGGCCATTAAATGGGGTCTAAGAATCCTACAGAGCAATATAATATATATGTATCCCGAGTCCATTTGGGAGCCTGTAACAAACACTGCAGGTTACTTTGTTTAGAGTGTTTTGATAAAGTTTTTGCATACTACACAAACATAGCTTCAACAAGCTGAAAAAAATATGATTATTCAGAAGTATGTGGGAGGGATACTTTTAACTTCTACTTTCTGATTATCAGTTTTCAGCACAAAGAAGCTGCAACAAACAGGGCCTGATATCACTCACAGTATTAAAGCATTTGGTCAGAATGAAAGGAAACAAGTGTACTACTCAGATAATAAACAGGTTGGTAATTGAATCAGTCCATTTGATTTACATTGAATTTTAACTAACAAAAAAAAAAGAGAGTGATATTCTAAGCATAAAAAAAAATTTAGTCATCCAGGGCCCTTATTCTAGAATATCGTTGGGGCAACAATTACGTGCATATTCACTTAAATGCAATTAGGAAGAGAATGGACAAATTCACTGTTATGTAACCAGGAAGAGAATATACATATTCAACTACAATTAAAAGAATAAACGCCACATTAATCCTAATGAAACGGGCAAAAGTTGGGAAGTTAAAGATGCATTCTGACCTTAAGCAGCTTGTGAACGAATTGAATAGCATCACTTGGTCCAAAAACCTGACAGTTGTTAACAACATCAACTTTATAATAGTTTTAAAATGAAGGCAAAAGAGATAGTGGACAGATGATATAACCCCCACAGGCCATCACAGCCAAGAATGATGAAGTGGTCTCGCTCTGTAAGCTTCGATGGAGCTTCGAAATCGGTTCGATCTGGAGCTTCGATGGAGCTTCGAATATCTGAATCTTCGATGGAAATCACTGAATCTTCAACGGAGCTTCAAAATCGGTTGGATCTGGAGCTTCGAATATCTGAATCTTCGCTGGAAATCACTGAATCTTCAACGGAGCTTCGAAATCGGTTGGATCTGGAGCTTCGAAATTGCTTCGATGGAGCTTCGAATATCTGAATCTTCGCTGGAAATCACTGAATCTTCAACGGAGCTTCGAAATCGGTTCGATCTAGAGCTTCGATGGAGCTTCGAAATTGCTTCGATGGAGCTTAGAGAGGGTTGAGAGAGAGAGAGAGAGAGGGGGGGCTCAGATAAAATGATGTATGCGTATGGGTTGAGAGAGGGACAGATACAAAATAAGGATTGAGAAGGGGCGTGCGGTACACCGCATTCGGAGGCGTTTTTCAACGCCTCCTATTATAAAACGGCGCCGTTTTGGTTAAAAGAATATGCGGCGTTTATAAAACGCCGTTAAATGTTAATAACAGTGACGTTTAAAGAAACGTCGTTAAAAAAACGCCACCGTAACCCTTTTTTCCTGTGGTGAATCAAGGAGGATGGAATGAGGCAAAAATCAGTTTGATGCTACCTTCCAGCATTGCCACTATTGTCCTGAACACTTAGCTTCCTGCTAACTCTCTCTTGGATAGTCCTAATTGGAGAGGAACTCAATGTGGTGAATTCTCTATGGCCTCTGCCTATGATCTAATCATTGGTCCTCAAAGAGGTGAGGCAAATTGGGATTGAATCTGGAAATTGAGACTACCATAGAAACTTAAAAGTTTTATGTGGCTAGTCTTAGATGGAAAATTGTTAACTAACCAAATGAGGATGAAAAGGGGTTATGCCCTGATCCCATCTGTCCTCATTGTTGTGGGGTGGAAGATATACAACATCTGTTTAAAGGCTGTTACAAAGCTAAAGAAGTATGGTTGGTTTTGTGTGGAAGAAACAGGTATATAGATATGACCAGGCAGACTTGGGAATAGTGGCTTCTTTCAAACTCTAAAAATAAAAGTCACTTTAATGACCATGCCAATTGGTCCTCTGTGTTCATTGTGACATTATGGAAAATCTGGAAAAACAGAAACTCTTTTGTTTTCGATAATATCTCTCATAATTGTAATGACAGTATAAAATTCATTCTTGATTATTCAAGAGATATTGATTGGGCTTTTAAAGCTTCTATTGTTAATCCAAGGCCTGCATTTTAATTGATTCACTAGGTATTATCTCCTGCAGGCAAACTCAAACTTAATGTGGATGGCAGTGGAAGACTGGCAAGTGGAGGAGGATTTGGTGGAGTCTTCAGAGATGAAAGAGGTAGCTGGGCTTGTGGCTATTATGGTAAGATTGACAGTGGCACCAGTTTAGAGACAGAGCTGTGGGCTCTTTACAAAGGACTAACAGTGATACTTCAGAAAGTGATGCCTTGAGTGGTCATCGAAACTAATGCACAGCAGGTGGTGCAACTGATGGAAGAAGATGTAGCAGATAAATTTCTATTTAAAAGGTTGCTGGAAGATGCCAAGATCATCTTCAGGGGTTGTGAATACGCCATACAGCATGTATTCAAGGAAGGGAACCTCTGCGCCAATGCTTTGGTTAAACTTGGAGCTGCGTAACCTGAAGATATTCTGGTGGTGAATGATCCACCAGCTGAGATCCAAAGCTACCTGGTAGCTGATATGATAGGGCTCTCTAAAGAAATAACCTAGCTTTGTTTACTTTCTGCTATACCCAAAAAAAGAACATAGAATAATTCATCAAACCACCGCTCCTTACTCACCTCAACAAAATGGAATTGTTGAAAGGAAAAATAAGACTTTAAAAGAAATAATGAATGTCATGTTAATATGAATACTTTTTGCTAATTATATTCTTAATAAAGTACCTTGAAAGAAAGTGACACCTTATGAAATGTGGCATGAGAGAATACATTCTACAAATACTTAAAAGTGTGAGGGTGTTTGGTTAAAGTGGTTATTCATAATCCTAAAAAGACTAAGATAGATCTTAAAACTATTGATTACATTTTCATTGGTTATGCCAAGAATAGTAATGCATATCGGTTTTTGATTTATAAGTCAGCACATTCCAAAATGCATGTATATACTATTATTGAATCTCGGAATGCATCATTCTTTAAACATATATTTCCAAATAAGATCGAACAAGAGACTAGTACTAATAAAAGATCTTATAATACTATTACAAGTCATGATCAAGAACAAGATCAAGAAATAGATCAAAATAAGGAAGATGAACCTAGGCGTAGTAAACGTACTAAAACTTTTCGATTCAATTCAATTTAATTCGTTGTTGTCCTTCCTCTTGAACTTAGATCAATTCAATTCAAGTTAATTCAATGTTTCTATTGCTTTATTGAGTTTACAGTGGTGTTTAATATTTCACTGTGGTTTATATCCACATTACAATAGAATATATTATTTATGTGTAACAATATTAAAATAGTACAATGTAGCAAAAAAATAAAAATAAAAAATTATTGCAAAAATGTAGTATATATTGTGTTAAAATAACACTGTGGTACAAATAAATAAGATAAATTAAATATGAAGATAAAAATTATATTAATGAATTAACATATTTATGTATTTTAAAAATTAGACTTAAAATAAATTGAAACATTTTTAAAAAAATGGGATTGAAGAATGGTGATTGATAGGTGGATGAATAAAAAAAAAAAATAGCCTAAAGAATATTACGCGGGTACAATATTTGTGTTATTTCAGTAAAGTAAATATTAGACACAATTAGAATAGTTTGTAACAAATCTGTATAAAATGCACTTATACTATGCTAAAATATCACAAAAACAAAACCAAAAAAATAAAAATAAAATAACAAACAAACAAAACAAAACAAACAAAAACAACAAAAACAAAAACTAGGTTGGTAGAAATGCTCAAAGTCTTTGTTTAGAAAGAACTTAAGAATCCATAAAAGCAGATGATTCCATAGATTGAGAGATATAAAGTTAGATTAGTAGGTAAAGGATTCCTTCAACAAAGTATATTGATGGAGATTGAAATGTTCTCTTCAACTGCAACTTTTTGAGACAATAAAAAAATGAGTAATGATATATAAGTATGAAAATTTATATATAATGAAGTAGCATGTGTGCCTATTCATTTTAAATGAAAAAGTCAATTAAAATGATTTATATTTTTAAAATTTGATTATGATATCATTTTTGTGAATTTTTAAATATAAAATTTTTTATTTGCAAATCATTTCCGTAAAACAAAAAAAGTAGGCTAATGTAATGCCATTAGAAAAATGATGCATAAAATTTATGGGAAATTATACGTCAATGGAAATCAAAAAAATTATTTACAAAGGGCAAATTTTTTTATAAATATTTTTTCTGATTCCTATTTATGTATAATTTCTCTTAAAATTCACACCTTCGTACAACATTGGTCGGAGTGGCGTAAGAATTTTGATTGAAGGTCAACTAATAAGCCTTCTACCTGGTCAATCATTTGGATCGAAGAGTACGGTCCAGATCCGTGAAATTCACGATAAATTTTATTTTGATAATTTAAACTATTTATTTTATTAAGTTTTATCTGTGCATCTTTTGAAAAAAATATTAGACCAATCCAATATTGGTAATCAATTCATCTAATCGCATTCATACAAAAATAAATAGATGGTTTATTTTTAAAAGTACATTAATTGTTAATTTTTTTAAAGACAAACTTTATAAAATGAAGAAGTTACAAATATCAAGTCAATGGCGTAAGAATTTTGATGCTAGGTCAACTAATAAGCCATCTACCTGGTCAATCATTTGGACCGAAGAGTACGGTCCAGATCCGCGAAATTCACGACAAATCTTATTTTGATAACTTAAATTATTTATTTTATTAGATCTTATATGTATATCTTTTGAAAAAAATATTAGACCAGTCCAATATTAGTAATCTATTCATCTAATCGCATTCATACAAAAATAAATAGATGGTTTATTTTTAAAAGTACATTAACTGCTAATTTTTTTAACAGTTGTGCTAGGGAGCTCGAAAATGAGCTCCCCGAATCCCCCTAATTTTTTTTTTTTGTTTCAGAAGCAGAAAATCAAAAGGAAGAAGGAGAATAGAAGGAATGATGAAGGAGGAGGAGGAGGAGGAGGAGGAGGAGGAGAGGAACTGGAGGGGGCCATAATCACAGGGGAGGCGGAGGCGGAGGCGAAGGCGGAGGCGGGGCTGGGCAAAGGCGAGGCTGGGCTGGGCGGCGATTGGGTTGGGTTGGACGACGACGGGGACGACGAGCTGCGACATCCCGGCGACGAGCTCTTCCCTACGACGGCGACGAGCTGCGACCTGCCTCTCCCTTTCTCTTTCTCTCCCTCTCTCTCTCCCTCTCCCTCTCCCGGTCTCAGAGCTGCATGAAGAAGACGAAGGAAAAAGGGGAAAAAAAAAAAGAAAAAAAGAAAATGCCCAAAACGACGTTGTTTTGGGCATTAGGGGGATTAGGGAGGAAGAATTTCGAGCTCTCAAACATTATTCTTTTTTTAAAGACAAACTTTATAAAATGAAGAAGTTACAAATATCAGGTCAATTTAATTTTTTTTATAAACGATACACGCAAGGCTTGATAAAATAAATATTTTGAATTATCAAAAAAGGACCCATGACGGGTTTCACGTACCCTAAACAACTCCCTCCAAGTAAGCCCAACCCTTAAGTTAAAATTTTTTATTTTATTTATTTTATTTTATTTTCTTCTTCAGAACTTCAAATTTGAATTTAAGAGAATTTAAGGGTTTATGAGCTCCATTATAGATCATGTTCTGATAATCTAAATCATTCATTTTGTAATATTCTCTATGTATAACATATATGAAAAAAATTAAGATGATCAGATAATTATATTCTTTTCCTTTTATCATTTTTATCTAAAAAAAATATAGTAATATATTTTCAAAAATATATCTATTCTCTTTTTTTAGACAAATACAATAAAATAAAACACACTACGATTATCAGCTTAATCTATTTTTTTAATGAATAAATATTTTAAATAATTAAAATAAGATCCGTGATAGATTTTGCAAACTTTTCAAATTCACTCAAGCTATGTTTGGTTTTGGTTTTTTGGTTAAAAAACACAAAAGACAAAAGAGAAAAGGTTGGGACCCCCACTGGGGGAGGGTGCTGATTGGCTAGATATATCAACAATGATTCATCCCCCCTTTTCCTTCCACCCCCTTTGACCCCCTCTCTCTCTCATTGGTTACATTTTCTTTTTCTTTTTCTTTTTTTTCCTGCTCCTCCAATCACCACCCGCCACGTGACAAAGGGGGGTGAGGGGGTGACCCCCAAAAGGAGGTCCCAAGCATTATTCCTAGACATATATATATATATATATTTCTTCAATCACCAACCCTCCCTTGTGTGGGAATGGTGGGGATGGGGAGGAGTGGGGGTCTCTATCAAAGTTAAAAACAGAATTAGTTACATATGTTAATAAAATAAAATGTTACATTCAAATTATAACTATTATATTTTTTTCTTTCATAAAAATTTAAAAAAATAAAAATAAAAATCAAATGAGATTAAAAAATTTAAATTAAAATAACTAAAAAATTAAAAAGTAAAATTATTTTAACTCTTTTCAAACGGAGACTCAATTTAAATTTAAATTTGCGAAAAGCGTGTCCAATTTAATAAAATAAGCTCAAATCTTTATCATCATCGTCATCATCAGAGCACGTGTATGACCAATTGTCACTTTGACATGATCATCTCTTATTCGTCACCGGTTAATTTTATGAAAAATGTTATTTCATAGAGAGGTAGGGTTAAGTAAGAAATCTGTGAAATTCGTAATTTAATTCAGTTTAGTTCAATTTGATAGGTTTGGATTAATTTTTTAAATCTGAGGTTTGGTTCCGGATTGAAGAATTAAAAATTCGTAGTTCACGGATTGGTTCCGAATTAAATCCTACAGTTTTGGATTGAAACCAATTCGGACCGTATATAAATAATTTATATTTTTATTATATATCCTTCCCTATAGTATTTTCTCTTATTCTATATAAAATCTAAATTCAAACCTGAAACTGTATAATATCTTTTTTTATTACTTTTGTTTGTTAGTTTTTAGTTTTAATTTGTAATGGTCTAAATACTTATGGTGAAACCAGTTTTCTTGTGATTGTTTAAATTTTAAAATAGTATGTCGCTATTATAGAAAAACATATTGCTATTGTGGAATTAATATAGTGCTATGTTTATATTTTTATGAAATTAAAGTGTTACATATATATATTTTTATTATTTAATTATGTGAATCTGTAGTCCTAAACCGAATCCGTATTTAAATGGTTTGGTTCGGATTAGTGCTATGATTTAAACGAATTAGATTGATTCTAATTTTTCAAAAACTATAACTAACGAATTGATCCTAATTTTATCCAAATTCAATTCAATCCGGACTATACTCACCCCTAAAAAAAAAAAAAGTCATGTGCAAAATTTACTTTTAAAATGATGACAGGGGTACATTAATAAATACAATAATAATGATAATATCGATAAATTGATGAACCACTATAAGTCAAATAATTTTGTGTCATAATTTTGTATAATTATTTATTTATGACCTTATTTTGAAAAATGAGTTAAAAGTCACTTCTCGACTTTTAATTCAGTTCCCTCTTTCACAAAAATTAAAAAAAAATTAAAAAGTAATTTTTAACTATTTTTCTAATATTATAATTTTATTGATCAAATAGTTAAATCATTAATTTATTTAGCGTGAAGTTGCACTTTCAAGAGAGTAAATTAACAATGGTGAATCATGATAACAGTCGTTGTGCTTTAGTTTTTGTCTTATTTTGATCTCTACAATTTTAATTGATTTAATTTTGATCCTAAATTTATGACTTCGCCTCAATTTGGTCCAATTAATTATAATTTTTAGTATTTTTTTTTATAAAAACTATGTATATAAGTGTCATATGTCATATTTTTAAGAATAAAAAATTTAAATTTACTTAACTAAGTGAGTTAAGCTCAATTAATTTAGTAATAAATTTCTTTAAAAAATATTGACGATATTATCAATTAGACTAAATTGAAACAAAATATAAACTTAAGAGTCAAAATTGAGCTAATTAAAAATGTATGGACCAAAATAATATAAGAAATAAAATATAAAAACTACTGGTATAATTTGTCCACTTAACAGTGACTTGCAGCAAATTGCGTCATTGTGACATGTTCAAAATACTTTAACACTAATATGATCTATTTAACTAAACATATTAATTATCTTGACACTAACCTAGTCAATTTATAAATGTGCCAATCCGAGCACAACACGCTTAACACGATTAGTATAATAATAAGCAAATTTTACCACTTATTTCAAGCAAATTTATTTCAAGTCACATTCATGCCGTAACTTGTTTAGACATTAATACCCACAAATATAATATATGTCAATATTTATAAAATTAATTCAAAAGATAAATAATTTGCTCAACATTCAATCTAAACTACCGACACTTATCAATATTCAAACATTCAACAAAACTTAAAAAACAAACAGTTTTTTTTAATACCAAAATTTAATCCACTGAATGAGAATAAAACATTTAAAATTCTATATCTATTAGATTTAAGTTACATTTGAGTTACTTGCAAGTTAATACGCATCCACGTATTGATATAAATTTTTGCATGAGTAAAATGAGTCGTATTCGGGTTACACATATTTAACCATTACATAATCTATTAAATATTGGTATTTTCAGGTCGTATCTTATTCATGTTTGTGTTAAAAAATGATAACTTTCTAATTACGTATACAAAGAGTGGCGCGTTAAATTCTTATATCATTGTTTTTCTCTTATCTTTATCATCCTATCTTTTGAGAAATACAGATTTTTTTTTTAATTTTAAAAAATGATATTTAAATAAAATAGAGAAAGAATATGAAACATTATCAAATAAGCTAATTTAGATTTTCATGGGCTAGTCATGTATCCTGCAGAATGAACTTATATTGCTCGTTCTTAATTGGGTTTATTTGTTGATGTCTCAATATACTTGTCTTATTTTCCTATGTTGGAAATTATGATTTTTATAGACTTATTTTCGGTCAATTTTGAGTTCAAATTTGAGTGGGGCTTACACATCTTTTGGGGTGAGTCTAAAGAGGTGACGTGTTCCTTATCGCATGGCAAGTCACACGGCAAACGATTTGTCAAAACCATTTATGAGTAAATGTGAACTTGACGTCGTTTCGGGTTTGTGGAAAGGGAATTTAAAGTCACAAATGTGGGTTACCTTAAAATGCTTGTCCCATATTGAAATTTTAAGAGAGCTTATATGTGTATATAAGCTCTAGGTAGACAAACTTGGGTTGGGCCCCAAGGAGCACCCCAAGTTTGTGGAAGAGAGGAGTTACGGACAAAGTGGGCTTTGGCTCAAACCATGTGTAAGCGTCGTCGGCCGTGCCTTGCCAGGCGCAAATGTTGGTTGGGTTGGTCCTAATATTATTTTTTTGGGCAAAATTTATTTGAATTTTTTCCAAAATTGTTGTGGGAATTTTTTTTTTTTTTGAAACGAAATTAATTCAAATTTTCTGTCCAAAACAATGCCTCTTCCAGTCCATTTTTCAGCAGATTCAAACAGGTTTTTTTTCAAACTATTTAACAGATTGCACCGGACAAATTCTTGTTTCTTTCCAGACAGATTCGAAATTGTTTCAACAGGTTCAATTCAAAATCAGACTTGTTCAATTTGAATTTACACCTGTTCGGCTTTACAGATTTAAATCTGCACCTGTTCAGTTCAAACTGAACCTGTTCGGCCCTTCCAAAAAGTCACCACTTAGCCTATAAATACTATTATATTTCCAACAGTTTCATTAATCCAAAAAAATCTATCTTTCTTCCCTTTTTTTTCTCTTTAGCATTGATATTCTTCATATTAGTTTTTAGGAAAATTTCTAAGAGTATAGCTCACTGGTTTTGGTTCGCCGTATAGATTGTTTGGAATGCTACTACAATCTATGTAAGATCATTGTATCCTGAGAGATAGACGTCATTTATTCATAAGCATTGGAGCAGGGCGAATTTGTCTCGAGGAGAATGTGACACACTCGACTTGATCAATTTTTTTTACTTATTCATTTCGTTAAATAAATTCTTTAAGTAATTTACTTTTATTTGTTTCATCTGTTTCACTTTATTTTCTCATACACAGAAGATTGTACTACAATCTTAAGACAGATTCAAATTATTCGGTTTACAAAATTTTTCGTTTGTTTCCTTTTCTTTCTTTCTTCTTCTTATATAAATTATTTTCTGTGTGTATACAAAATAATATTATGGTTGGAAAATACAAATAGTAGTAATACACTGTTTGACAAATAGTAGTAATATACTGTTTTATTTTCTTTGACAACTAGTAGTAATGTACTAGTTATTATTAACAATTTTAGAATATTCATTTGTGAAGTTGGTCAGAAATTAATTTTTGTTTTTAAAAATAATTTCTAGGTTTTCATTAATTAAAATTCTATTTTTCGGTATTTTAATTTTTGAAGTGTTCAAAAATAAAAAAAAAAATTGTGTGGAATTAATCTGTTCAAATAAAATTTTATTTTCAAATTAATTGAAAATAAAAGCTACAATTGTTGTTTTTTTTTTATTTTTACAGAATTAAATTATGTGTTTATGGTTTAATTTTCTGTGTAGTATAAAATTCTAATTATAATTTTATTTTATAATTTAAAATCCATGGTTACTGAACTAGTCAAATTAATATTCAAACTAGTACTGGTATGATGACTGCAATTGCTCCAATCTCTCCTCATGTTGTGACTGTGCTGGTCAATTACAGTGAAAAGCCAGAGAAGTTCTTAGGAACTAACTTTAAAAGATGGCAGCAGAAAATGTTGTTTTATTTTACTACTCTCAACCTGGCACGTTTTCTCCGTGAGAACGCTCCTACTCTGAAAGAGGATGAAACCGACCGACAAGTGGTTACTGCGGTCGATGCCTGGAAACATGCTGATTTCCTTTGTCGAAACTACATCTTGAATGGACTTGATAACACATTGTATAACGTCTATAGTCTTATCAAGACGGCAAAGGAATTTTGTAAGTCCTTGTAAAAAAAATACAAAACTGAAGATGCTGGCTTGAAAAAATTCGTAGTAGGCAAATTTCTAGACTTTGTGATAGTTGATTCTAAGATTGTGATCAGCCAAGTTCAAGATCTCCAACTTATTTCGCATGACATCCATGCAGAAGGCATGTCTCTTAGTGAATCCTTCTAAGTTGCTGCCTTAATTGTAAAATTACGACAAAGTTGGAAGAAATTCAAGAACTACCTCAAGCACAAGCGCAAAGAAATGACTTTGGAGGAATTGATTGTGCACTTGAGGATTGAGGAGGATAACTGCAATTCTGAGAAGCGGGCTGGTAAGCATCCAATGGAGTCTAAGGAAAACATGGTGAAACATGGATCAAAAACAACAAAACAAAAGTATACTGGAGAAAATTCCTCACAAGGCTCTAAATGAGGGGAAACTAAGAAGTATAAGTTCAATGGCAAATGTTACATCTGTGACAAAGAGGGACATCAGGCCAAAGATTACTATAGCAAGCGCAAAGGCAAAGGAAGATCAAGCAAGAAGCTTACTCAAGCCAATATGACCGAAGTGGACAAAATTTTCAATGGTGTAGATGATATATATCTTTCTGTAGTTGTTTTTTAGGCAAATTTTGTTGGAAATCCTAAAAAACAATGGGTGGATACTAGTGCTACTTGCCACATCTATGCTGACAAAAAGATGTTCACATCTTATTCGGTAGAGGACAGCAGCGAACAAATTTTCATGGGCATCTCCTCGACTTCTAAAGTTGAAGGATAAGGAAAGACTATTCTAAAGATGACATCTGGAAAAGAACTCACTCTCAATGATGTGTTGCATGTACTAGACATTCGCAAGAATTTTGTTTCCGGATCTCTGTTGAGTAAAAATGGGTTTAGGCTAGTTTTTGAAAGTAATGAGTTTGTACTTACCAAAAATGGGATGAATGTAGGGAAATGTTACATGTCTGATAGCCTTTTCAAAATAAATGTAATGGCTGTTGTACTCTCTGTTATTAATAAAAAATACATCTTCTTCTTATTTGCTTGAGTCTTCAAATTTGTGGTATGGTAGACTAGGATACGTTAATAATAGATCTTTGTGTAAATTAATTAATATGAAATATTTGCCTAAATTTGAAATTGATCCAAATCATGAATGTGAAATTTATATTAAGGCAAAATTAACCAAATCTCATTTTCATACAATTAAAAGAAGTATGGAATCACTTAAATTAATTTATAGTGGCATTTATGATTTTAAATCAATTTAAACTAGAGGTAAGAAAAAATATTTTGTCAGTTTCTTAGATGACTATACTAGATATAGTTATGTTTATCTAATTCAAACCAAGGATGAAGCTTTGGAAACCTTCATTCAACATAAGAATGAAATTGAAAATCAACTTGGTAAGGAGATTAAAAAATTAAGAAGTGATAGAGGTGGTGAATATGAATCACCTTTTGGTGAGTTTGTAAAGAATATGGAATAATTTATCAAACCACCGCTCCTTTCTTACCTCAGCAAAATAAAATTGCTAAAAGGAAAATAGGACTTTAAAAGAAATGATGAATGCCAAATTCTGGATTACCTCAGAACTTGTGGAAGGAAGAAATACTTTCTGCTAATTATATACTTAATAAAGTACCTTGAAAAAAAGTGAATCAAACACTTTATGAAATGTGGCATGAGAGAGTACCATCCTACAAATACTTAAAAGTGTGAGGGTGTTTGGCTAAAGTAGTTATTCCTAATCTGAAAAAGACTAAGATAGGTCCTAAAACTATTGATTGCATTTTCATTGGTTACGCCAAGAATAGTAGTGCATATCGGTTTTTGATGTATAAGTCAGAACATTCCAAAATGCATGTAAATACTATTATTGAATCATATAATGCATAATTCTTTGAACATGAAAAATCTAGAAATCCCCTAAATATTGATTCTTGATTATGTATCAATTTTAAGCAGTAAACAACAATCCCAATCAAACAATCAAGACAAATCGATACAACGATTTTACGTGGAAAAACCACAATTAGACACCTATAATTGTGATAAAAAAAAATCATGGGCAACAGTCACAAAACAATCCACTAAGAAGATATAAAGGAATTACACAGGTATACTCTTAATTACCTAGCGAATCCACGCCTGAATTGAACCAACTTCTATGTGTCTCTTCCAACCCCGTCTTCACCTCGAAATTGTCTTGACAATGAGCCACTACAGAATCCACCAAAGCTTCAGGCTCGTATTCTTCAGAATCCACCGAAGAACAACTCTCTCTTTTGTATAGAATGAACAAACGAACCTTTGGTGTATGCTTCTTAAACCATGAGTTGAATACTCAATGAAACATCAAGGAAAACTAGCAAAATATCCCTAGATATAAACCCTAAAACCCAAGAAGAAGATCTGGATAAGTAATCCTAGATTTGGACTGAAACACGTATTTATACAAAATTGTCCCGCGATCTCCGCTCGAGCGTCGGATTGGCCGCTCGAGCGGACCTACGCTCGAGCGCGAAAAGTTCTGCTCGAGCGGAAAAAAACAACATCCAGTATTTTTGCAGGCGAATAAACTTCTGGAACTCAACATCCTCTGCTTGAGTGGGAGAATGTCCGCTCGAGCGGACAGGCAACTTGGAATCCATTTTGCTTCGGGGGCGCTGCCCCGGACCCACCAAAGAGCGTTGTCCCCTCGACCCCCGCAAGCTGACCGGGCAGCTCGATTCTCGTCATAATCAGCGAAGTGGCAATCTTGAAAGTATTAACATCACAAACTACTCTGCAAGGTACAATTCGGGTTCGCATCTAAAAACTTATAGCCTCACTGAAATAAAAAGTGCGAAAACAAATACAACTTAAAGGAGTTTTGTCAAACGGGATTGCCAAGAATAAAAACCTAACAGAACATATATTTCCAAATAAGACTAGACAAGAGACTAGTACTGATAAAAGATCTTATAATGTTATTACTAGTCATGATCAAGAACAAGTGTAAGAAATAGATCAAAATGAAGAAGACGAACGTAGGCATAGTAAATGTACTAGAACCTCAAAAGCTTTTGGTCTAGATTTTTTAAATTTTTTGTTAGAAAATGAGCCTTTAACTTTCAAAGAAGCTATGTCCAGTCCTAAGACTCCTTTATGAAAAGAAACTATAAATAGCAAAGTTAAATCCATCTTACAAAATCACACTTAGGAATTTGTGGATTTGCCACCGGGTTGTAAGCTTCATGGTACAAGTGGATTTTCAAGAGAAAAATGAAAGTAGGTGGATCAATTGACAAATACAAGGCAAGACTTGTGGTTAAAGGATATAGACAAAAAAGAAGGTCTTGATTATTTTGACACATATTCACCAGTTACTAGAATAACATCCATTAAAATGCTAATTATCATTGCATCTCTGAACAATCTAGAAATTCATCAAATGGATGTCAATACAGCTTTCTTAAATGGTGAGTTAAATGAAGAAATTTACATGGGACAACCAGAAGGATTTTCTGTTCCTGAAAAAGAAAAGAAAGTGTGTAAATTGGTTAAATCATTATATGGTTTAAAACAAGCGCCAAAGCAATGGCATGAGAAATTTGACAAAGTAATAACGTCAAATGGATTTAAAATTAATGAATGTGCTAAATGTGTTTATACTAAAAACACAAACAAATGTTATATTATAGTATGTCATTATGTAGATGATATGCTCATCATAGGTAGTAATAATGAAATGATTAAAACTACTAAGCAAATGTTGAATAAACATTTTGATATGAAGGACATGGGGATTGCTGAAGTAATTCTTGGTACGCAAATTACCAAAATATCAGAAGGATATGCTTTGTTACAATCATATTACATTGAGAAAATATTTGACAAATTCAGCAAAGATGATGATCATCTTGCTAGAACACTTGTGGATGTTTATTTGTTTCTTTATAAAAATGTATAAGAAAATATTTCTTAATTAGAGTATGCCCAAATTGTTGGAAGTTTAATGTACTTGATGAACTACACTTGCCCGGATATAGCTCATGCAGTAAGTAAATTAAGTAGATATACAAGTAATCCAAAAATAGAACGCTAGAAAGAAATTATAAGGGTTCTAAGATATCTCCAATTTACTCGTAACATTGAGCTAAATTATACCTGATATCCAGTAGTACTTCAAGGATACTGTAATGCAAACTGGATATCGGATACCAGAGACTCAAAATCCACTAGTAGATATGTCTTTATTCTTGGTGGGGCGACTGTATCTTGGAAATTTTACAAACAGACTTACATTGCTAGGTTTACTATGGAATCAGAGTTTATAGCTTTAGATAAAGCTGGGGAAGAAGCAAAATGGCTTCATCACTTCCTTGAAGATATTCTAATATAGCCAAAACCAGTGCCTACTATATGCATACATTGTGATAGTCAATCAGCAATTGGTAGAGTACAGAGTCATATGTATAACGGCAAGTTATGACATATTCGTCGTTGACATAACACCGTGAGATAACTACTCTCTAATGGAGTTATTTCTATTGAATATGTGAAGTCTAAATACAACATAGCGGATTTACTAACCAAAGGGTTAGCAAGAGAGTTGGTTGAGAATTCATCGTGGGGAATAAGACTTAAGCTTATTAAATAAGAGTTACCACAATGGCAACCCAATTTAGTTGATTGGAGATCCCAAGATCTAGATTCAAAGGAACAACCGAGTTGTGTATGACTCATAAGGATCACTAGGGAGTCAAACTCCTACCATTTTCTATGATGAAATAGTGATAGCTGCAGTATTTTAGGTTAAATAGTACTTTTAATGATTCTTATATCTAGAATACCTAGTGGAGTGTGGCAAGCTACTCTTCATAAGAATCATCTATATGAGTGTGAACTGAGCTGGTTCTATGAAATTTGTGAAGGGCTACAATTCTCTAAAGTACTCATGAAAGATCAGGTTGTTTAGGGCTAAAATGAACACAACAGTAAGAATTAAACTGTGTCTGGTGATATATCGTGTGAGTTTTATTCTCTTGGTTTACACAAATAACTAAACAGTTCATGACATCATGTTTACTGATTAGCTAGTAAATCCGATAGTGTCTCACAAGGGAAAGTTCAAAGCCAACAGCTACCTATTCTTTGCAGAATATCTCCAATTTTTGTACTCTCTATAATTAGATCATGTTGTTGCATTTTCTCTCTGTCAAATTTCATTCATGTAGAGGATTGTTGGAAATTATGGTTTTTATAGGTTTATTTTGGGCCAACGTTGAGCTCAAATTTGAGTTGAGCCCACACATCTTTTGGGGTGGGTTCAAAAAGGTGACGTGTTCCTTGCCGTATGGCCAATCACACGGTGCAATCGGTTCGTCAAAACCATTTACGAGTGAACAGGAACTTGATGTCATTTTCGGGTTTGTGGCAAAGGGAATTTAAAGTCACAAATGTGGGTTACCTTAAAATAGTTGTTCCACATTAAAACTTTAAGAGAACTTGTATGTGTATATAAGCTCTAGGTGGATAAACTTGGGTTGGCCCCAAAAGGCACCCCAACTTTGTAGAAGGGAAGAGTTGTAGACAAAGTGGGCTTTGGCTTAAACCACCACGGGCGCGCGCGCGCCCCCATTTATCTGACCGGCCGACCGAGCCGTGTCGGGTGTGGATTGTGGGTCGAGTTCGTCCTAATATTAATTTTTTGAACAAAATTTATTTGATTTTTTTCCAAAATTCTTGCAGGAAAAAATTATTTTTTTGAAACAAAATTAATTCAAATTTTGCACCAAATTTGAATTCAAATTTTCTGTCCAAGGTTCAATTCAAAATCAAACTTGTTCAGTTTGAATTTACACCTGTTCAGCTCTACAGATTTGAATCTGCACCTGTTCAGTTCAAATTGAACATGTTTGGCCCTTCCAAAAAGTCACCACTTAGCCTATAAATACTAGAATTTTTCCAACAGTTTGATCAATCAAAAAAATTCTATTTTTCTTCCAGTTTTTGCTCTCAGGCATTGATATTCTTCATATTAGTTTTTAGGGAAATTTCTGGGAGTATAACTCACAGGTTTTGGTTCACTGTATAGATTGTTTGAAATGCTACTACAATCTATGTAAGATCATTGTATCCTAGGAGATAGATGCCATTTATCCGTAAGCACTGGAGCGGGGTGAATCTGTATTAAGGACAAAGTGTCATATACTCAACTTAATCATTTTTGTTTTACTTATTCATTACGATAAATAAATTCTATAAGTAATTTATTTTTATTTGTTTGATCTGTTTCACTTTATTTTCTCTTACATAGAAGATTGTCCTACATCCTATGCATCAAATCAAGAGTTACTTCTTTCGTATGTCTAGGTATATGTGGGGGTCACAAAGAAGAAACAAGATTGAAGGTAAATATGCAAAATTTTCTCAATTATTTATTTATTTATTTGTGTTCATTTTTATGTTTTCAATGTGATTGAATTTTATTGCATGTTGGATTTGGTGTGTTGGGTTTGTTTAGAGAAAATTTCTAAAAGCTTCTGTAGGGACCTATATGGACTCTATATTGGAAATATGCTTGAGAGGGTAATTTATAAATAAATTGGGCCGAGCTAAAGAAGAGGCTTCTTTGAAAATTGGGTTGCACGTCGGACCGAGATAGGAGCTGCTATAGCTCAGTCTAAACACTAACGAGCTTGGGCCAGGAGAAATCCGGACCGAGTTATGAGCCGAGGTGTTTGGGCTTCATAAGGTGGACCTCGCCCTGGTTAGCTCGATCAAGGCTTGCTACAGTTAGCTTGGTCTAAATAGACAAAATCGAGGTACAAGTGAACAAAGACCGAGCTATGTGTTGCATATGAAGGTATTGGATTGAGTATGACAAAGGGCTAGTGTTAGCTTGGTCATACTGTTATCCAACCATGGTAAACCATCTCACTTGGTTTAAACAGTGATGAGGGTGTTGAGGGATAAACATTATCTTTCAGGAGTATGATTCCTAGGAGGACTCTGCATTAAGAAATAAGAGTTCTATTAAGATTGTGCCAGGCAGAAACTATAAAAGCTTATGATAGAACCTATGTACAGGTATTACAACTTGGACTCTCGAATACACAGAGCTTTTTGTCTATTTTGCTGACTTAGGCATCGGAGGGGTATCCGACATACACCCGCCGACTATCTCACGTTTGTGTTTTCAGGGAGCAAAGCGACGACGTTTGGAGGAGCTCAAACTTGATTAACAGGATTATAGGAGAAGATTATTCTGCGCTCGTACAATGCTAATGCTAAGTTTGTATCCATTAAAATTGCAGATTTTTTTTTTCCAATGGTCTTATGTTTTCATTGTTGGGACATATGAAGAAGCATGGAGCATTTTAAATGTAGATAATTTATTATTATTATTATTATTATTATTATTATTTTGGAACGGGGAATCAAATGGGATTGACATGCATACAAGTGTTCATGATAACCGAGGCTCTTGAGTTGTAATAAATGAAATTATATTTTTTAGCTTACAAAAAATTATTATTTTTTAATTTTTTTTATTATTAGTGGCATTTGATAACAGTAGTAATAGTTTCTCAAAGTGTTAAACTTCAATGACATTTATCTCCATTTAAAAGCTGGTCAAGTGACATTTATAAGGGTTATTAAAAATATCAACTGTGACACAAAAAGTGCCATTGAAAAAGTATATAGTGCTATTTTTTATATTGTAAGCCTTGTTTAATGGTGCTTGGTAGTGTTATGAATAGTGTTTAACATGACATCGAGTGTCAGTGAAAGCCTTTAGCCTTCATAGTGTTGTGGCATTTACATGTGCCACTGAAGTGCAATCAGTATCTAGCGTGACATGGATATCAATAGCACCCATGACATCAAGTGTCAACGAAAGCCCAACTTTCATGGTGTAGTGGCATTTATAAGTGTCACTGAAGTGCCGAGCTAGCATGACATGGATATCAATAGCACTTATTTAAAACGCCTCATGACTAAAAAATGTCACTAGAAGAATAATTTTGTGACACTTTCGATCGTCATTGAACTAATAATTTGATGTATTAAAAAAAATAAACAAATAAATAAAAAAAAAGGCTAATGTAATGCCACTAGAAAAATAGTGCATGAAATTTAGGGAGAATTATACATTAGTGGGATCAAAAAAAATTATTTATAAAAAGGCCAGTTTTTTTTAATAATTTTAATTATTAATATTTATAATGATTATAATTTTTTTAAATATTTTTTTGATTCCTATAATTCCACCTAAAATTTACATTTGTTTTTGAGAACCCTAAATTTTACACCTTGGTGTGCAGCATTGGTCGGAGTGGCGTAAGAATTTTGATACAAGGTCAACTAAGTCTTCATAATAAAATTCCTAATACGAAAGTAACCTAATTTAAAGGGCTGGGTTTCTATCGAATCTGTCATCTGAATTGGAAGATGCTATCCAGGTTCATGAGATCACAATGAATTTTATTTTGATAGTGTAAATTGTTCATTTTATTGGACTTTATGTGCATATCTTTCCAAAAAAAAAAAAAAAAAAGAAATCAATCTGATATTTGTAACTCATTCATTTTATCGTATTTTTGTACCCAAAAAATGGTTTGCTTTTAAAAACACATTAACCGTTAAATTGTTTTTTAGACAAACTCTACAAAGTGAATTGCTGATAAAAAAAAAAACTCTATAAAATGAAAAGATTACGAATATCGGATCGAATAAATTTTTTTTATAGATGATATACACGTAGAGTCTGATAAAATGAAAGATTTCAATCTTTAAAATGAGAGCCGTGATAGGCTCATGGGCCCAAGCAATATACTCTAATTTAGATTTGAACTAGAGAGAAGCCTAACTCTTAAGTTAAATTGGGTTTTTTTTCCCCCTCAAATTCAAATTTGAATTTGAGAGAATTTAACGAATCTGTGAGCTCCATCATAGGTCATATTCCGATAATCTGAATCGTTCATTTTACAAGATCCTCCATGTGTATATATGAAAAAACTAAGTCGCTACTTGTCCGATAATCGTATTCTTTTCATTTTATTATTTTTGTCTCAAAAAAAAAAATTATATATTTGTTGTCTATTTTCTGGGGAGACAAATAGAATAAAATAAAAATATTATAATTATTGGATCAACCTATTTTATTTATTTATTATAAAAGATTACATTAAAATTTTTATAAAATAAACAATTAAAAAGATTAAAATAAGACCCGTGAAAAACTTCAAACTTTCTAATTCTCTCAAACTTAAATTTCAGTAAAGCGTGTCCAATTAAATTAATGTAAGGTAAATTATGTAAATGGTCCCCGCAGTTTATATAATATATTAATTTAGTCCCTATTATTTTAATTCGTTCGATTTTACCTCTTAATTTAACGGATTGTGTCATATTAGTCCAATAAATAATGACCGTTAGGTTTGGTGGATAGAAACTCAAATAATGTGTCAATTTAGACTTTGTAATTTACACAGTGTGTCAATTTAGTCCTTATCAAAATTGTGCAAATTAAAATAACATGAACCAAATTGACACATCGTATAAATTATAAGGATAAAATTGACACATCATTTAAACATGTGCCAATTTTTCGTCTACCGAAATTAACGATCATTATTTATTAAACTAATATAATAAAATCCCTTAAATTAAAAGACAAAACCAAATAAATTAAAGGGGGATGCACCAATAAATCCCAAATTAATAACTTATACACTGTTTAGTCTTAAAAGTTTTCTTATAGACTGAAAGGTCCCATTACAATGTTTCAAACATCAGATTAATGTTTCGAACATTAGATTTCGAACATCAGATTAATGTTTCGAACATTAGATTTCGAACATCAGATTAATGTTTCAAACATTAAATTGATGTGTAAATGAGACTAAATGGAGCATAAGAAAACTTTTAGGACTAAAGGTTCAACTTTTCAAAAACTAGGATTTATGGGTAAATTTTCCTAAATTAAAATAATAGAGATTAAATTAACACATCATTTAAAATACAATACTATTTATATAATTTACCAATTAACGTAAGCTCGAATCTTTCTCATCATCATCATCACGGCACGTGTATGACCAATTATATCACTTGGACATGGTCATCTCTTATGCGTCACCGATTAATTTTATGAAAATTTACGTGCAAAATTTACTTTTAAAATGATTTCACAGTGGTACATTAATAAATAATATTGATAATCTACTCTATTTTAAAAAGTATGAAGTCTTCAAGTATTTTTTACTTTTTTCACTCCACAAATATTCTTAAACAATTATGCAATTTACCTTATATTAGAAACAATTAAATGTCCAAACGTCACCACTATTTCTTCTAACAGTGCTCATAGTGGTTTACTTCCTCTCAATGTTTTCTCAATTTATTATATTGACAGCAATAGTAAGGTATGACAAATAAAACCCCATCAATAAATATATTTTTTTTATAAAAAAAAAAAATGATATTCTGAGGTGTCGTTACTGCATCCATGAGTTCAAACTTTGGGATAATCATCTGTGGACCCAGGCTCGGGAAAATCGATTACCAACCTGATTTAACCTAATCCATAAGAAGAGACCCGCCACCAAGACACTAGCGGAGCTCAACGAGACGCCACAAACAAGCTTAAGATTTGATTGAAATACAAAGCGAGATCTCTGTAAACAGCTATTGAAATTACCCAACATTTTGTTCCCTCGAGAGTCAAACCTAAATCACGCCTATAAAAAAAGATACCACCTCCACTAGGCTAGGAATGGCAACGGGGCGGGGCGGGGCCAGGGACCACACTCCTCGTCCCTGATCCCCGATAGTGGAAAATTTCCCGTCCCCGTCCCCGATCCCCGACGGGGACCCTATCGCCTGCCCCCGCACCCACCCTCGCCCTCAACCCCAATTGGGGTTCGGGTTTCCCCGACCCCAAAAATCCCCGACCTGTTCGTTTTTTTTTTAACACAAAAACAACAATAACAAAAATTTCAATCTGTTGTATTGAATATATTTCATCATCATCAATCATCATCAATAACTTTAAAAAAAATTAAAAAATCTGAACCTGTTCATATTACACACACATTACACACGCATACACACACATATATATCTATCATCATCATCAACATCAACTTAAAAAAAAAAAAAAATCAAATTGTTCATTGCACACACAGATATATATATATATATATCATCATCATCAACAACTTAAAAAATAAAAAAATCTTAACTTTGTTCATTACACACACATTACACACACGCGCGCGCGCGCGCGCACACACACACATATATATATATATATATATATATGAATCTATCATCAACAACAACAACATTAAAAAAATAAATAAATAAATAAAAAACTGAAATTATTCATTACACATATATATGTATCTATCATCATCAACTTAAAAAAAAAAAAAAAATCTAAACTTGTTCATTACACACACGCATATATATATCATCATCAACAACTTAAAAAAAAAAAAAAAAAAAACCGCAGATCTGTTCGTCAATCTGTGTTACGACGGAGCTGCAGCGGAGGCCGGATAGAGGCGGTGTTGCGAAGAGGAAGCCATGGCGACGAAGGCGGTGGTGGTGGAGGATCGGCGGATCTGTTTAGATCTGTTCTAGATGATGATGATAAGAATCTGAGAGAGAGAAATTTGAGTGAGGTGAGGGAGGGACGGCTTTGGCTTTGGGTTTGTGTTTGTGTTGTGTGTGTGTGTGTTTTGTTCAGCCAAAGCCCTAAAACACACACACACATGTTATATATAGCCAGGGGCAAAATAGTCATTTCATGTTGGAGGGCAAGCGGGGCAGGGATCGGGGCCGGGGCTAAAACAGATATCCCCATCCCTGGCCCGAATGTCATCGGGGATTCAATTTTTAATACCATCCCCGGCCTGTCGGGGGTATTTTTCAAGGAATAACCGCTCAATTCGGGATCGGGGGATCGGGTCCCCGTCGGATCGATTTCCGATTGCCATCTCTAAACTAGGCCACCGCCCTAGTGGTAATAAACATTTGTTTTGACAGAGTAAAACGAGTGCGCTCTCTCTCTCTCTCTAAACATTCCTTTCTTTTCAACTCTCTTCTCTTCTTGTTCTGCTTTAACTTCTAAGCTAAAAAAATCTGCAAGAAATCAAAATAAAAAATCGACTGAACAACTCTCCATGCATGCGTATATATTTATAATTATATACATGTATACTTTTTTTATATTTATTTTTAGCAAAGGGTTTAGTTTGTCTCAAGTTTGCCATTTCAACTTGAGAGAGAATTCAGGTTTGGTAGGCTCATTTTGTGACCAATTTCGATGATTTAAACCGTTCATTTTGTAAGACTCATTGAGTAAAATATTTATATAAAAATAAGATGATGGGATATCAATAACTATATGTTTGAATCAAATTTGTATTGTAAATGATAAACGACTATTATTGAAACTATATTTGTGGTTAATTTTTGTGAAACAAATGTGATTCAAACATATAGCTATCAATATCTAATCATTTTTTATTTTTTGTATGAATATTATACATAACGAGTATTTTCGGATCACCAAACTGAGTATCAAAATGAGCTTATCAAGTCTAAATGCTCTGTAAAATTGAGATAATAATTTGAGAGAAATTATACTCTTTAAAAAAACCCAAACTTTAGATCAATTGAAATTGATACTGTGAATTCAAGCCTTCTTTGGCCTTTTTGTTGTATTGATTAGATTTGTATGAGTGATTTTCCGATCACACTGCCCAACTTAGTATTCAGCTGGAGAACACTGGCAGAATAGATAACACCTGGCTGACCTGCAACAGAAAGAGAAGATTCCGGCGGTGGTTCGTCCACCTGGGGGTACTCCGACGATCAAGTCAGTATATCTCTTAAAGATAATCAATAGTGCAAATCTCACTGTTCAGAATATAAAATTGCGTACCTTAGAACCACGGGGGTGCCTCTCTTTTATAGCTAACTCAATCCTTGTCCCAACAGGAGCCTAGCTCTAATGGACTTAGGATTACTATTAATCTTAGACTCCCAGTAGGATTGGGATAAACTCCCTAAGAGTCTTATCCTTTCCCAACTGTAGTCTTCCCCTTTTCTAGGACTCTTGTGTCTTATCCGCTTATCTCGGATTTCGATATCTTCGGAGGTAACCTCGGCCTCGCTGAGATAACCTCGGCGTCATGACCAGGACACGTGGCATCTCGGCTGACACGTCGGCATCACCTTAGCCGCGTATTGGTACTCAGAAAATATATCCCCACAAGATTCTTAAACTAAAGTTGATAATTCTTCTTTCTTGCTTTGGTTTTTATTGCAGATGATGAATCATTCATTAGTTTCATATTTTAATTTTGTAAAGTTTAATAAATCACCATGGGATTTCATGTTGATCATGTTGACACCTTCAAACAACAATCTTATGTATCTTTTTGTATTTCTTGGTTATTGTTTTCCATTTTCGATGGCACAAAAAGAAAATAGAAAGAGAGAGAGTTGAAAATGAAGAAGAGTTGATAAAATGATTTGTTCATTCCATCAAAGCCAACGTTTGTTGATGTGGTTTAATGTGCCACGTGACAAGTATTTATTGGATCTACTTCAGCACCGACACGACTGGATTCTAAGCGACTGTAGAAAAACTGTGCCCCTCCCATGTTGGTATAAATTTATTAGGATACCCAGAATTGTTTTACCTAAAACTAATAACCTCTTGTTTAAATTTATTCTAAATATGGATCCTATCATATACTAATTGAATTTCAACCACACTTTCTTATTTATGATAATGTTTTGGTTTGAATTCATTCTACCTGTAGATCTCACAATACGCTAATTAAATCTCAATAATACTTCTTGATTTGTGACAATTTTCTTAGACAAATTTTCATGGTAGGTATACTTTTCCATATGTAGAATTAGAACAAATTTGAATCACACATTAACATTTATGAATAAATTTTTTGGTGTATCTTTTAAC
The DNA here is from genome assembly GCF_055761805.1 of Camellia sinensis. Taxonomy (NCBI): domain Eukaryota; kingdom Viridiplantae; phylum Streptophyta; class Magnoliopsida; order Ericales; family Theaceae; genus Camellia; species Camellia sinensis. The sequence continues at coordinate 32,766,888 of NC_138967.1, forward strand.
TTCTATTAAATTTTATCGAACTCTCAATTTTAATTTTTGGAGACTCAGTCTGTTTTGATTGTGTTTTACCTTAATTTCATCAATTCATTACCACATTGTAGAGATTGGAGTTACACCAAATCATAAATTCTTGTTTATTTGAAATTTTGATGAAAATGCAATTTTTAATAGATTTAAATGAGACTCATCCATTTGTATGAATTTTTTTATATATAACTTTTATTTATATAGCATTACTCATGCATTGATTTCATCTATTATTAAATAATACAAACAATAAATGTGCAAAATGAAAATTTCATTAAAAACATGAAATTAAAAGTACATGAAGATGCAATGCATTAAGAGAGGTTCGGACAGTACAAAATACTACTGCTACTCGCATTCATATAACCAACCTCATTACATTAAATTTAATTTGAAAAGTGTAAAAAGCTAAATTGTCTATTGCTATACATCTATACTGTTATATAAAGTGTACAACTCGATTTGGTATGAATTTTGATGTATTTTTTTAAATTCCTAATTTTTTTTTATGTAATTGCTTCAAATTTTGTTAACTTTTTCAGTTTTGTTTTTCTCCATTTACATTTTTGTTTATCAATTAATAAAAAAAAAATCCTCCATTTACATTTGACTTGTTGATTTTAATGGCACACTCATATGCTATGCATACTAGAGGTGGGCGCGGGTCGGTTGCAGCCACGGAACCTCTAATTCGCCATTCGTCTGCCAGATTAGCGGATTGGAGAAAATCAATTTGAATCCGTCCGCCAATCCGGTTGATGTGGATTGAACGGATTGACAAATGGATGCGAATTGATTTGACGAAGTGTAATATGCAAATTGATTGCAATCACTTCACGCCTCATTGACTATAATACAATTCGCAACATAATTCAACTTGTGCACTTTTTTAAGTCATTGACTATATTATTTTAAAAGTTTAAAATTTTAGAATATTACAATCACTGCAAGCCTCATTCACATATTACAATCACAGCATGCATCATCTACATAAAGTATTACAATATGTGATTCTTAAAATATAAAAAGAATTCAAACCACCAAAACCATGAATAGAGCAGTATTGTTACATCTATATCTGGTTTTTAAAACGAAAACCAACCAGCATATATCATCTTTTTTATTTATTATTTTTAGAGTTGGATTTAAAAACCAAAAAATATATTCAAGTTGAAAATTCTTTTTCAACAGAATATTTGAATCATTTTTTAATTGAAAACACAAACAGAATATCTAAACAAATTAAAAATACAAAGTTTTACAAATTATTAAGGATGCTCAAGGTTTGGCGGTTCGATTACGGCCAAAGGAATTTCAAATCCGCCATCCATCCAAAATTAGGCGGATTGGAAAAAATTAATTCTCAACCGTCCGCTCGTCATCACGCATCCGTCCAAAATGCGACGGATCGGTTCAATTCAATCAATTTGAACGAATCGATATATCCGCTACTCACCCCTAATGCATACCTTTTTATATATACTATGTTTAAACACACCTTTTTAGGTATTTGTATCCAAATTCCATAAGTGTGCCATTAAAATCGAATTTGATTTGACTATTTTTTGATTAAGCCATGTAAACAATTGTACAAAAACTTGCTCTTTTTTTTTTCTTTTTTTCTTCCCTGTGTGCGTGATATTTTAAATTTTTTTTTCTTTTTCAAATCTATATATGTTTTCAGAGGACTATTTGCAATATTGCAATATAAAATAAATCCAAAATTTTGATTGTAATTAATTAATATTTTTTAGTTTGCCCAACTTCAATTTTATTTCCAAATGTCATACAAGCTCCAAAAGTTCATCTCAATTTTTCTCAAAATCTATCTATCTATTTATCTATCTACTCTACTTAAAAAAGAGTGAGAATGCTCATTTATTTTGTGCATTTTTGGTCCCTAAAATACCCTTCTTGAAATATATTGGCCACGTTGCCTTGAAAAGGCCCCATATTTGGCAATAGTCCCTGACGCATGCATGTTTGTTTGGCCTCTTACGTGGTGTGATTAGATTAATAATCCCATAGATCTCACCAAACTCATGTTTGATTGTGCTATATGTGAAGGGTTTATGAGTCCTATGAGACCACTAATCCTATTTGGAGGTAGGATTAGCATTCTTTTGGATGGGATAGGATTGCTAATCCAATGCCCTTGGATTGAAACAAAATGTCTATTTTACCATTTATTTATCAAACACAATAAAATTTATTTTTTATGCAATAAGGGCATTTAAGTAATTTCAAAGATTTAATCATAACTAACTAATACCACCACATTACTCCTCAAACAAACAAACAAACTTTATCTTATATCTCTAACTTAATACTATCACATTATTAATTTTGTCACTCAATCTTACCATATTTATAATCCCCTCCAATCTAATCTGCCAAACAAACGGAAACGGATTCATTGAACACTTCACGGTTTTCAACCGTCTAAACAACTTCATATATTTATATTTATATATATTATAAGAAAAATATTTGAAACTTCTAAAACTCAAGAATTTTTAAAAACTCAAATTTTTAAAAAAAATTCACTGGTGATGGGAATGGTAGGTGAGATTAGGATAAGGATTAGGATTTGGAAAATTAGGATTAGAAAGTTAGGAATGGGGATAAAAAGACAAAATTGGAATTAAAAATAATAAAAGATGTGGGGGGTCTTAAAAAAAAGTAGGAGTAAACATCACTGTTCTTGAAAATTTTGGATCTCTAGCATTTTTTATATAATAATACCTAATTTTAACGTTGAATTTCTTTCAAGTCCAAATCTAAACTTGAGAGGATTTGACGAACTCTTGAGCCCATCACAAGTTCTGTTTTGATGATAAAAACCGTTCATTTATAGTATACATCTTTCAAGGAAAAAAAAAATTAAGCCGATCTTATAATCGTAACCTTTCATTTTATGTGTCTCAAGGAAAATGAATAGTCTACTTTCAAAATATGTTTGTTGTCTTTTTTTTTCGGAGATATTATGATTATCAAATCAGTCTAATTTTTTTATGAATGATAATACTGAAAGTCTTACAAAATAAAATATTCAAATCATCAAAACGAAATCTTTGGTAGGCTCCATATACCAATCAAATTCTCACAAGTTCAAATTTATATTTCAGATAAATCTAACCTTAATTTTAAAAAGTTATGAATTAGTATTTTCTATTGAAACCGAATAATCATACTCCTATAAATCAAAATAAAATTAAAATGATTAAACAGACCTATTCATTACAAACGCGTCATCTTGTATATAAGTTAAATTCTCTATTTCTCAAATTCCAACTTGGTCTCTCTCTCCCAAAGTGAAAAACCTATCTCCTTTCTCTCCCTTAAAAAACCTATCTCCTCTCTCTCCCTTAAAAAAATGAAAAAACTCCTATTGTTTTTTACCTTTTACTTTTGACAAATGCCTCAAAAAATGAAAGAATCTTGCAAACAAGTGTTCCTATGATACAAGTAAAAAATAAAAAATTTGAAAAATACAATCACTGTTCACTAAATTGAATGTACTTTTACTGAAATAAATATACTTTTTAATAATTTTATATATTTTCAAGATACTTTATACACACTTCTCAATATTAAACAATGCATAACTGACACTCGTTAACATTTGCCATAACGAAATACAATTACTTGCCCTACTTAATTGAGAAACACTTGCAAGGAAAAGAAGTGTTATGTGTTACATAAAGATTGGAAGTGTAGAATGAAGAAGAAATGGGAGAAGCTTGTGGATGCGGAAACTGATCTCTATGCTCATCCATGCAGAGGAGTACAATCCGATGATTGAAAATATTTGATTACCAAGTATGGTTAGATCCTAAAAACAAGGTATGTTATGATTTAGTTATTACTTAGTACTCTTATCATTGTTTAACTATTTATGTAACAAACCCTTACAACCTAGATTATGTAGCGTCGCTACGACGCCGACAAACTTAATAGGAGCAAGCTACCCTACAATCACACTAGTGGGTCTCGATTTTTTTCGGCGGCGATGACCACTGCGGTGAGATGTGTATCATTGATTTTATTAACTTTATCCACACTTATTTAATATGTTATCATATTAATGAATGAGTGTTGATCTCGGTGTTTGGCATATCACAGGTGAAGCAAAACGGTGGCTTGTTGCCAGATATTTGCGATTTCTACAAGGACACTCATTAGAACAAGAAGACAAAAGAAGGGATTGATCCTATATGTTATGATTTACATGAAAGTATTCCAATCATTTGGACACTTATAGTAATTACTGTACGAGTACGAAATATTCTTCTCGTATAATCTTGTTGATCAAGTTTGCGCTCCTCCAAACGTCATCGCTTTGCTGCCTGAAAACACAAACGTGAGCTAGTTGGCGGGTGTGTGCCGGAAACCCCTTTGATGCCTAAGTCAGCAAATAGACAATAGACAAAAAGCTTTGTGTATTCTAGAGAAAGGATTGGGATACCTGTACATAGGTCTGTCACGAGCTTTTATAGATTCTGTCTGGCACAATCCTAGTAAGATTCCAACTCTCCTTATAAGAGTCCTCCTAGGAATCACACACCCTACTCACTATCAACCAAGTGAGATGGTTTGCACAATCCTAGTAGGACTCTACTCTCCTCAGCAGAGTCCTCCTAGGAATCTCAAGCCCAAGGATAATGTTTATCCGTAAAACACTCTCATCATTGCAAGCCAAGTGAGATGGTTGAACCCTTACCTCGGCTGACACTGCGATCAACCGTGCTCACACAGCTCGGTGATACTTTAAGCACCACTGTCAGTCTTGACTTTGAGATGATGCCCTACAGAGCTATCCTTTAGCTCGGTCCTCCCTCCACTGATACCTCGGTCCAGGATAGCAAGGTCCGACCACTGGTAGCCCATCTCTGACCGACCCGATGTTTAGATGATCAGGGACCGTGCTACATAAATAATAACCTCGGCCCATAGTTCGGCCCAAACCCGAAATATGAGATGACTTCTTGGCCTAAGACCGAGCTACACCAACCCTTATCTCGGCCCATTAGGCTGCCCAACTCCCAAAGAAGACTCTTCATAGCTCGGCCTAATTTGTTTACAAATTACCCTCTCAATTACCCCTTAATTCCATCTACGTAGCATGATTGGGATTATTTTTCCTCCAATCGAGCTAAGAACGCCCCACTCTGCCGAGCTAAAAAGTTGTTCGGTTTCACAGCTCGTTCAGCCCCAATAAGCCTTGTCAGTTAGTCAACATATCCTCCTACTAATTTGGTACGACGTCACCCCAAGGACAGGTGGCGTGCCCCCATTAGCCCCGTTCTCCTGTTACAGCCGTCATACCAAAAATTTGAATAGCCCTGCTTTTTTTCCTTCAACGTATATATCCTTTGAGTTTGTAATCGTACGGTGAGTCATTCTTTCTGTGTCTCGCTGAGCAGACTAACTCGGTTTACACTAACCCTGCTAACCTGCTTTGGCCGAGATAACCATCTCGGTCTAAGAATTCAAAAATTTGTTGGTCAAACCTGCCAACCTGCTTTGGCCGAGGTAACTATCATCCCGGCCAAAGAGTTCAAAATTTTGTTGGTCAAACCTGTCAACCTTCTGAAGCTTAGATCCTTATCTCGGCTAAAGAAGAAAAAGTGTTGGTCAAACTTGCCAACCTTCTTGAGCCTAGATCCTTATCTCGGCTGAAGAACATGATATGTTTGGCCCAACCTGCCGAACTTCCGTCAGGCTAGATCCTTTTCTCGACTGATGGACTAGATGTTGGTCAAACCTGCTAACCTTCTTCAGCCTTGATCCCTATCTCGGCTGAAGAACAGGATATGTTTGGCCCAACCTGCCAAACTTCCATCAGCCTAAATCCTTATCTCGACTGATGGACTAGATGTTGGTCAAACCTGCTAACCTTCTTCAGCCTTGATCCTTATCTTAGTTGAAGAACAGGATATGTTTGGCCCAACCTGCCAAACTTCCGTCAGCCTAGATCCTTATCTCGGCTGATGGACTAGATGTTGGTCAAACCTACCAAACTTCTGAAGCCAAGATCTTTATCTCGGCTAAAGAATGAAAAAGTGTTGGTCAAACCTGTCAATCTTTTTTGTTGCCTTCCAATCGGGCAAAGACTTATTAGAAAGAGTTGGTCAAACCTGCCAACCCACTTTGCCCCCAGTTGGGCAAAGATTTTTTACTTAATTGGTCCTTTTTGTCAACCGTGTTGACTTTTTCCGAGGGTGTTCTGTCCGACATTGCTATTTGTATCAGACTCTGTCTTGATACGCATCCCATCTTCCTCGGCCAAGATGTGTTGGTGCACTCTCTCCATCAGGGCTTCCATAGTAAGATGCGGCGTCATTATTATTGAATCCCTTAATTTATTGTCAGCCGACAAACCTCGTTTGTACTGTGCAATAGCTAGGTTTGTGGGGCAATCTCCAATCTGATTAAAAGTCTCCCAATACCGATTATTGTAGGACCTCAATGTTTCCTTCTCGCCCATGTTTATAGAGAGAAGCTGGTCAATCTCCACTGGCATCTTGGTGTTTATTCTGAATCTGGTCACAAATGCCACCACTAGTTGCGCCTATGAAGCTATGCTACCTTCTGGCTAGGAATGGCAACGGGTCGATCCCCGATAGTAGAAAAATCTCCGTCCCCGCCCCCGATCCCCGAAAGTAGAAAAATCCCCGTCCCCACCCTCGATCCCCGGAAGTAGAAAAATCCCCGTCCCCGCCCCCGATCCTCGACGGGGACGCCATCACGCCCCCTAACAGGGATCGGGTTTCCCCGACCCCAGAAAAACCCCGACTTTTTTTTTTTTTTTTAAATTTTGTTCAACACAAAAAAAAACTATTTTTAGTATATTTCAATTCATCATCATCAATAACATCATCACCAACAATCATCAACTTTAAAAATAAAAAAAATAAAAAAAGATCTGAGAAAGGAAAAAAAGAACTTAGAAAGGAAAAAGAGATCTAAAAATATCAACAGATTTGAAAAAACCATCAACAGTCATTGATTCTCTCTCAAACTCTATTCAGATTTGGATCTAGATCTCACAATCAGTGGTAGCGGAGATGACGAAGGAGGCGATCTATTCTGGATTTGGATCCAAAGATGAAAGTCGTGAATAAGAGGTGTGAAGGCCATGGAAGATCGGCGACGGATGAGGCAATTTCTGTCACTTGGATGATTGCCGAACCATCGAGATCGTGAGAGAGCTGAGTGAAACAATGAGACAGTGAGAGAGTTGAGAGTCAGAGAGTTGAGATAGAGAAGAACAAAAGAGTGAGAGAGTGAAGAAAGTTGAGAGAGTTGAGAGAGAGAAGACAAGAGAGTGAGAAAGTGAAGAGAGTCAGAGAGTGAGACAGTTGGAGAGAGAGAAGAATAAGAGAGTGAGAGAATTGAGTGAGTCAGAGATATATATATATATATAATAATAATACAAACCCAAACACATGTATCTAGGAGATATATATATATATATATATAATACAACCCCAAACACAGGTATATAAGCGGGGAAATTTCGGGCCGGGGCCGAGGTTAGGAAATCTATCACCGTCCCCAGCCCGAAAATCATCGGGGATGTATTTTTTAATACCAGCCCTGCCCCTATAGGGAATAATTTTCGGGAAAAACCCTATTTATCAAGACAGGGCGGTCCGGGTCCCCATCGGGCCGGGTTCATATTGCCATCCCTACTTCTGGCAACCTTTCAAACCATGCTAAACCCACGTTGCCGAGGCTAGATGGAAACAGGATACACATTAGAGCCTCGTTTCGTCGGTAGACTGCCATAACCTGGCGAGAGTGGCTTAAGTGCATGTAGGGGTCTGACTTCCCCTCATAAGTGGTGAATTTAGGCTGGTGGAAGCTTGAGGGTAGTGGTGCGTTCTCAATTTTCGAAACGAACGACGAGCTTTGTAACCCTACTAATACTTTATCTGCTGGTTCGTAGGCAAAGCGCGGCATTGACATCTCTACCTCGACACTCCCATGCGTCCTAGGGTCCAACCGCTGTAGGGCTGAAACTCTGTGAGGGTCGCGAGGCCTGGTGTCCTCCTTCCTTCAGACCCTCTCCTCCAGCACTATGCGCAGGTCTGTTGAACTAGGCAGCTTTGTGTGCCTTGAGGTCGTTTGGTGCGTGTGTGAGGGTCAATACCTACTTTCTTTTGTGTATGACCTCTCGGTCCTCGTTCTCTCAGACCTGGAGTAATGAGTCCTGAAAGTCCTTGATTGAGTGTTGCCTATTCTAAGGCTTCTACTTTCTGCTTGCGATGGTGTGACTTGTCTGTCACGATCTTCTAAGTGGCGAGGGTGCACCCTGCTCTTGCCCACTTCTTCTTCTGCCGCTTTTTTGCCCTTTATCCGGTGCTTCATAGTCTCTATGTCTGCCACCATCCTCTGTATCAATTCGTTTTGCTCCCTTACCCGATCTTCTAGAACTTGAGGAGCTAACCTCCCTCTCTGCCGCTCAGGGCTGTGAGAGCGGCGGGGACTAATGCCTCGTCTCTCCCGTGTATCCCTTCGAGAGTTCCGTCGCTAGGGTTCTAACTCTGCTATGGGTGGGATAGAAGGCAATCCTTCGCGCCTCCCTCCCCTCTCCAGGGTTTGCCCATCTATAGCAGATTATGGCAAATCTTCGTTGTGTGCCATTGGTTTCAACCAAAGAGGAAAATTTGATCAAAAGGTTTTATTCTTCGTGTTTTTCCATAGACGGCGCCAATTGTACGAGCACGAAATATTCTTCTCATATAATCCTGTTGATCAAGTTTGCGCTCCTTCAAACGTCATCGCTTTGCTGCCTAAAAACACAAACGTGAGCTAGCCGCCGGGTGTGTGCCGGAAACGCCTCCGATGCCTAAGTTAACAAATAGATAATAGACAAAAAACTCTGTGTACTCTAGAGAAAGGATTAGGATACCTGTACATAGGTCTGTCATGAGCTTTTATACATTCTGCTTGGCACAATCCTAGGAGGATTCCAACTCTCCTTATAAGAGTCCTCCTAGGAATCACACACCCTACTCACTACCTACCATGTGAGATGGTTTGTATAATTCTAGTAGGACTCTACTCTCTTCAGCAGAGTCCTCCTAGGAATCTCAAGCCCAAGGATAATGCTTATCCTTAAAACACTCTCACCACTGCAAGCCAAGTGAGATGGCTGAACCCTTACCTCAGCTAACACTGCGGTCAACCGTACTTACACAGCTCGGTGATACTTTAAGCACCACTGTCAGTCTTGACTTTGAGATGACGCCCTGGAGAGCTATCCTTTAGCTCGGTCCTCCCTCCACTGATACCTCGGTCCAGGATAGCTAGGTCCGGCCACTGGTAGCCCATCTCTGACCAACCCGATGTTTAGATGAACAAGGACCGTTCTACATAAATAATTACCTTGGCCCATAGTTCAGCCCAAACCCGAAATATGAGATGTCTTCTTGGCCTAAGACCGAGCTACACCAGCCCTTATCTCGGCCCATTACGCGGCCCAACTCCCAAAGAAGACTCTTCCTAGCTCGGCCCAATTTGTTTACAAATTGCCCTCTTAATTACTATGTTTGATTTATATTAATAATATTTATATGTCACAATTACAGGAGCAAATGACGATGGTGTTGGATGAGTCTATTGAGTCTGGAATGTTGATGACACGAGGATATATCGAGAGTAGTTCTTGGGAAGAAGAATGGATACTTAAGAGGTTTTGAGGTCGGACCAAAGCCCTCATTCTATGTTTCTGGGTTGAATGAGGCATCACAAGCATATAAGGAGCACTTGAAAAGGCTTACATTCGAGTTTGAGATATTATGTGCAGAGCAGCAGAGTGACCGTGAGGAGCAACAAAAAAAGGAAGATGAACAACAAATAAAAGAGGCAGAGAATGAAAGACAACATGAGGAGATGTAGAGGCAGAGCTTTGGACTTCAAAGCATGTTGGCGCAAGTTTTGGAAAAGCTCAATCACCAAAGTCCCCACCATAGCTACTCATGGTGATGGTAAGTGTGTTAAACTAGATTGCATTATCTTATGTTCAAAATAAAGGCAAATAAATGTGTTATGATAATATTAGAGAACAAATTGTAAGGCAAAAATGGAAAAACAGCCCATTTGGGAGAAAAATTTGGAAACAACACTAAAACAGCCTTGATATTGTAATGGTCACCTCGACCTACGTTAAAAAAATGTGTGAGAGGAAACGGCGCATCGATTGGATATATGGTTAAAGAGTTAGACAAAAAAATGTGAGAAAAAAGGCAAAAATAGGCCATTTGGGGGCAACATAAACAAAAAAAAAACCCCAAACATCCCAGAGATCATCATGATTACCTCCGACTAGATTAAAGAAACTTGTAAGAGCAAGCGGTGTGTTGATAGGATGCACAGTTAGAAATGTAGACCAAAAAATGTGATAGAAAAGGCGAAAACGGGCCGTTTAGGGGCAAGAATTTGAAACAGCTTCAAAGCAGCCCCCATATCAGAATGGTCACCTTAGCCTAGATTAAACAAACTTGTGCGAGCAAGCGGCGCATCGGTAGGACACACGGTTTGATATTTAGACCAAAAAATGTGATAAAAAATTTGGGGGCAATGCCACCCCTATAGGGAACCAAAGCAACTAGACCAATTGGTCTTCTATCTCTAAAGTTTTACAGTAAGCTTCCTTCAAGGTGTTTTCCTCTCATCCCATTAGTGAACTTGGTTACTTGTACCCGAGGTTCCTTTTTACCATCAAACCTTATAAGAAGTTTCTCAAAATTACCTTATTCTAGGGTCTGGTCTACTTCATTTCCTCACCCAAATCCAACTGTTTTGATACAAAGTCTGTATTAATTTTGGTTTTTTTCAAGTTTCTAATTTTCTACCTATAAACTTCAAACTTGATAGTTAAAGAAAATGGTCTGCTGGTGAAGGATGTACGAGTTACTTGTGTGCAATTTGTCAAGCACTGTCTGAGAGCTTTTCAAATTACAAAGTTGACTAACCCCAAACTTTTTATAAGAAATCATTTGAGGTCAGACCTTAGTAATCTAACTTTTTTTTTTTTGGTTAAGAAGTACCTCACATTAATGTATCTTAGTGGAAACAATGTGTCGAAACACTCCAAGGATGCCTTCTTCTTGAGAAGTTATCATCAATTACTCTTTGTTCACTTTGATTGCTATTTATTTCTTTGTTTTATTAGTTACGTTATGTCAAGGTTTCCTGCATCCTTATATTTAATTACTTAACTTCTTTTATATATTATCATGCAATTAATTGCTTTTATTTTGGGTCATCTTTGGACCTCTGAGTAAGTTGTAGGCCAAAAATTATGTTCCTGTCTTTTCCTCGGGTGAAGTTAATTTATCGAATTCTTCATGTCTTTTAGTTTCTGCGTTTGCCTTTTTTAGAAGACCATTTTATTTAACTATCAAGTTTGAAACAGTCTCAAAACAGGCCCCATATCATAGATATAAAAATAAAAATAAAAAATTGATAAAAAAAAAGTGTCCAAAAAGGTGAAAACAGGCTGTTTAGGGACAATAATTGAAAACAGCCTCGAATTAGCCCCCATATCATAACGGTCAGCTTGGGCTAGATTAAACAAACTTGTGCGAGCAAGCGGTTCATCAATAGGACGCACAGTTGGATATCTAGACAAAAAAATGTGAAGAAAAAAAATGGAAAAAAAAGGGCCGTTTTGGGGCAAAAATTGGAAAAAGGACTCAAAACAACCCCAAGAATATAACGGCGACCTTGGCCTAGATTAAAGAAACTTGTGAGAGTAAGCGGTGCTTCGATAGGATGCACAGTTAGATATTTAAACAAACAAATGTGATAAAAAAAAAGTGAAAACAAGCCGTTTGGGAGCAACAATTGAAAATAGTCCCGATATCATAACAGTCACCTCAGCCTAGATTAAACAAACTTATGATAACAAGTAACGTGTTGGTAGGATGCACGGTTAGATATATAGACAAAAAAATGTGATAAAGAAAACAAAAAAGGGGTCGTTTGAGGCAACAATTGGAAACAGCCTCAAATCAGCCCTCATATCATAACGGTCATCTCAGCCTAGATTAAACAAACTTGTGAGAGCAAGCGGCGCGTCGATAGGATGCACGGTTACAAATTTAGACAAAAAATGTGATAATCCTAACCTCGTATCTTCCACTCCCCTCACATGTACCCTCCTCCAAGTAAAAGTTCTGTTGGACAATCTTCACTGTATTTAAAAAGATTAAATTCTGTTGTGTACAAAACAACAACAAGAATAAAAGAAATAGAGAAAAGGAGAGAATTTGTTTGATTACAAAAATCAAACTCGAAATAAAAAAAATAAATAAATAAAATCTGATTAAATAAACAAATAAAAACAAAATAAAATTAAACAACTTACTTGGTTAATTTATTTGAATAACTTTTCTGATCAAGTCCAGTGTTTAACACTGTGTCCTTAAGACAGATTCGTCCTCTCCACGGTGCTTTCAGAATTTGGACGTCTATCTCCCAAGATGAAATGATCTTACCACAAACAATAGCAGCACTACTAATTGTTTGCCTTACGAACACACTAAGTGTTTACACTCTTTCTTTCGGAAATAATATGCAGCAAGATGAAGAATATAATTTGCAGAGGATGGAGTACGAAAATTGGAATGAAATCCAAATGGGAGGCTAGTCTATTTATAGATGTAAAGGTGGCTCTTGGTTTTGAATTGAACAGGTATGAAACCTGTTAGATTCAAATTTAAACAGATTTGAATCTGTTTATTCAAACAGATAGAAACGGGAAGGGCTCTGTTTGGATGAGCAATAAATCCAAAACAGTTTAATTCTGTTTGAAAACGGGAAGGGCTCTGTTTGGATGAGCAATAAATCCAAAACAGTTTAATTCTGTTTGAAAACGGGAAGGGCCCTGTTTGGATGAACAATAAATCCAAACCAGTTTAATTTGAATTATGGATTTTATTTTAATAAAAAATAAAATTAAATTCAAATGTTTTTGGCCCAAAAAGATTAGAAGCCCAACCCAGCCTGGACGGATGGCGGCGGCGGCGCGCGCGTGTGTGGTGATTTCTGGGTCCAATGGATCTAGCCCATTTTGCCCATAACCTCTCCCTCTAAAACAATTGGGTACCCCTTGGGGTACACCCCAAGTATCTCACCCTAAGCCTTATAAACCCTTTCAAAACTTCCCACCAAATCAATGTGGGACAAGCAAATTTACCACCTTAAGGAATTTCCACCAAAACTCCATTTCCATGGAGCACACTTTGGCTTCAATTTCCCATTCACTCGGTAATGGTTTTGAGCAACCAAATATACCACGTGAATCACAACGCGGCATAGAACGCGTTACCACTTTGACCCAAGTAAATCGACACTCGGGGCCCACCTAAAAAATAGACCGAACTTAGGAAAAAATTCTGGTTTTATCCAGAATTTTATAACCATTTCCAACAATCCCCCACATGAATGGAATTTGATGACAACGAAAATGCAACAATATGCAGACTTTAACGAAAGAGTATAAGTCGAAAATATCTTGCATCAGGATAGGTAGTTTTCGGCTTTGAACCTTCCCTAGTGATAACCTATCGGACTTACTGGCTAACCAATGGACGCGATGCCTTGAATTGTTCAGCCGTTTGTGTAAGCCAAGACAATAGATTTCACACAAAATATCTTCTAACACATCGTGGTTCTCACTGTTGTGCTCATTTTGGCCTTGAACGTGCCTGGTTTTCATAAGTGTTTCTAGAGAATTTAGCCTTTTCATTCTCATAGAACCGGCCCCAGTTCGACACTCATATAGGTGATTCTTATTGTGAGTATCTCCTTATACTCGTCTTGATTTTATACCTTAATCAAGACATAAGTAATCATTAAAAGCAAAGCTTATCCTTATACCCCTACATACAACATATGTTGCAGATATCACTCTCACCATAGGAATGGGTAGGGAATTTTTAATCCCTTGGTGATTTCTGGTGAGCCATACATAACTTAGTTGTCCCTTTGAACTTAGTTCTTGGGATCTCCAGTCATATAAGTAGGGTTACCATTATAACGACTCTTATGTAATAGGCTTTAATCCCATCCCCTTCGATGAACTATACACTAGCTCTTTTGTCAAACCTTTTGTTAACAGATCCGCAATATTCTCTTTAGATTTTATATAATCTATTGAGATTATTCCGTTTGACAACAATTGCCTTACGGTATTATGTCGATGACGAATATGTCGTGACTTACCATTATACATGTGATTCTGCGCCCTGCCTATTGCAGATTGACTATCACAATGAATGCAAATAGCTGGCACAGGTTTTGGCCACATTGGAATGTCTTCTAAGAAGTGACGAAGCCATTCTGCTTCTTCTCCTGCTTTGTCCAAAGCAATGAACTCGAATTCCATTGTGGATCGTGCGATGCATGTTTGTTTGGTGGATTTCCAAGAAACAGCAGCGCCTCCTAAAGTAAAGACATATCCACTAGTGGATTTTGAATCTTTAGTATCCGATATCCAATTTGCATCACAATAACCTTCAAGTACTGCTAGATATCGAGTAAAGTTCAAACCATAATCACGGGTGAATCTTAGATATCTAAGAACCCGAATGATCGCTTTCCAATGGTCTTCTCCGGGATTACTAGTGTACCTACTCAATTTACTGATAGCATAAGCTATATCAAGACGAGTACAATTCATTAGGTACATTAGGCTTCCAATGATTTGGGAGTATTTTAACTGAGACACTGCATCACCTTTATTTTTAGATAAATAAAGACTGATGTCTACAGGTGTTCTAGCTAAATTTAAATCATCCTTGATAAATTTATCAAGAATTTTCTCAATTTAATGAGATTGAGATAATGCATATCCGTCAGATGTTTTAGTAATTTTCATTCCTAATATAACATCTGCGACCCCCATATCTTTCATATCAAATCTTTTGTTAAGCATCTGCTTAGTTGATTTGATCATGTTTTGACTGCTTCCGATGATAAGCATGCCATCCACATAAAGACAAACTATGACATATCCTTGGTCAGTGTTTTTAACATAGACGCATTTGTCACATTCGTTTATCTTAAACCCATTAGTAAGCATTGCATGATCAAATTTTTCATGCCATTGCTTAGGTGCTTGTTTTAATCCATAAAGGGATTTTACAAGTCGACAAACTTTCTTTTCTTGCCCTGATACTACAAACCCTTCGGGTTGTTCCATATAGATCTCTTCATTTAGATCACCGTTTAAGAAAGCTGTCTTAACATCCATTTGATGTATTTCTAAATTAAACAACGCTGCTATAGAAATAAGCATGCGAATGGATGTTATTCTTGTCACAGGGGAATATGTGTCAAAATAGTCCAGACCTTCCTTTTGTCTGTAACCTTTAACAACAAGTCTTGCTTTATACTTGTCAATTGAACCATCTGCTTTTATTTTTCTCTTGAATATCCATTTATATCCAAGAGGTTTAGAACCTGGTGGAAGATCCACCAATTCCCAAGAATGATTTTTGCATAATGGATTCAATTTCATTATTAACAGCCTCTTTCCACAAAGGTGCTTCAGGACCTATCATTGCTGCCTTAAAGCTTTGAGGTTCATTTTCTAACAAGTATGTCAAAAAATCTGGACCAAAGGATTTTGATGTTCTTGCTCTCTTACTTCAACTAGGTTCATCATTAGTAAAATCCTGTTGGTCGAGACTATTACTAGTCTCTTGTATTTGATTGTCATTAATCTCTTGACTTTGTGTACAATCATAAGTTCTTTTCTGTGAACTTAATACCTGTCCTTTCTTGTAAGGAAAGACATGTTCAAAAAATACAGCATTCCTTGACTCTATAATAGTGTTCACATTTATATCAGGTATTTCTGATTTATAAGTCAGAAACCGATATGCACTACTATTCTGAGCATAACCAATAAACACACAGTCTATTGTTTTTGGTCCAATCTTAGTCTTTTTAGGAACAGGAACTTCAACTTTTGCCAAACACCCCCACACTTTTAAGTATTTGTAGGAAGGCGGTCGACCTTTCCACAATTCATAAGGAGTGCTGTTGGTTTTCTTGTGAGGTATTCTATTAAGAACAAAATTAGCAGACAATATTGCTTCCCCCCACAAGTTCTGTGGTAAGCCTGAACTTAGTAACATGGCATTCATCATTTCTTTTAGGGTTCTATTCTTCCTTTCAGCAATTCCATTTTGCTGTGGAGAATAAGGGGCTGTAGTTTGGTGAATAATGCCATGTTGTGCACAAAATTCATTTAATGGTGCATCATATTCACCACCCCTATCACTTCTAATATAAATCAATGAATTTTAAAACAAAATCAAGAAAAAACCAAAATAATTATGCCTACTCCAGGCAGAATTAATGTTTTGACAAAATCATATCCTCATAAAAAATTTTGCCTAAGAATCAAACAATTCAAAAACCCATTTGATTGTATACATTCTTGCAACTTAATAACAAATAAATGTCACTGTCATAAAAATATTTGTGACAGAAGAAAATTAAATTATCTCAACTAATGCAAGAGATACACCCCCATATTAATAAAATGGTTCATGGTTTAACAAATTCTACTACGCAAGTAAAATAATTATTAATGACATCTCATGTCACATAATTCAATAATCAACATAAAAGATTTCTTAAATTACTTCCCAATTAAACGGACCGATATAATTACATACATCTTCATGTTTAAATTTCTCTGGTGTTTAAACACCCATTCAAAATTGATTAGAAATATTCAAATTAACCTGCTTATGTCCTAAGTCGACATAGCAATTTATCATTCAAAATAACTTGAAATTATTGTTAAGAAATAACTTGAGTTGATATCATACGTGCATGTCAAACGCATCAACTAAAAATAATGAATCAACAAAATAAATTAATCATGCACGATCCCATCACTTGCATCATGAAATAAAAGGATTCTCAACTCATAAATAAAATCCAACGCATTTAAACTTTAAACTTCAAAATGACAAAACATACCTTCATTTAATAAGTTTGATTTGTACATAAATAAACAAATTAAATATGCATTAAAATGTTCTTGTGAATATATATATATATATAAATTTTCCGACTCAAGTGCAGAAACAATTCAAGACTATGAATCCACATTGTAATAAAAATAAAATTAGTTTGTAAAACTAATATTTTACTCTAGAAACAAATTCTTCCATGTATACTCACGATGAACTATGATAAAGTCAAAATAATTAACACCTTTTCACAAAGGATTCAAAAATAAGTGGTCTACCAAACGAAACCATAAGTTACTTACAAAATTAACAGATTGTGACCGAGTCACAAAGTTACATGATTGATTAACAAAATTAATTTCTAGTTACTAAAACCAGAAAATAAATTACAATACAAAATAATTTTATTTTCCTTGTTACTAAAACTAGTAAAATAAAATACCGAAATAATATCTGATTACAAAAATCAGAAAACCAAACCATAAATTAAATTATAACACAAAATTATTTTATTTTTCTTGTTACTAAAACTAGAAAATAAAATACCACAAAACTATCTGATTACAAAAATCAGAACAAACAAATTCTAGTTACTAAAACCAGAAAATAAAATACCACAAAACTATTTGGTAATTTTCTAGTTACCAAAACTAGAAAATAAATTCTACTTACTAAAACTAGAAAATAATATAATTTTATTTTCCTTGTTACTAAAACTAGAAAAATAAAATACCAAAATAATTTTCTGTAACACCAAATAATATTCTGCAATTGTTAATGACACCAGTATCGTACTATTAGTTGTTGTCAAAGAAAAGAGACAGTATATTACTACTATCTGTCAAATAGCATAAATCACTATTTATTTTTCCAACCAGAATATTAATTTGAAAACACAGAAAATTAAATACAATGAAGATATCGAAAAAGGATCTGTCTTAAGATTGTTGGACAATCTTCACTGTATTTAAAAAGATTAAATTCTGTTGTGTACAAAACAACAACAAGAATAAAAGAAATAGAGAAAAGGAGAGAATTTGTTTGATTACAAAAATCAAACTCGAAATAAAAAAAAATAAGTAAATAAAACCACAGATTTTATTTTGTTACAAAAATAAAAAATAAAATCTGATTAAATAAACAAATAAAAACAGAATAAAATTAAACAACTTACTTGGTTAATTTATTTGAATAACTTTTCTGATCAAGTCCAGTGTTTAACACTGTGTTCTTAAGACAGATTTGTCCTCTCCACGGTGCTTTCAGAATTTGGACGTCTATCTCCCAGGATGAAATGATCTTACCACAAACAATAGCAGCACTACTAATTGTTTGCCTTACGAACACACTAAGTGTTTACACTCTTTCTTTTGGAAATAATATGCAGCAAGATGAAGAATATAATTTACAGAGGATGGAGTACGAAAATTGGAATGAAATCCAAATAGGAGGCTAGTCTATTTATAGATGTAAAGGTGGCTCTTGGTTTTGAATTGAACAGGTATGAAACCTGTTAGATTCAAATTTAAACAGATTTGAATCTGTTTATTCAAACCGATAGAAACGGGAAGGGCTCTGTTTGGATGAGCAATAAATCCAAAACAGTTTAATTCTGTTTGAAAACGGGAAGGGCTCTGTTTGGATGAGCAATAAATCCAAAACAGTTTAATTCTGTTTGAAAACGGGAAGGGCCCTGTTTTGATGAACAATAAATCCAAACCAGTTTAATTTGAATTCTGGATTTTATTTTAATAAAAAATAAAATAAAATTCAAATATTTTTTGCCCAAAAAGATTAGAAGCCCAACTGATCGGCGGCGGCGGGGGGCGCGCGTGTAGTGATTTTTGGGTCCAATGGGTCTAGCCCATTTTGCCCATAACCTCTCCCTCTAAAACAATTGGGTACCCCTTGGGGCACACCCCAAGTATCTCACCCTAAGCCTTATAAACACTTTCAAAACTTCCCACCAAATCAATGTGGGACAAGCCAATTTACCACCTTAAGGAATTTCTACCAAAACTCCATTTCCATGGAGCACACTTTGGCTTTAATTTCCCATTCACTCGGTAATGGTTTTGAGCAACCAAATATACCACGTGAATCACAACGCGGCATAGAACGCGTTACCACTTTGACCCGAGTAAATCGACACTCGGGGTCCACCTAAAAAATAGACCGAATTTAGGAAAAAATTCTGGTTTTATCCAGAATTTTATAACCATTTCCAACAAGTTCAACAAAGCATTTTGAATTCAAAATTAAAAAAACTATTTTAACTTAGTTTCCATTGTTGAAGCACAGGTCAATATTGGTAAATTGTGGAACAATAGTTAGAATTGATATATGCATATGAATGTTATTGTTTTTATTTACAAAATGGTATTGATAGTCATTTAATTTGTTCATGTTTCTTTTACTTTTCATGTACATTTTTCATTTTTTGTCGAATTTTACAATAAAGTGATGTGCAAATATTTTCATAAAAAAATTACTTGACATTATTTCTTATTTTCTTTGGTACATATGGATAATCTCGTGCACAAAGCAAAATCGTATAGGACTTATTGGCACTATAAGCATTTTTGGAAGGATTATATATTTTTGGATAGATGTGTATGGAAAAAGTTTGGGTAGACTAGTAGTTATATTTTTAGATAGACTAGTAGTTATATTTTTGGATGGATGTGCATGGAAAATATTTGAGTAGACTACTAGTTATATTTTTTGATAGATGCGCATGGATAACAATTTAAAACATAATGACAAGTACTTGTTATGTTTTAAATTGTTATGCTAGATGGATGTGACTGGGATGATTATATAGATTACAAGTGGATTTTTAATTGGAGGAATATGTAGTTTGAAATTACTTGTAGATGAAAACTTATAATAGTTGTTGACTTTCATTAAACAAGTTCAAGATTAGATGATTTATGTATTTTGTCGAATGTTAATGATTTAGTTGATTTGAATGATGCTTGCAAATTATATATTATATTGAATGGATTAGATGAATTATTATGAATTACAGGTTTATTTTGTTGAATGTTGGTAATCAAATTTTGATTTTGTTTTTCCTATTTTGGTGACCAATTGATTAGTCGGGAAAGATAAGTAACACTTTTGCTGACTAAGTAAGGTAGGCGAGAGGGTACATTTGGCGACTAAATATTTAGTCTTTAAAATCATTAATTTTGGCAACCAAAGGATTTCTTCGCTAATAGGTCAATTGCCGACTATAGTTTTAGTTGCGCAAACATTCTTTTTCGCAACCAACATGTTTGGTTGTGTAATGTGACAATTGCCGACCAAACTTTTTGATCGTGGAATGTGCCATTTGCCGACCAAACTTGTTGGTCATGGAATGTATTGCCGACCTAACTTTTTGGTCGTGGAATCTGACAATTGCTGACCAAACTTTTTGGTCGTTGAATGTGCAAATTGCCGACCAAACTATTTTGTCATTGAATGTGACAATTGGCGACTAACATGTTTGGTCGTGGAATGTGATAATTGGCAACTAACATGTTTGGTTGGGAAAATATGACTTTTCACAACTAAAATGTTTTAGCTACTAAATGGATTAGTCGCAGTAATTATATATTTAGCGACCAAAACTTTATTCGGCAAATAGAACTTTTTCCTGAGTAAAAACCTTTTTAGTCACTAATTACTTTTCGCGACCCTCAATTGCCGACTAAAAATGGACTTTTATCGACTAAATTTTTAGTCGGCAAAAGTGCGAATTCCTATAAAATTTTGGCTTTATGAATGTAAAATTTACTCTAGGATGGATGACTGACCGAATGACCAACTGAACAACCAATTGGATTTGATGAAAATCTTAGCTCACCATTGAAGTGTATCATATCAGATCAAACTTTTCATCAAATTTTATTCACATTTGATGAACGATTAAAGATGCTCTAAGTCACATAATTTTGTATAATTTTTTTTTTTGTTTTTGTTTATATAACACCAATTTGGAGTGAAGCTTTTTTCCTAAAATAGTTAAAAAGTCAAAACACCTAATCACATCACCCTTTCTATTTTTTTTGCATATTTTTTTCCTAAAAAGTCAAAAAAATAATTAAAATAGCCAATTCCTAAACAAGCTCTAATTTTATTGATCAAATAGTTAAGTAAGTTAATTTATGTAAGGTAAAGTTACACTTTGAAGGGAGTAAATTAACAATGACTTGGAGAAATAGCGGTGCTGTATTGTATCCTGTCATTATGAGCTCATGTTCAAAATATTTTAACACTAATATGATCTATTTAGCTATGAGAGAGAGAGAGAGAGAGAGAGAGAGAGCGAGCAGAGCTTCTCTCTCTAAGAGATTTAGGGTGCTTTGGCAATGTTCCAACACCATTCTGGCGATCCCCTTTATACTTTTAAAGTGTAGATCTACACTTTTAGAGTATAGATCTACAGCCTTAAAGTGTAGATCTGGACTTTTTTAATGTTTGAAATAAGGGCTTTTAGATCTTTTTCCTCCGATTTTGGCATCGATTTTCGACACCCACAAGGTTCCTTCCTCCCTTAAGTCTTCTCTTATACCATTGTGGGTGCACTTCCTTCTTAACTCTAGCTTCTGGCGGTGTTTGAAGTTCGGCGGTGGAGATGGCAGAAATGGGTAGCAGTAACGGGGATGGCAAACTTTCAAGTAGATCTTGCTCGGTTTGATATAGATCTTACTTTCCAAATCACATCTTCGGGATGATCGATTGTTTTTCTTGAATCGTAGCAGCTAACTTTTTTGGCAGATTTATTTTTTTGTTTTTATTTTATTATTTGGTTAGGATGGCCCTTTGGGGTCCTGTTTTATGTAGTTGTTTATTAAGATAAATGTTTCCCATGTTCTAAAAAAAAAATGATCTATTGAACTAAACACTAGTGCGTGTGCAATTCAGATAACTAATAATAAAATAAATAATACAGAATTTAATATCATAATATGCATGTTGCTTAAATGATAAGTATCTTCTTAATAAAATCTAAGGTTTTGGGTTCAAAACTTGCTTAAGTTGTGTATAATAATTTTTTTATTTTAGTATATGTACGAGCATGAAATAATCTTCTCGTATAATCCTGTTGACCAAGTTCGCACTCCTCCAAACGTCGTTGCTTTGTCACCTAAAAATACAAACGTAAGCTAGCCGGCAGGTGTGTGCCAAAAACCTCTCTGATGCCTAAGTTAGCAAAATAGACAATAGACACAAAAGCTTTGTGTGTTTGAGAGTAATAACTGTGATACCTATGCATAGGTCCTGCTATGAGCTTTTATAGATTCTGCTTGGCACAATCCTAGTAAGACTCTAACTCTCCTTAGCAGAATCCTCCTAGGAATCACACTCCCAAGGATAATGTCTATCCTGATAACACCCTACTCATTGTCAACCAAGTGAGATAGTTAAACCCTTTACCTCGGCTGACATTTCGGTCAACCAAGTTACTTCGGCTCCATGCTCAACATGATCGAGCCGTGATGACCCTGCAACAGGTTGGCATCTTGCCGAGCTACAGCCAGCTCGACCTATCGCCCTGCTAATCATCTTGGTCGGACAAAGGTTTGTCCCCAGATAGGTCCCAATTCTAGCAACACATCCGACCGTCCTGGTTTTTACCTCGACCCAAAGTCGAGATACAAAATATCTCCTTGGCCCATGTGCGACCCAACTTCCAAAAAAGACTTTTCTTAGCTCGGCCCAATTTGCACACAAATTACCCTCTCAATTACCCTTTAATTCCATCTGTATAGTATGTTTAGGATTACTTATCTCCTACCGAGTCGCCCATGTCCAAACTGAACTTAAACAACCAAGCTTAGATTATCTTGGTCCCACTATTTTACTTGATTTCTAAACGTTTCAGCCGATCATATAGCTCGTCTGCCCACTATCCTGACATCATGTCCTTATTGGGACACGTGGCGTGTAATGAATGCTCCCCCCTACTGTTTACAGCCGTCACAGACGCCTCTAAAATTCGGAAAGACCCACCTTTTCAATTATACGTATAATAACAACACATTTCGAAAAGCCACTTCCATTGTTCATTTTCAAACTCCAAACGCAGCTTCTATTCACCGTTGTGACTTCGCCATTGTTGCCATTAGTGGAAGCTAAATCTTGCACTAGGGAGCTCGTAATCACTCGACGAAGCACTTCCCCCACTCAAAATCAGAATTGACCGTAGATTTGTAAGTTTCAAAAAACTTCACAATTTAATATTCCCTTGTTGTTCTTTATGTTCTTTGATGCTTTTGCTCTATCAAACCTCCATCCATGCTTTAGAATAGAACTTAAGCCTTAAAACCACGTAAAACACACAAAAATTGATGTACATCTATGTGACTAGTAATTGGTTAGGAGTTAAACCAGCTAAATCCATGATTTTGATCCAAAATTATAAATAAACCGTAATAAAAAAAAAACTATAAAAAAAAAACTGTTGATAGCGTGGCATAGAAATATAATAGAACTAGGAATCACTCATCACATCGAGCTAAAAAAGCCCCGCCATTGGAATGGACTGGGGTAAACCATTGCCTCACACTACCTCAGCCGAACTATGAGCGATGCCATTCGCTTGACCGGGCTAAAAAACCTTGCCCTAGGTCAAGGTCAGTCAAAACCCTAGCCCTTTCTTTAGCCAAGCTACACGTCGCACACACTCTTGGTCAAGCAAAATATAAGCTAATTTGCATTATTATCTTCGCCCGGTCACCACCTTGCCATAACACATTTTATATTCTTCATTGTACAGACTTGACTAGTTTATTCAGGCACACATTCACTTTACCCCTGGGCACGTTTGCTCAACTAAGCTAACCAAAGTCCACATCAACGCCATGCTAGGCTGTCGTGCATACTATATTTAACATAGTAAACTTAACACAATGGGTAAATACCGATTTCTGGTGAACTCACTTGGAGCCATGGCCGAATTTAGAAGAGATTACCACGTTCCAAACGACGTCCATTTTTCCCTGGCCAAGCTAGACACCACGCCATGGGGTAATCCAGCCTTTGTTCCTTTTACCGTGATGCCATCGTAGATGGGGGACTTCGACTCCTTGTCCAACCACTAATCTGTGAGTTCCTTAGACAGACCAGACTATGCCTCACTCAATTACCCACCAACACCTATAGGATTATTAACGGGATAGCCGAGCTAAATCATCACTTCGGTCTTAACCTCAAATTGGCTGAGCTCTTCCACCAATACTTGCTTGGCTAAAATGATGATGGTTGGGTCTATTACCTCAGAATAAGAAAGGGTAGAAAGAAAATCATCAAGCGTACACCAGATAAGGACCTAAACAATAACAATTTTCTCTGGGTGTCAAGAAATTTTGAAGACCAAGAAGCCCAGATATCGAGCTATAATATCAACTGGAACAAAGGAACAACTGGTATGGTTTAGCTCAGTTTAATTTTCCTTTGCTATATTAACTGTCGCACTAACCCTTGCGATTTTGTCTCTTTCGCAGATTTGAACTAGCTTAAATCAAATTATGCCTGTGCTAATCTAGCCGCGTTTCGCTATCGACGACGAGATTGGACCGATCTACTTGACATCCAACCAACCTACCAATACAGTGGTAGGAGGAAGACTAAAGTGATCGATTTCCTCTTGGAGTCCTCTCCAGAGCCAGACCCCAACCTACCCTAAATCAACCTAGTTCTCCTAACTGAAGAACAAGAGATGGCTAAGAAGAGGGCAGTTCGTGCTTTGATCACTGAGCAGGCGTCTGCTTTAACCGCCGAAGTGCAGACCGAGCTGCCCTTAGCCAGTTAAGCACGCGACATCGTCGTTGCCCTTCCATCCGCTAGAGCTTCATCATCTCGGCCTAGCAAACATCCTCATACCTTGGCCAGTCAGACACAGTAACTAATAGATAAGGATGATATCGCACTGCCTGAGGCCGTACTCTCTGAACAATCACTAGGTGGTCGCCGAGTTACCTTATCTCCTACCCCAGTATGAACACCATCTGTGTCTTTCAAGGGTCGAGTTGTGACTATGGCGGACTTCGTTTGCGCGGAGAAAGACCATCTGTTGGCTTTCAACTTGGCCAAGAGTGTCTTCCTGTCCACTGATAAGGAGCATGCACACTTAACTGAGCTGAAGGCAATACGGTCGGCCAGCAAATCACTAATCCTGGTAATCCTAAATTCCACACCTTTTGGTTTTTCTACCGACTTGTCGCCCGGTTTATCTTACTGCACATGCTTTGCAGGTCATGCAAAAGAACCAGATCGCTCATCAGCGTGTTCTGGGATTAAGGAGGATGGCCAAGGCAGCTGTTGCAGATGGCAAGGCCAAAGAAGCAGAGCTTAAAGAGCTTTAAGAAAAATTTGCTGAGCTGAGAGCCAATCGGGATCACTTGGCCGAGCTGGTTACTGTTGCTGAGGCTAATAAGCAAAAAGTTCTGGCCGAGAAGAAGAATCGTTATCTCCGAGAGCTAGCTAAGCTAGAGAAGAAAAAAGACACCGAGATAAAGGCGTTGCGAAAGCAGATGGAGGACGCTAAGGAGTGCGGCTTCAAGGAAAGTGAGGAGGTGTACGTCCGGTAATGCGAAGCGTCTAAAGATATCTGCTTCAAATGTGGCTAGAAGGTTGCAGCTGTGAAGCTCGGTCTAGCGCTAGAATTTGAGGTATTTTCGAATCCTCCCCCTCACTTCATAACGAGCTATATAACGAACTATGTGAACGCCGACCAGTAGAAGTTCCTACAAGAGGAGAAAGAGGAGGAGATCCCAGATCCAATTGCTGTTCCTCCCGTTAACACTGACCTCGGCCTCCAGACTTCATTGCTCGCTTGGTCGGAGCTGCGCAACCAAATCGTACCAAGCCTGACTGATGAAGCAGCCGTGATCGATCTAACACCAGAAAGTGAGGCTAAGGCCAGACTGCCTAGTGGTGAAGTCCGTAGTGATCTGGACGCTGAGCTAGACGATATTTTCACCTTATCTAGATGGAATTTTGTATTTTCGTTTTGTTTTTTATTCATTTGCCTTGCTTTGTAACCGAGCTATATGCCCCACCTTTTCTAAGCACCTTTTTTCCAATGAAAAATTCTGATACTTGCGCTCGGCCACTTTGTTTCTTTATTGTTGTACATTATTCTAAGTGCATGCCTAGCCGAACAAATTGGCTCGGCCTTACCTTATCCTGCCAACCTTTTTTGGCCGAGATCACCATCTTGGTCCTAAAGTGTCGAAAGGTTGTACTGGTCCACCCAACCGACCTCCTTTGGCATACCGGTGAAAGGTACAAAAAGTTGTTTGGTCAATCTTGCTAACCATTTTTAGCTTAGACACTTATCTCGGCTAAAAAGTATAAAAAGTGTTGGTCAAACCTGCCAATCTTTTTTAGCCTAGATCCTTATCTCGGCTAAAGAGTGCAAAAAATTATATTGGTCAAACCTGCCAACCTTCATTAGCTTAGATCCTTACCTCGACTAAAGAGTGCAAAAAGATGTGTTGGTCAAACCTGCCGACCTTCTTTAGCCTAGATCCTTATCTCGGCTAAAGAGTGCAAAAAATTATGTTGGTCAAACCTGCCAACCTTCTTTAGCCTAGATCATTATCTCAGCTAAAGAGTGCAAAAAGTTGTGTCGGTCAAACCTGCCAACCTTCTTTAGCCTAAATCTTTATCTCGATTAAAGAGTGCAAAAATATGTATTGGTCAAACCTACCAACCTTCTTTAGCCTAGATTCTTCTCTCAGCTAAAGAGTGCAAAAAGTTGTGTTGGTCAAACCTGCCAACCTCCTTTAGCTTAGATCCTTATCTCGGCTAAAGAGTACAAAAATATGTGCTGATTAAACATGTCAACCTTCTTTAGCCTAGATCCTTATCTCGGCTAAAAAGTGCAAAAAGTTGTGTTGGTCAAACCTGCCAACCTTTTTTAGTCCAAATCCTTATATCGGCTAAAGAGTGCAAAAAGTTGTGTTAGTCAAACCTGCCAACCTCTTTTAGCCTAGATCCTTATCTCGGCTAAAGTGTACAAAAATATGTGTTAGTCAAACTTGCCAACCTTCTTTAGCCTAGATCATTGTCTCGGCTAAAGAGTGCAAAAAGTTATGTTGGTCAAACCTGCCAACCTTCTTTAGCATAAATCCTTATCTCGGCTAAAGAGTGAAAAAATATGTGTTGGTCAAACTTGCCAACCTTCTTTAGCCTAGATCCTTATCTCAGTTAAAGAGTGCAAAAAGTTATGTTTGTCAAACCTGCCAACCTTCTTTAGCCTAGATCCTTATCCCGGCTAAAGAGCACAAAAAATTTTGTTGGTCAAACCTGTCAACATTCTTTAGCCTAGATCCTTATTTCGGCTAAAGAGTGCAAAAAGTTTTATTAGTCAAATCTGCCAACCTACATTGCCCCCCAGTCAGGCAATGAGTATAAACCATTTTACAAACAGAGAAATACTAGTACTGAAAGAACTATACTTGAAAAAATGTCTACTTGTTTTATTGAATGTCAAAAAGAAAAGTTACAAGTGTCTAAAGAGCTAAAAATAAAATACTTTGAGATTTACGGTGTTCCAAGGCCTTGGGATAGTTTGGCCGTCCACATCTTCGAGGTGGTATGCTAATTTTCCTGCCAGGCCGATCACTCTGTATGGTCCTTCCTTGTTGGGTCTCAATTTACCATCTCTTAGTACCAGAGTGTTTCCCATTACTTTGCGTAGCACCCAAGCTCCAATCTTGAATTGCCTCGGATGCACTACCTTGTTGTATTTTCTGGATAATTCTTGTTAATAAGAAGCGATGTAGACTAATGCCCTTTTTCTTCGTTCATCACCTAGATCTAGCTCCAAGGCTATGGCTTCTCCATTCATATTAGAATCAAAATTTTTGCTTTTAATAGTGGGGAAGCCAATTTCCAGGGGATCACTACCTCCATGCCATAAGCCAGGGAAAAAGGCATTTCACTAGTCAACCGCCTAGGTGTAGTACGGTACGCCCATAAGACGTGAGGAAGTTCTTCAGCCTATTTCCTTTTTGCTTTTTGAAGTCTTTTCTTTAAACCATCTAAGACTACTTTGTTGAAGGCCTCGGCTTGGCCATTAGCTTAGGGATATGCTGGCGTAGATTTGTAGAATTCAATCTTGTGTTCTTCACAAAACCCCCTAAAGATTTGTCCATCAAATTGAGTGTCGTTGTCAGATATCAAGGCCTTGGGTATTCTGAATTGAGTTATGATGTTCTGCCAGAAAACTTCTTGATGTCTTTCTCTTTAATGGAGGCGAGTTTCTCTGCTTCCACTCACTTGGTGAAGTAGTTCATTATCGCAATAAAGAACTTTCTATTGCCCAACTTGGTTGGAAGTGGTCTCATAATGTCTAGGCCCCACATTGCAAAAGGCCAAGGGCTGGACAAGGGTATGAGCTCTCTTGCTAGCTAATGGATTTGATACGCGAACTTCTGACATTCTCGTATTTCTTGATGTATTTCTCAACGTCTGCTTGCATGCATGGCCACCAATATCCTTGTGAAATGGATTGGTAGACCAACGATCTTTCCTTTTGGTGGCTTCCGCAAATGCCTTCATGAATTTCGAATAAAAATGCCTCGACCTTGCTAGGATAGACGCACTTCAAGTATGGTCCTGTGAAGGGTTTTTTGTACAATGCTAGTGATGGGGAGAGCCAAAATCGCTGTGACTTTGCTTTAATTTTGTTGGCATCCTTCTTGTCCTTTAGCAAGATTCCATCTTTTAAGAACACCACTATGGGGTCCATCTAGGAAGGACCTAGCTCGGCGCAGCATACTTCAGTTGCTTTAGGTTTTTCAATACTTGGTCGTGGCAGGAAATCCATTAGCAATGAGTGTGGGATAAATGTGTTTGCCATTGACGCAAAACCGGCCTGCTCATCTGCCTTGCTATTTTCTTCTCGACCGATTTGCTCTATCCTTACCACTTTAAACTTTATGATCTCCTTTCTGACTAACTCTTGATACTTGGCCATTATATCATCCTTTGCTTCGTAGTCGAGCGAAATTTCGTTGACTACTAATTGGGAGTCACTGTATACCATCAGCTCAGTGGCTTCTATGCGAAATGCTAACTTTAAACCAGCTATCAGTGCTTCGTACTCAGCCTGATTGTTGGATACTAGAAATCCAAGGTTGATTGCATGTTCAATGGTAAAGCCATCTGGTGAGATGAAGACTATCCCAAGTCCAGCACCATGCCTGTTGGATGCTCTATCAACGAAGAGCTTCCACATCTCCCCTACAAACAATTTCTAGCAAGTGGAGGTATCTGATGATGCCTTAGGATCTGGGATGCTAATGATGCTTTCTCTAAATTTTTTATCCGTTGTAGCGAATTGTTCCTCACTGCTTGATTGTCTTAGCACTCCACTTCCAGGCGTATCTTCAGGAACCGCTGTAGGACTAGGTGGTTCGCTGCTCACTTGCTCGCTTTGTCACGGGGGCAATGCTATTCCCATGGCCCTTTCCCCACTTTGCTCGGTTATCTCGGATAAGTCTATTGGGCACACATAATGACTACCTGGCACAAACTCTGCCACGAAATCTGCCAATGCTTGGGATTTTATCGCGGTTCGTGGCCAGAACTTGATGTTGAACTGTCCAAGCTCTATAGCCCACTTTAATATCTGCCCTGAAAAGTCCACCTTTCAAACAAGGCTTTTAAGAGAAAGGCCATTAAAACGATCAGAGTGTGGGCATGGAAGTAGTGCAATTATTATCTTGAAGCCATCATTAAAGCTAAGGCCAACTTTTCCAACGAAAAATACCTCGTTTCGACGTCCAGTAACGTCTTGCTAACATAAAAGATAGGCAGCTGCTGTACTCCTTCAGCTTGTACCAATATTGCACTAACTGTATGTTAGGAAACTGCCAAGTAAAGAAAAAGTTTCTCTCTTGATATTGGGGTTACCAACAACGGTGGAGAGGTCATGTATTCTTTCAAGCTTTCCAAAGCATAGTCGCATTCATTATCCCACTCAAACTTGGCCTTCAGTGCCTGGAAGAACGGTCAACATCTATCTGATGATCGACTTATGAATCGATTTAGCGCAACAACTAGGCCTGTAAGATGGTGTGATAACTCTGTTCCGTATTATGCTAATTGGTCCTTATTATGAATGTGATTATGTGTTTGATATGGTTTTGAGTGCCACTTATGTGAATATATGTGGTTTTGAATTTCTATATGTTCGCCATAGGAATATCTATTTGATTTTCTGCTTTGGAATTAAAATTGAAGGCCCTATCGGCCACAGAAACTGAAATTGACAACGCCATTGTGATTGGCGTAATTTTTAGAACCTACGGAGAAATTTAATTGAAAATTGATTCGGGTCAAATTAATTAGATTAAATTAATGAGTTAGTGCTCAATTATTTAAATATTAATGAAATGTGTTGAGAGAGGGCTTGTATGAGGGACTCTACTACACTTTTATTTCATTTGTTCAGCTCAAAGCTGAGAATCACTCTAAAGAAAGGGAGTGAGGGTCGACTATAGAGAGAAAAGGGGAGAATTGTGCAATTTTGGCTCAAGGCTTGGAAATTTGAAGTAAAACTCCAAGAACTTGAGTGTTTGAAACTCCTAGGTGAGTAATCAACTCCTAATTCATGAGTTGAACTTGTGATTTTGTGAATTGAAGTGATTTGGTAGTTCATGGCAAAGATTTAGTTGAAAATGAAGCAAGAATGTACATGTATGCATAGAATTATCATAAGTAAGCCAGGATTGTATAATCTTTCATGTAGTATGTTAATCATGAAAAATTGAGTTGTAGGATCATGCATACAAGCATGATTTGGATGAATTTCATGTGTTTAAGCATCACTTGACCCCTTTGAAATGGAATTGGAGTTAAAAGATTGCATGCATGTTTGATTATTGAAGATATGGAGCTCATATGAGGTTTGAAAGCATGAGCCATGATTGTACAAAAATGTTGATTTATTTTGAAGAATTGAATCATGATTTGGAGCAATTGGCCTCATATTGGTTGTGTACTCATGATATATAATGTATTTGCATGTTTGGGAACCAAAATTATGAGTTTTGAACCATGGGAGGTCGAGTTTGAAGCTTAAGAACAATTCTGGATTTTCCAGAATTTGGGATGTCCGTTCAAGCGGGGAAAGCGCCGCTCAAGCGGGAAATACGAGCTCCCAGAAGTTTTGCAAACATGGGTGTCCGTTCGAGCGGGGACATTCACGCTCGAACAGGGAGCTATGTAGACTGACCTTCAACTCGAGCGCCCGAATTCACGCTCGAGCGTAAAAACGAAGTAACCAGTACTTTTGCAGACCTAATAGGTCCGCTCGAGAGGGGAAGTCCGCGCTCGAGCAAGGACCCTTGTTTCTGAAATTTTGTAAATACGTTCTATATTTCGTTTTCCGTTCTCTTTCACTTCTAAGTACTCTTAGGCATGCATTAAGCATTATAAATGAGTTAAAAGGATAAGAATGAAGCCTAAAGAGGAATATGTGAATTAAGAACGGATTGAATTGTTTGTGACCTATTATGTTCATGGAATGTGTAGGGTCGAGCTCCAGGGCAAATCATCCCGCTGATCACTATGAGTAATATCTTCATAAAGATATCTGAAGTATGTTATTTGTCCAATTGCTTACTCCTATGTAAGTCTTATAAGTTCGTTAATTTGAATGGTGGACAAATGTTTGCTATGCCAAATGAATGGGTCGAAGGCCAGTTTGACATGAATGAAAGAATGAATGAGTCGAAGGCCAGTTTGACATGAATAAAAGAATGAATGGGCCAGAGGCCAGTCTGATATGAAAGATAGAATGAATGGGCCAAAGGCCAGTTTGACATGAATGAAAGAATGAATGGGCCGAAGGCCAGTTTGACATGAAAGATAGAATGAATGGGCCAGTCTGACATGAAAGATAGAATGAATAGGCCAAAGGCCAGCTTGACATGAACGAAAGAATGAATGGGCCGAAGGCCAGTTTGACATGAATGATATGAATGAATGGGCCAGAGGCCGTATGACATGAATGAATTGGGCCCGAGGCCGTATGATGTGTTTGGAACCGCAGTCACTTGACCTATATTTATATATATGCTAGATAGAAATGCGAATTGGGCCCAAGGCCGTTTGAAGCACGTTGTTCTAAATACCGCTTATGTAACTTCTTTATTTGATATTATTCACTGGGCTTTCGCTCACGCTCATTCATGTGTCTGTAGGTGAGCCAAGGGAGGTCCAAACCCAGCCTCAGTGAAGTTTGTGTGGAACAACCAAGGTTTTGAAGAGTCAGCCCTTACGTCTCACGCACGAGACTCGCCTTCGCCCTTTTGCTATCTTGTTTTATTTTGTCATGTTCGCGAGGACTTTGGTTTATGATTGTACATAGTTTTGGATGGGCTGACCTAGACTAGAATGATCCTGTATGTACAGAACTTTGTATTAGTACACATTTTAATGTGCCTATTTTGATGTGAGTTATTAACATGTATATGTATGGATTGTTATGATGTGCCATATAAGCACAGCTTTATGGAAAAAAGTTTGAAATTGCTTCCGTTTGGCCCCTTTACTC
The DNA here is from genome assembly GCF_055761805.1 of Camellia sinensis. NCBI lineage: Eukaryota > Viridiplantae > Streptophyta > Magnoliopsida > Ericales > Theaceae > Camellia > Camellia sinensis. The sequence goes on from NC_138967.1 coordinate 32,799,489, forward strand.
TGTTGAGTTATGTCTGGAATGGTTTGAGGCCGTAGGTAATCCCTTGATTACTGGCCGGTTATGTCCTTAACCCATACGAGCAGGTTCGGGTCATGACAGATGTTGTACTTCCTTGACTGTGTTGAGCCTCTCAATATCTTGAATGGCTTTGATTTGAGAAGGATTGGCTTCTATACTTCAGTTGGTTACTAGAAAGCCAGGGAATTTTCCTAACCCTACACCAAACGCGCACTTGTATGCGTTCAGTTGCAACTTGTGGGTCTTCAAAATTTGGAAGATCTCAGTGAGATTCTTGAGATGATCTCTTTCATTCTTACTTTTGACCACCATGTCGTCTATGTAAGCTTCTATTGTTCTGCCTAACAATGGCTAAAACATTTCGGTGATCATTCGCTGGAATGTCGCCTCTGCATTTTTTAGGCCAAAGGACATGACCTTGTAGCAATACAATCCTCTGAGTGTTGTAAACAATGTGACCTCCTGGTCTGGTTCATGCATAGCAATCTGATGGTAACCATGATACGCATTGAGAAAGCTAAGTCAATTGTGACCTGCAGTTAAGTCAACTAGTTGGTCTATTCGTGGTAGAGGAAAACTATTTTTTCGGTATGCTTTGTTGACAGTTTTGTAGTCCATGCAAACGCGCCACTTGCCGTTCTTTTTTGGCACCACCACGGTATTGGAGATCCACCTGGGATAATGAACCTCCCTGATTGCCCCTACTTCTAGTAGGTTTCCCACTTCCTCAGCCACTACCTCGGCGTGGTGAAGTGCCGATCTGTGAGTTCGCTATATAACTAGTCTAGCAGTTGGGTAGACATTGAGTTGATGGCAGATGAAGTTTGGGTCAATGCCAAGCATATCGTACGGCGTCCAGGCAAATACCTTGATGTTAGAGATCAAAAATTCCATGATCTCTATTCTCTCGGTGCTGGACAAAGATGAGCTGAGCAAAAAAAACTTTTCTGGGATCTTCTCGTCTATTCTAAGCTCCACCAGATCTTCTACTGCCTTTTGTTCGACTGTCTTGCCAACATCTGTGAACAACTTGTTGCTTTCTAGCTTCTCCACCATTTGTACGAACCCTTTGGTAGCTCGACTTCCGTTCACTATCACGAAGCATTGCTTGAACATGATTTGGTCTCTTAAGACTTCTTCAATCGTTCCAGCCTCATTGGAGAACCGCATCACCTGGTGGTAGGTTGACGCTATCGCTCGCATAGCCTGCAACCATGCTCTTCCCAAGATTATGTTGTAAGTGGAAGGGACTTTTAATACCCAAAATTCCACTTGCTTTGTCATTATTCCAGCTTTGACCGGCAGAATTATTTTGCCAACTGGCCATTCTGGCCTTGAGTTAAAGCCGACCAAGGGAGATATCGCGGGTACTAGATCTTTGTCTTCCAACTTGAGTTGCTTGAAAGTTTCATAGTACATTATCTTGCACAAGCTCCCTTGGTCTATCAAGATCTGTTTGATGTCGAAATTCTTGACGTGCAGAGTAACCCCTAGTAGGTTGTTGTGAGGGCTTTGTAACCTTAATAAGTCCTTGTCAAAGAAGGTGATGACATTGGTCGCCGTCGTTTTCTCCTTTTTTAGGGTAGATTGTGCACTCTATACCTCCCTCATGTGCTCAGCCTTCTTGATCATCTCTCTGAGTTCACATATTCGTTCAGGCTCGATGATCCCATGTATCATATTGATTATTCCTTGGGGCGGCCTTCGACTGGTGTCCCATCTGGCCTGTTGCGGTCCCGGGAGACTGGCTACACTCCCCTTCAATATATTGGTCCAAGTGGTCTACGGCTACTAATTCCTCCAGATGTTGCCTTAATGGCATACATTTTTCAATTTAGTGCCCCTTTTCATCATAGAAAGTGCAACGGTATCTATCATCATAGCTCCTATGTGCTTCTCCCAACTTGGTTGGCCGCCGAACGAAGAATTCGTCACATATCTCACTAAGAATCCGATAGATAGGCTTATTGAACACTGTGGTGATGGCGGTGCGGACTGTTAACCTCCTTGCCTGGGAGTCCTCAACGTTTGGTCATCTGCCCCGACCATTTTTGTTCGGTCATTCTTCTCGGCCAACCGTGTTTACTTTTGCCGAGGGTTTTTTGTCTAACATTGCTGTTGTACCGGACTTTGCCTTGGCGCAAGCGCTATCTTCATCCACCCTAATGTACTAATGTACTCTCTCCATTAAGGGGTCTATTGTGAGGGGTGGCGTCCTTGTCATTGAATCCCTCAATTTATTGCCTGCTAGTAGACCCTTTTTGTACTGCGTGATAGCTAGGTTTGTGGGGCAATCTCTAATTTGATTAAAAGTCTGCCAATACTAGTTGTTGTAAGACTTTAGTGTTTCTTTCTCGCCCATGTTAATGGAGAGCAGTTGGCCTATCTCCACCAACGTCTTGGTGTTTGTCTTAAACCTGGTAACGAACGCCTCTACAAGTTGCGCCCATGAAGCTATGTTGCCTTCTGGCAACCTCTCAAGCCATGTCAAGCCCAAATCGCCTAAGCTTGAGGGAAACAAGATACGCATTAGAGCCTCGTTCCGTCGGTATATAGCGATGACCTGGCGAAAATGGCTCAAGTGCATGTAGGGGTCCGACTGGTGGAAGCCTAAGGGTAATGGTGCGTTCTCTATCGCTAGAACGAACGGCGAGCTCTGCAACCTTGCTAACGCTTTGTCTGTTGGTTCGTAGGCAAGGCACGATACTGGCATTCCAACCTCGACACTTCCATGCATCCTAGGAGCCAATCGCTATAGAGTAGAGACCCTTTGGGGGTCGCGCACCTGATGATCTTCTCTTCTTTGAGCCCTTTCTTCTAGCACTGTCCGCAGGTTTGTCGACCTAGGAAACTTTGTGTGCTTAGATGTCGTTTGGTGTGTATATGAGGGCTGATAACTGCTTCTCTCCGTACAAGACCTTTCAGTCCTCGTTCTCTCAGACCTAGAGTAACAAGTCCTAGAGGTCTTCGACTACGTGTTATCTGTCCTGAGGCTTCTGCTTTCAGTCTAAGATGGTGTGACTTGCCTGTCACAATCTCCTGAGTGGTGAGAGTGCGTTCTGCCTTTGCCCATCTCTTTTTTTGCCACCCCTTTGCCTTTTATCTACTGCTTCATAGTCTCTATGCCAGCCGCCATTCTACTTATCACTTCGTCTTGCTCCCTTATACGATCTTCCAAAACCTGAGGATCCATCCTCCGCCTTTGTTTATCAGGGCTTTGAGAGTGGCATGGACTTGAGCCTCGTCTTTCTCACGTGTCTCTCCATGGGTTCCATCATTGGGGATCCAATTCTACTATGGGCGGGACAAAAGGCAAACCTTCGTGCCTCCTGCCCCTTTCAAGGGTTTGCCCATCGATAGCAGAATGTGGCAAGTCTTCATTATGCGCCATTGGAATTAATCGAAGAAAAACTCGATCAAAAGGTTTGTTCTCTGTAAAGCTTCCCACAGACGGCGCCAATTGTACAAGCACGAAATAATCTTGTCGTATAATCCTATTGACCTAGTTTACACTCCTCCAAACGTTGTCGCTTTGCCACCTAAAAACACAAATGTGAGCTAGCCGGCGAGTGTGTGCCAGAAACCTCTCTGATGCCTAAGTCAGCAAAATAGACAATAGACACAAAAGCTCTGTGCGTTTGAGAGTAATAATTGTGATACCTGTGCATAGGTCCTGCTATGAGCTTTTATATATTCTGTTCTGTGCTCAACGTGATCGAGCTGTAATGACCCTGCTACAGGTTGGCATCCTGCCGAGCTACACCTAGCTCAGCTCATCGCCTTGCTAATCATCTCGGTCGGACAAAGGTTTGTCCCCAGATAGGTCCCAATTCTAATAACACATCTGACCATCCTGGTACCTACCTCGGCCCAAAGCCGAGATAAAAAATATCTCCTTGGCCCATTGCGCGGCACAACTTCTAAAGAAGACTTTTCGTAGCTCAGCCCAATTTGCACACAAATTACCCTCTCAGTACATATAAAGTTGTCACGTGACATAAGGAGAAGAATGTTTTACTAAACTAATTTAGGCTTTCACTTAATAATAGTATAGAGGAGATGTTACAATGTGCGCCCTAAAAAAGATGCATATGGTATGCCTTTCATATTTTTTTCACAAAATTTCATAATTTAAACCCAAAATGTCATAAAATTTTCACTACAAAAGTCATAAGTTCTTTTCACTGAAAAATGTCTAACAAAATCTTAAAGTGTAATAACAAAAATCACCAAATGTTATAACATTATCATTCCTAACTTTAGAGTGCACATCATAAATTTACTATTCATAACTTTACTACAAAATGTCATAACACACATCACAAACAATCATAACATTTATCATAAAAAATCTTAACTTTTTTACAATGTGCACCATTTGAAAGGGTGCACATCGTAAATTTCTCCATAATATAGATATTATTTAGCTTGACACTAACCTAACCAATTTATGAGCGTGTCAATCTGAACACAACACGCATAACACGATTAACATAATAATAAACAAGTTTTATAACTTATTTCAAGCAAATTTATTTCAAGTCACATGCATAAGGATAACTTATTCAAACATTAATACCCACAAAAATAACATATTTAAACATTTATAAAATTAATTCAAAAGATAAATAATTTGCTACACATTCAATCTAAACTACTTGCACTTATCAATATTCAAACATTCAACAAAAGTTAAAAAACAAACAAGTTTTTTTTAATACCAAAATGCAATCCAATGAATGAGAATAAAACATTTAAAATTATATATATATTAGATTTGAGTTACTTGCACGTTAATAGTGGGTTCGTATCCATATGACGATACAGATTTTTACATGGGTCAAATGAGTTGTATTTGGATTATACATATTCAACCGTAACATAACCCATTTAATAGTCATATTTTCAAATTGTGTCATATTTATGTTTGCGTTAAAAAAAAATGACGACTTTCTAATTAGGAATGCAGATCGTATTAAAGAGCAGAATGTTAAATTCTTAAAACATTGTTTTTTTCTTATCTTTATCATCTCCTATCTTTTGAGAAATAAAGATTTTTTTTAAAAAAAATTTAAAAATAATATTTAAATAAAATAGAGAAAGAATATGGAACATTATCAATGAAGCTAATTTAAATAATAATTTCTACGGTTCCAATTCGTAGCTCGAAAGTTGTGGCTCGACTGTGGCTCGAGGGGTCAAAACGACGTCGTTTTGACCCTCTTTATTTTTTTATTTTTTTATTTTTCTTATTTTCAACTCCATCTTCTTCATCTTCTCTATATCTTTTTTTTTTTGGCAGATGAAGAACGAAGACCAGGAAGAAAGGAGGAGGAGGAGGAGGAAGGAGAGAGGAGGAGGAGGAGGAGGCATAATATTCGGGGGAGGAGGAGGCGGAAGCGAGGCGGAGGCGAGGCGACGGCGGTCGGAGGCGAGGCGACGGCGGTCGGAGGCTGCGGCGGGGCTGAGCTGGGCGACGATCGGCGGCTGGGCAACGATCGTCTTCTCTCTCTCTCTCTTCCCCCTCTGCTTCTCTCTTTCTCTCCCTCTCCCTCTCCCTCTCTTCCTTTTTTCTCCTTCTCTCTCTCTTTTCTGTTTCGAGCCAAATTCGGGCTTCGAATTTCGTGCTACCGCTCATTTTTCTAATTTCTAAGATAAAAATTTGGATTTGACTTCTCTCAAGTTGTCATCTCAACTTGAGAGAACATTTGGGCTTGGTAGGCCCATTATTAGATCGATTTTGGTGATTTGAGTCGTTCACTTTTTTGGACTCATTGCGTAAAACATTCATGCAAAAAATTAAAATGATTAAACATTGGTAACTACAAATTTAAATCATATTTTTTTTAATAAAAAAAAATAGACGACAAATATAATTTGAAGAATATGAATCCGTTATATAGCTACTGATGTCTGATTATCTTATCTTTTGTATGGATATTCTACTTAACGAGTCTTAAAAGGTAAATAGTTTTGATCAATGAAATCAATTCCAAAATGGGCCTACTAAATCTAAACACTCTCTCAATTTAAGATGACTAACTTAAGAAAAGCTAAATTTTAAAATTTATTTCCTATTTTAAATTCTTAACTACACATAATCATTCTGGATAGATTAAGGTTTTGTTTAGGAATAAATTATTTTAATAATTTTTAATTTTTTTATAAAAGGATATATAAGAAAGTAAAAAAAATAATGTAACAATTTATAATAATTTTTTAACTAAAACGAAAGTTAAGAGACCATTTAAGTATTCTGGATCCCACTTATTCAAAAAGTTAAGAGACCATACATTTGGATCGTTGACCATAAAAGTCTTGAGAAGTGGGTTGGCTTTTTAGTTTTTGGTCTTTTTTAGCTATTTTAGTTTGGGCTAAAAAGTTTGGTTTGGGAAAGATTTTTTGACTTTTTTGACTTTTTTTGTGAGAGAATAGTATAATGATTATGGGTTGGATGTGATGTTTTGTTTGTTGTGGTTAAAATAGCCTATTTTGTCTTTTGTGACTAAAATAGCCAAAAAAACCTCAAATCTTACTTTCCAAACGGTGCCTAAAGGATTTACAGACCAAAAAAATATTAGAACTCTAAGAGCATCTCCAAGGGAATAGTTAAACAAGGCTTTTTAAGCATTTTAGCCAATGTAAGTCTAATTTTAAGCTCCAATAGGCTAGCTATTAGACTAGTTACTTTACCATCTTATTTTTTTGGTGGCTACAATTAAAGAGCCCTAGAGGCTCTCCAAACAATAATGTATATATATATATATATATTTTAGATTTTTGTATATTTATGTCTTGGATTTGGGATTTTATATTATATATATATATATGTGCGCGTGTGTGTGTGTGTGTATGTAGCAATTTTATATGTTCTTTCAATTCTGTTTGATAAATTACGAAATAACTTATTTTGTATTTTGTATTTTTTGTTCTCCTCATTCTACAGGTTTTGTATGTTTGTATGGGCAAATTTATTATTATTGCAAATTTATATTAGTAAAATATCAACAATTAGTATTTTTTTATTTTAAAAATTAATTAAGCTAGTTAAATGATTAGCTAAAATAAAGAGCGTGGTTGAAGAGCACAATAGCTAAAGTAATTAGATAAAATAAAGAGTGTACTTTTTTTTGTACTTTAGCTAATGAAAAGTGGAGAATGTGGTTGGAGTTACTCTAACATGAGTTTTAAAAGAGTTTTAAGGGTGGGCTCTACTACATTAATATGATGTTTTCGCTTCTTCTTTTTTACTCTTGTCATATTATTAGAACTCTCTTTAGAGCTCAAAATTTAGAACTCTCTCATTATTATTCAACAAACACACATGCTATGTACCTTAAAAAATAAAAAATAACTATATTTAGAATTTGAAAATAACAATAAACTTAAATGCATATTATTAATGTAAATTCATAATAATTTAAAAAAGAGTTTAATCCTGGTAAAAAAAATTAATTTTTAATTTTGTTAATTTAAATCATAATCTTTTGATTTATTTTCAATTTAAACTACCAACCTATTTTTATTGAGTTAAATTGATAGAAAAAATAATATTTTAATCATTAAACTCAACAAAAAAATATTTTACACATTTAATATACATCTACATTAAATTTAATGACTAAAATATAATTTTCTCATTGGTTTTATTTAACCAAAAATTGATAAATAATTTAAATTAAAAATCAATGAAAATTACAAATTAAATTGACAAAACTAAAAATTCAAAATTTATTATTTTATACTAGTAAAATTTGATTTTTTTTTTAATTTCCCCTAATAATTTTCTCCACACTTTTCCTAGAAACAAAGACAGAACATATCGGAAGCTACAAGGAAAAATCATTTGCATTTTCTCGTAGCGTCATTGGCTTACGTACACATCATGCATGTTGTTTTTGCTCATGCGTGGGTCCCTTAAGTAATATCGTTCTCGGTAAAGTTATAAAATCATTTCATGCAATTTAGTTTTAAAAAATATATATATATATAATTGAAAATATTTGAATTATAATCTATTTAAATAAACGGTATTAAATTTTATAAACTTATTTTAAGAATGTTATGTTGAAGTAGATAATATTTTTATTTGCAAACAATATTTCTATTTCTAGAGAATAAACAAACAAGAATGAATGCAAAATAAGATATATAAGGTAATTAAAGTGTGATTTATAAAAAAAGAATAAAAAAACATAAATGAAATATGAGCAGAAAATAAGAATAATAACAAATAAAAATAAACAAAAGAATATAAGTAACTCTAAATAATATAGAAATATAACAAATAATACAGATAACAAATACAATAGATCAATATTTGATAAAACTCAATTTAGAAACTATTTTAAAAAATTTATAATGTAAATAATTTATAAGGTACGAACTACTAAAAGTTTGGGGTGCGAAATACTCCATTTTAAAATTATTTTACTAATTATTAATATAATATTCATCGTTTTTAAAAATTTGAGAGGGGGTGACCGCACTCGCCCGCACCCGCACCCGCACCCGCACCCGCGCCTACGCCAACATCTCCTAGATCTATCAAGTAGATGGTAAGGTTTGAACACAAGTTTTATTGCCTACTCCAATATTGTATTGAATTGTTGACTATCAATTTATTTAAAAGCTTAAACTGAAATAGAGAGATAACTTTATTTTATATATATATATATATATTATTCTTAACAGGTCTTATAAGGGTGGAGAAGAAAGTTCCCCCAACCCCGCCAGTCCTCTTTCTACCTATATGTTTAAGTGACAAGTTAAATATTAAGTATAGAACATTGCTACTTAGATTAAAAAATTAGATCTATCTTTTAAATTTAATGATATGTCAAAAAGATAATTAATTGATGAGTCTAGAAGATTGATGTTAAATGTGAACTTATATATCATTTTAATGATGACATAACCTTACAGTATTATCAATTAGTAAAAAATCTTACATTAAAATAGTAAAAATTACATAATTAAGTTGGTGAAGACAAGAGATATCACGTAATAAAGAACAAATTATACTAACGATCCCTATAGTATGGAACTTGTGTCACTTTAGTCATTAACTTTTCAATTATGATACATTTGACCTGAATTTTGAATCTTATTCAAAATATGGACAATTGAAAACACCATTACTCAATTTCAAGGGCAAAATCGTCAATTTCATAAAATATAAATTAATTTGACAAAAATAAATGTCAAAAAAATATTTTTGAATTTTTAAAAATTATTTCTAATCACCAAAGATAAAATCTAAAATTAATAAATCTTTTACACATTTATTTATTTATTTATTTTACCAAATTAATTTTTATTATGTATTTGGAATGATAATCATGTAATAAGTGGTTATTTTTATTTTCATTAAATTAGTTTATATTTTTTCAAAAGTCAAATATGGCAACACTTTAATATCAATATTAAACCAATTCATTAAATCAAAAAATTCAAAACTAAAAACATTTTATATTTAAATATATCGATTACACATTAAAAACCTAACAATCACCCATTACATGATCATCATCCAAACATACAATTAAAATTAATTTGGTAAAATAAATAAATACGTAAAAGATTTATCAATTTTACATAATTTTATCTTTGGTGGGTGGAAATAATTTTTAAAAATTCAAAAATATTTTTTTGACATTTAGTTTTGTCAAATTAGTTTATATTTTATCAAATTGACGACTTTGCCTTTCAAATTGAGCAATGATATCTTCAATTGTCTTTATTTGAAATAAGATTTAAAATTCAAGATTAAATATTTCATAATTGAAAAGTCAAGAATTAAAGTAACACGAATCCCAAATTATAAGGACTGTTAGTGTAATTTGTCATTTAATAAATCATTTGTAAATTTTTATTAACTAAATATTTCACTCAATATTTATTCCTAATAATAATAAGTGACAAAGTGATAAAAATTTCGAAGTTCCAAGTTTATGCTGATAAACATCACATAAATTAATCTTGTATCTTTTTACCATGCACAAATATAAGAGAGAGAGAGAGAGAGAGAGAGAGAGAGAGAGAGATCCTCTTTCCTGGAAATTGTAAGCTATTAATGAATTGAGATGCTGTACTTGGACTATTCTATAACCCTTCTGATTTGTGGAATAACGGATAAATAGCCACCTATTGCCCCTTTACAAACACTAGAGCTTTGGGATCTCATTTGAAAAAGAAAGGAGAGAGAGAGAGAGAGAGAGAGAGAGAGAGAGAACAAGGATGGTGAGAGCTCCTTGTTGTGAGAAGACGGGACTGAAGAAAGGGCCATGGACACCTCAAGAAGATCAGATTTTGACCTCTTACATTCAACAACATGGCCATGGCAATTGGCGAGCTCTTCCAAAACAAGCTGGTAAGACTCGAATTCAGACATCACACCTACTCTTAATCTTCATAAAAAAACGTAGATGAAAGGAGGAAGAAATACATAAATTTGTACTTGAATAATGTTTAGGAGTTCTAATTTGAGAGCTCTAATGTAACTCTAATAATATGGGGAGTGCCCATGTGAAGGTAGAACTCACACTCCTCTCTCTATCTCTCTCTACTCTCTCTCTTTCACATCACTAGAGTTTTATTTAGAGCTCTAGTATTATAGTTATGTATCATTACTAAATAAGAATAAACATTGTGAGTTTTAATTTTGAAGCTCTATAGAGAGCTCTAGTAATGTGATGTGCATGCCTATGTTTTTGTTTTTTTTTTTTGTTTTTTTTTTCTCTTACCACATCATTATAGCTCTCTTTAGAGCTCCAAAATTAGAGTTCTCTATCATTGTTGATAAAATAAAGTTGATTATTTCATGAAGAAATGGAATTAGTTTTTTTTTTCTCCATTTGTGAATTAATTTTGTTTTTATTTAGGTTTACTGAGATGTGGAAAAAGTTGCAGACTGAGGTGGACAAACTACTTAAGACCAGATATTAAGAGAGGAAATTTCAGTAAAGAAGAGGAAGAGACTATCATCAACTGGCATGAAATGCTTGGGAATAGGTGTGTGTCCATGTATAATTCTCAAACTTAAGCATAGTTCATTGATTCAATTTTGTGCAAGTGTGTAAATTAGATGCAATCAATTAATCAAACACCATAGTATATTGATAGAAATAAAACAGGATTACTTATATTTAGTATCCTTACACATTTATTAAAAACCAAGTTTAACTCATCAATTTTTAATGTCAGTCAACTCATTGTATTTTAAATCAAGTTGCAATTAATCTAAGATTGACAAAAATTAGCATGTGATTTATACGTGAAACTTTTTTGTTGCACAATGAGTCATGAACTGAACTATGCTTAACTGCTAAGCATTACTTTTAAGAGTTCATGACTACATTATTTAGGAAGTTTAGGCGAGTAAAATTTCACTATTACAGTGATACCAATCCATTATTGATACATGGTATCACATGTCAATAATAACGTGTTATCAAATTTTTTCTCTATGAATAAAAAGAAGTGTAAATTACACTTACACCCCTAAGGTTTGGATTTAATATATATCACCCTTGACATTTGTCATTGTAATTATTTAGACGGAATAAAGACATTAAACGATATTGAACTCATGCGCTCTCTCTCTTCTTACTTTACTTTAGTTCTTCTGTATTTTTTTTCCTTTGGTTTACATTTCCACAGGGATGGAAATGTAATTTCTAGAACATCAGGAGTAGAATGTAATTGGACCAACCTGATGGGCTGTCAGTGTAATTTACCCTAAAAAGAATTACAAGGTCACTAATGCTATGTTTGAATAATATATTTGGATAGAAATTTGAAAAAAAAAAAAAAAGAGAAAAAAAAAATTTATATTTCAATCATATTTTACTCATTTTTTTTTTCCTTTTAAATCCTTACCTACACAGCGTAAGCATCACACTAATTTGGACCAACATAGACTTGTAATAAGTAAAGATGGCCACAGCCGCCACAGTTGAATGTGATGATAAATAGGATGCCCCTGCTTTCTTAATCCAATTGTCTAATCATCAATTTCTTGTTTGGTTCATCTTGTTTTAAATTAGAACTTGTTAATTTAAAAATATTTTTCTTCAATTTCAGAATAAATCTTTTTTTTAGTTTTTTTTCTCCGAAAGGAAAAAGATTATCGCATAAAATGTAAACACAAAAGTAACGATAGAAGATCTCACATAAAATCTCAAAATAAAAATATATATTATAAATAATTCATTTAAGTTGTAACAAACATCGCCAATGTATGCTTTTTTTTTTTTTTTTTTTTTTTTTTATCAAGCTTTGTGTTGCATTCGGAGGAAAATGAAAAAATTCAATCGAAACAAGAAACAAAAAGAATTCTCTCCTCTCCATGTTGGTTTTATAAAAGAATCATACAAGTAGCTCTGAAAAGATTCCCCATTGTGTCAATAAATTATTAAATAAATAAATAAATTAGGCCTACCAATATGTTATTACTTACAAGTTACATCTATAACTAGATCTTATCTCCTTAGGTTTTTGTGCATTTTTAATAATTAAAATTATAAAATAAGAGATTAGCATAATTTATAATATTCCCACTACCATTTAAAAAATAAATAAAAATAAAAAATCACTGTCAAATTCGTTCAAACTCATTAATTAGCTTATTTGAATATTTTTGTTGATTTTCAGATGGTCTGCGATTGCAGCAAGATTACCGGGCCGGACTGACAACGAGATAAAAAATGTGTGGCACACCTACTTGAAGAAAAGGCCAAAAAATTATCACACTACTTCAAACAACAAAGAACAATCAATCACCGTGCCCAAATTTGATTCCAATGTTTCAATTGAATCCAAATCAATGAAATTTCACATCCCTACTCACCCGCGGAATGAGAGTCCAGGGTATGCACCTAGTTCTCCACAACAATCATCTAGTGAACTCTCATCGGTCACAGACCTAGCCGGGTTACCAAACAACATGGTCATTAAGAATGAATCCGAAACATTTTCCCAAGTCGATGAAAGTTTTTGGTCTAAAAAATTATCAGCTGAGAAATCGAACATGAAATCAGATTTTTCGAGCAATGGTGATGAGTTACAATTTTTAGTTTCATCGATTCCGGCTGCAACCGCTACTAATAGCACTATGGAACATGGCAATAACAAGTGTAGTTTCAACATTGATGATGACATGGACTTTTGGTATAATCTTCTCATCAGGACAGGTGGTCATTTACCAGAATTACCAGAATTTTGAGCAATTTTTTGGTAAAAAATTGAATTTATTGGTAGATTTCGTCGTTAACATGCAGGGAGGGGATAGAAAATTCCAAAGTATGATAAAGTTTCCAAAGTCCAAAAGCAAGAATCCTTTAGTCATTGACTAAGAAAAAAAAAAAAGGAAAAAAAGCAAAAGTCTTTGGTAGTGAGGATTGTTTTTGTACTAGTGATTTGAAGTGCCAAAAGGATATACATAAGTATTGACCTGACCAATATTTTGTATATGTTAGTGTACAGTATGTCATTCTCTGAGACTCTTGTAAAAATAAGTTTTTGTGTGCAATGTAGAAACTGTTTAAATTTTATTTGATTTTAAGGGAGATAATGGAACTTGATTCGATTGTATAAATAGATTTTGCTAGCGTGACTTACGTGTAAGTCTTAATAAGTAAATTTATTGTTTAATAAGTCTTTTAATTAATGGTATTTTTTATCAAACATTATTAAAAACGACACTATTGTTAATTTTTAATGACTGTTTAAAAATTTTGTTACAAAAAATGTCACTAATTATACGTTTTAGCAACAATTACAAAATTCGTCACAAAAAAATGTCACTAATTTTCAACTTTCAGAGACAATTTGAAAAATCTGTCACAGAAAAATATCACTAATTATAAGTTTTAGCGACAATTTATAAAAAATGTAATTAAAGAAGTCATTAATTATCAATTTTTAACGACATGTGTAAAAAATCATCACAAAAATTATTTTTAGCAACAATTTTACTATGACTTATTTTCAATAGGACTTAATAAAAATTAAATCTAATTATTAAGACCTATTAGTAATTTATCTCAAAAAAAAAAAATTGGTAGGTTAAAACCCTAGTTCCCTCTCCTCTTTGGGTTGTATATTAATTATGATGAGTGACAGAATCAGAAAAAATGTTCAAAGTGAGCATTTATTAATTAGAATTTCAAAAACAAATTTCTCATACTCAATAACAATATATAATAATTTTTTAAATTACTATTAAGTAAAAAATCTTAAATTTTTAATATAAAAAATTTAATTTTTTAATTTTTTTTTTACAATTGACCTTGTGAAAGATCATAATTGGAAAATAATATTTTAAATAATAACACATTGAAAATTAATCGTCAAATAAAATTAACAATTCAATAATTTCACATTTTCGTAATAGGATTAACTATGTTTACATGTAAATGATGATATAATATCACTGTTGCATTGAAATTTTTTTTTACAAAATTCTCATATATAATAATGTGACTTGTTATAGTCTTTTCATTTTCAATTAAAACGGCCACCATTATTTTTGTGATTTGGAAAATGCCATTAAAAAATTATTCTAAATGTTATTTCTATATAAATTGTTTATTTGTTAATTATTTTCCTTATATACAAACCAATAAATAAATAAATAAATACTCCCTGGTCCTTCATAAATCTGTCCCTGATTACGATGATATGATGATGAAAAAACCAAAATTACATGTCTTTTTCATGTGTTAACAATCTTTTCTATTAATTAAGAATAATATTATATGTACTTATTAATATATTAACTGGTTTATAATTAATGATGTGAAATAATTTAAGATATTTTTAATATTTATAATATAATTAATAAGTGAAAATTAATATATGTACAAAATTAATATATGTACAAATACCGATCAAGTAGAGGACAGAATTCAGTGGGCAAGTCCCATCGCTATCCACCCGGTTTGGTTGGTCAATCATCTTTCACGTGGATGGCTGCTCTGTACACTGTTGATGTTTTTATCTTTAGTCTATCAGTAATGTTAGAGATTCTAAATATTCTACTAAAAGTTTTATCAAATATTTTACATGGGTATGGGACCCACACAATGTAGGTCCTATGTGGGTCTCACACCCATGTAAGACAGTTGGTAAAATTTTTGACAGAATTTTTAAAATTTCTAACATTTTTGTTAATCTATTTATAAAGGTTTTATTTGAAAAAAAAAGTATATATTGCAAAGGTCCTGTTTACACTTTCTCACAATTCTATCAAACGGGCAAGGTGATAGACCTATCACCTTGAAATTGAGTGAATTTACAAGTAAAAACATGGAAAGCCTATGGGTCCCAAAATTATCATTTCTATGTACCTTATAATCACACACCATCTCGTTCTTTAAATCATAAATAAGTATATGATGTACAACTTTTAAGACGTGTAACATAAAAATAGCCATTAACTAACTGGAGCTAGTGCAATTGGTGATCATGTACACTACTGACTGAGAGGTTAAGGGGTCAAGGGATTTAATTATTTCTTTTTTTGAGTTGATTGTTTCTTTTGGGATTTATTACATCAAAACTCCTCCAACTATTAATGAATATCATTTTACTCTCCTCATCTATGAACTCGTATATTTTGATTTCATCAATTATAAAAATATCTCTTTCACCTCTTTCAGACCCCCTCTAAAAAGAGTGTATTTGTATAAATTGAATATGTTACGATTATTAGATTATGTTTAATTTATCGCATTTATTTATTTTTTTTAAAAAGACGATAAATAAGTTTTTAAAAATAGACTATCTATTTTTTTAGTGACAAAATTAAACATATTATAATCATTGAATTGATCCAATTTTATATATGAATGATATATATAAAAGATCTTATAAAATAAATAATTTAAATTAAAAAAAAAAAAAAAAAAAACTCATTATAAACTCTACTAACCCGAATAACATTCTCCAGTAAAAATTTTGACCGAACGCAAGTCTAGTCTCTCTTTTTTTCTTTGAGTAATGATCCATTCCCCTTTTTTTCCCACCCCCTTTGACCCCCTTTCTCTCTCATTGGTCACCTTTTCTTTTTCTTTTTCTTTTTTTTCCTGCTCCACCAATCACCCCCTGCCACGTGGCAAAGGGGGTGAGGGGGTGACCCCCAAAAGGGGGTCCCAAGCATTATTCTTTTTCTTTTTCTTTTTTTTTTTTTTAACTTCTTAAAGTGTCCTTGTTGCACAGAGTCTACAGACAATTTAATTCAGAGGAAAGTAAGTGGGAATTCAATGAATGTGGTCTTTTATTTGTTTTGATCAAACAATGAATGTGGTCCTTGTAAACTATCTTTTCCCCTTTCTTCTGTCCTCACTGAATTTTCTTGGTCGTTGTTTTACATTTTTTCCCCCTTATTCCTTAGGTAGCTTCATCTCTAAGTTAAAGTTCTCTTAAAAATAAAAAATAAAAAATTACATAATCAATGTCACATAATATTTTAAATAATTTTTCATAAACTCTTGGTAGTGATACGTGAAAATCATCAAACACAGATTGCAAGTAGACTTCACATAACATGAAACCCACACCTCTATGATCATGTTGAACACGCGGTTTAAAGAGGAGACTGAGAGACCCAGCAGATTAGGATTGGTAATATTATAGAATATTTATAGATCTAACATATTTTTTTAAGGAGACTGACGTGTAGAGCTTAATAAGTGAATTTATTATCTAATAGGTGTTATAATAATTAATAAAAAATTTCATCAAATATTATTAAAATAAGTTACTAATTGTTAATTTTTAGTCACAGTTTAAAATTTTTATCATAAAAAATGTCACTAATTATAAGTTTTAGCAATAATTTTAAAAAATCGTTAAAAAAAAAATGTTGTTAATTTTTAACTTTCAACAAAATTTAAAAATTTCATCACAGAAAAACATCACTAATTGTATGTTTTAATGACAATTTATAAAAATCTGATAAAAAAAGTCACTACTAGTTAATTTTTATCGACGATTTTATTAGGATTTATTTTTAAAAAAATTTGATAGAAATTAAGGGTTAGTTTGGCATAAACTAAATAATACAAAAAGTCAAAAAGTCACTATCTTATTTAAGTCACATCATCTTATTTAAATCACATCACCTCTCTAACACATCACATCAAACCCAACCCAAACCCAATCCATATAAGCCCATAAGTCAAAAAGTGCACTTTTTTAGAACATTCCAAACCAACCTTAAATCTAATTATTAAAAGGTATTGATAATTTACCCTTGTCTCCCTTCTAATAACGTTTTTTGGAGAGGAGACTGAGAAACTGAGCAGATTGGGATTGATAAAACCATGGAGTCCCCACAGATCTTACATACTTTTGTGTTATCTTCTAATAACTCGTGTCATTAAAACAAAAAACAACAAGGTAACTTGAATTTTCTTAGCTTAAATAACTTGAAACACTCAAAACGACGTCATTTTAATATATTTAAGCTATTTGAATCACACAAATTCAAGTTATCAAATATTTTTTAACCAAAAAAAAAAAAAAATTTGTGAGATTGACAGACTGATAGTAATCCTGTGATCGTGTTGAGTGGTCATGTTGTCACTATTCAATGATAAAAAATACTAATTTTTTTTTCTCATCCCATTGCTTGGGTTGAGCTATTTTAGTATATTTTTTTACTTAGTGTAAGAGGGGCTAATTTGAGCCCACTAAATTATTTAGGCCCAATAGCCCAAGATTAGTGGGCCCGAATTTATCGCAAGTCCAAGAATCGGTAGGCCCAGATTTATCGCCATCAAACGGATTGAATCGCTGTAAGCCTCGAAAGGGTTCGGGTCCACGAACCTAGAGACTTACTCAGGCCCGGAACTCGAAAGGGTATTAAGCAAACCTAGAGATCCGAGGCACTCGGACTCGAAAGGGTTCGGATCCACGAACCTAGAGGTCCGAAATACTTGGCTTCGAACGGATTCAGACGCAATCTAGAAGTCGCTCCGTTAATGAGTCCCAGAACACTTGCGGGCTCGGAGCTTTCCGGGATCTACGCACCAGAACCATGGGCGTAATGGAGCTCGAACAAAGGACCCGATCCCGAGGACGGTGAGTGGAGACAAATTCACTCTTCGGTTAAACTAGCCTATACCCGGGTCGAGGTGGCACGACCCCAGGGGGTCCATGAGACTCGGCAATATTTTGCGGCAGGACGTCCTCTGGGACTACCCCTGACCCTTTGGGATGATTGGGGATCATTGGTTAGGTGTGGCTAAGAAGAAGGGTTCGCCGAGGGATTGATCTCTTCTTCGGGGTTTTCTCATCCTCGGAGAAGTCACCTCCTCGGAGAAGTCACCTCCTCGGAGAGGTCACCTCCTCGGACAAGGTGGTTAGAGAGAATATCCCCCATGTGCCTTGCACATGGGCTCCATCCTACATCATGAGGTGCCTATAAATAGCACCCACCCATAGCTTTACAAGGGATGGATTTTGGAGATTTTTAACTCTTGGGAAAGAACTAATTTCCCTTCTCCATTATCAACCTTGAGAGTGAAAGTGGGAGATCAATGGGAGAGCCTTGCCATTATTCTATTCTCTAGCCATTTTGCATTCTTCTTCACCCAATCTCTTATCTCCATCATCTCCTTTGTTGTTGTGTTCCTAAGTTGAGATTATTGAAGAATCTAAGCCTCTCATCATATTCTAGAGAATTCGATCTTCGAATTTTCCAACTCCTTTCTTGAACCCCCTCCTACATTTTGGCGACTCTGCTGGGGAGGCGGATTGGTTAATGGTCTCAACGAGATCTGGAATCCACACAACTCCAACAAGAATGGCGGGAGAAGATGAAGTTCACCAACAAGGATCCTCTAATGGTGGTGATGACAGAACCATGACTCCAGATCAACCACTTTTGCTTGAAGCCATTCAAGGACTTCAGAATACTCAGCAAGAGATTCTTACCACTCTTCAGAATCTCACTCACACCATGTTGGTGATGAGTTCTAACTTTGCACCGGCGCCAAACGGGAATCAAACTGGTGGTGGAGTTATTCTCGCCGGAGCGCAAAATCAAATCCAAGGAGAAGTAAGCCCCAATCAGCCTATGGCTCATGGCAACACGGCCACAGTAACACATGCTCAAACCACAGTAGGCGGCGGCATTTTGCCCATGCCCGGGCTCCATGGCGTGCCAAGCCAAGATCCAATGGTGACTAGGGGAGTTTCTAGTGTAATGAATGGTGCTCCGGCGACTGTTGGTGTCCAGGAAAACATAAGGAGCGTGATGGCGCAAAAGGGAGCTCTGCCCGTACCTAATCTTGTCACGCCACCAGTAAATGTTACCCAAGCACCAAGCGGGCCTCCTTTGGTGCCGACGATAAATCTGCAAGCACAACCCGGTATAGCGGCGCCGTACGGTGGACTCTATGGGCCTCAATTCAATATCCCATCACCAACTGGCTTGTCTATAGGCGCTGATGGCCAGTATCGTCAAATGTCCTCACCAATGATGAATTCGCAGCACCAGAATGGCCAAGACGCCCCTAGCTCAGTCTTCGGGTACATAAGCCAAGTCCCGGGAATACCACCATCAAACTCTCTCCCCCAACAGTTTCTCACTCTCGCCGATGTGCAGGCCATGTTCGATCTCGAACGGGGCAAGAGGACCTTACCCTCTTTGCCTGATCCAGACGTCAAGCCGCCTTACCCCATTGAGATGCTGAGTTATCCATACCCTGAGGGGTATACAGTGCCGAAGTTCATCAAGTTCGACGGCAAACAAGGAAATGCCCGAGAACATGTTGTGCGATTCATCGAGACTCTAGGTATTCATGGGTCAAACCACGTCCTCCGACTGAGAGAATTCTCTAAGTCCCTCACCGACCGAGCATATAGTTGGTATGTTAATTTGGCCCCAAACTCTGTCCGAAGTTGGGAGGAAATGGTTAACAAATTCCACTCCAAGTTCTTTCAAGTGGCGGAGAAGGTGACCACACTTACATTGTGTAAAGAGAAGCAACAAGAAAGTGAAGACATCCTTGACTACGTCAAAAGGTTTCAGGACAAGGCCGTGGATTGTCATGAAGCAGTTGAGGAGAGTTATCTGGTTCAAATTTGTCTAGAAGGGGCATTGAGCAGGTACAAAATGTTTCTAGTTAACCACAAGCTACCCACCTTCTCGGCATTAATAGAAGCAGCTCGGAACATTAGCATTCCTCAGGCTCAAGAGTCCGGATTTAAAGCTAGTTACAAGACTAGTTTCAAGTCATCTCGTGGACCTATCGTTGCTGCTGCCTCTGCCCCGGATACCCGAAATTCACAAGGAGGAGGTCATAGAGGCCAGAAAAGAAAGCAATATAATGGTGAAAAGGGGAATGTTTCTTATCCATGTGGAATCGAGGAAGTGAAAGCTCTAGTTAAGGAATGGGTGGCTGACGGAGAGCTAAAATTGCCTTATGTTGAAGAAATGCCATCAAAAAAGGACCGTGAGAGCCCTGAATTTTGTGTCTACCATCGTACATTGAAACATCCGACAGAGAAGTGTTGGACTCTCAGGAAAATCTTCAGAGATAAAGTCGAGGCAGACGAATTGAGGTTCAAAAAGCGAGGGACTCAAGACATCCGAGAACAACCATATCCTCAACACCGAGACAAGGGCAAGAATGTTGCTATGATAGCTTATGAAGGCCCAATGATCGAGGCTATCGCTAATCTCGATGGCGATGACTGTTATCTGGACGATATCCTCGAGCCAGAGGGTGAGCAAGTTTACTATAGAAGAGGAGGACACCATGTTTATGTGGTATCTTATTTTGAGGAGACCGAGGAGATGGTTAACTACGAGCCTCTAAGAGTGGAAAAAGATCCGGATCACTATGCCAAAACCCTGCAAGACTGTGTAAAGTTCAAGTAGTTCTTTGACCAGCTTGGACTTTCCAGGGAGGCAAGAACGGAAATCACCAAGTCTATCATTAATATAGCCGAGGCACACCATGAGGAATGCATGTCGACTGAGGGGTCTATCCCGAGGAAGGCAAAAGAGCAATCTAGTGCCATTACTTTCTCCGAGGCTGATCGAAAGTATCCTTTTTCTCACAATCGCCCGCTTTATGTGACTGTTTTTATTAACGGGGTTGAGTTCAAAAGGGCCTTTCTAGATAGTGGAGCCTCTATCAACATTATGACTCGCGCTACTCTAGAAAAAGTCGGAATCTCTGAAGAACGCATTGTGAAGCAGCCGATAGTCATCACTGGCTTCGGTGGAGAAAGGAGAGTTACTATCGGATGCGTAACAGTTGATTTAGCCGTTGGAGAAATTCGCTCGGCCACCAAGTTCCATATTATCGATTCTGAGGCAAATTATCACATCATTCTAGGGAGGACCTGGATGCATAGATATGGGGCTGTACCATCAAGTTATCATCAGTGTGTTAAGGCTAAATGGGGAAAGAAGACGGTGACAATTCAGGCTACAGAAAGGCCGTTCGAGATCCATGAAGCTCATTATTCTGATGCCATCTACTTCACCGAACTGGCTGTCGAAGAAGTTCCCACCACCTCTAAGCCTCGAGGGGTCAAAATTCCCCGTTGGGAGGATATCAAAGATGATAAGGAGCTGATGACAGAATCAAGTAAGCGGACGATGTCTAGACCAGAAAGTCCGCCTATTCCTCGGAAGGTGATGAAAGTTCGAGAAGGAGGCAAGATGGTGTATTATTTATGAAGGTGCGGGGAGTCGGTTTCTTCAGTCACCGACTCCGAGTCAAAAGAAGAGCCTCCTGACAATGATATAGTAATAAAGCCTGAAGTGGCTCCAGAATGTATGCAAGATGGGCCGAAGCCTCAGCCCGAACAACTTATCGAAATAGATCTGAGTGATGGACAAGATGCACCAAGGCCGGTATTCGTAAGTTCGAGCCTTAGCCCAGAAAAGCGGGAACAGTTGTTAAAGTTGATAAGCCGATACTCAGATGTGTTTGCTTGGTCATATAAGGAAATGCCCGGACTAGATCCTGACCTAGTCTCCCACTATCTTGATGTGTTCCCAAACTCCAAGCCAATTAAGCAAGCTGCTCGAAAATACCATCCAGATCTCGAAGAGAAGATTAAGGGGGAGATTGAAAAACTTCAACAGGCTGGTTTCATCCGGCCAATACAGTACCCCACGGGGTTAGCAAACATCGTGCCAGTAAAGAAGAAGAATGGCCAAATCAGAGTATGTGTAGACTTTCGAGATTTGAACAAATCTTGCCCGAAGGATGAATTCCCTCTTCCTCACATCGACACCCTTGTGGATACTACCTCGGGACACCAGATGTTCTCATTCATGGATGGATTCAGTGGATACAATCAGATTAAGATGGCTGAAGAGGACGCAGAAAAGACTGCTTTTAGAACACCTCTCGGAAACTTCTTCTATACAGTCATGCCTTTCGGACTCAAGAATGCCGGTGCAACTTACCAAAGGGCTATGACTGCAATCTTTCATGACATGATCCATCATGAGGTAGAAGATTATGTTGATGATCTAGTGGTGAAATCCAAGAAAGAAGAAGACCATCTCCGAGACCTTGAGAAGGTATTCAAGAGGTGCCAGAAATTCAAAATGAGGATGAATCCTCTCAAATGTGCTTTTGGGGTGACGGCTGGAAAATTCCTCGGGTTTCTTGTACACAGACATGGTATCGAGGCAGATGAAGACAAGGTCAAATCTATCAGAGCAATGCCTCCCCCGCATTCTCAGAAGGAGTTAAAGAAGTTCCTCGGGAAGGTGTCTTATATTCGGAGGTTTATCCCAGCACTTGCAGAGATCTCTGCCCCTTTCGGTTCATTGTTAAAAGGAGATGCCAAGTTCGAGTGGAACCAGGAGCACCAAAAGGCCTTCGAGAGAATCAAGGCAGCCTTGACCTCGCCTCAGACCATGATAGCCCCGCAGCCCGGGGTGCCTCTAATGTTGTACTTAACCTCAACCCCCAAGTCCATAGGGGCATTATTGGTCCAAGATGTAGATGGAGCAGAACGCCCGGTGTATTACATCAGCCGGAAGATTCGAGGAGCAGAAGTCCGATATACTCCGGTAGAGAGACATTGTTTAGCTTTGGTATTCACTGCCCAAAAGCTCAGACATTACTTCTTAGCACACCAGATTCAGATTGTTACTAAAAGTGATCCAATCCGATACCTCCTCAGCAAGCCTGCTCTAACCGGGAAGGTGGCAAGATGGTTGTTAGCACTGGGTGAATTCGAGATCACATGTGTAGCCCCCAAGGCGATCAAAAGCCAAGCCTTAGCTGATCTCCTTGCTCAATTTCCAAGTGGTGACTATGAACCAGTGAATGAAGAATTAAGAGGAGAGGTGCATGTAGCTATGGCTTACGAGGAAAGCTTCTGGACATTGAGCTTTGACGGAGCAGCAGCCGGAGGGAAGGGAGGAACCGGGATAGTCCTTACAAGCAAAAGTGGGGAAAAGTTATATTTGTCTTATAAACTGGATTTCCATTGTTCGAATAACGAAGCCGAGTATGAGGCTCTTATTTTAGGCTTGATAACAGCCGAGAAGCACAGTATCAAGAAGATTCGGATCTGGGGGGACTCAAAGCTGATAGTGAAGCAAGTTTCAGGACAGTTCGTCTTAAAGGAGCCTGCCTTGGCCACATATCGAACAACAGTCCAAAGGCTTCTTGACAAATTTCAGAAGGTCGAAATAGAGCATGTGCCTCGCTCCAACAACAAGTTTTCAGATGCCCTCGCAACATTAGGGGCAAGAGTTGACATTCCAGAGGAAGAGGCAACAATTGTTATCAAGAAGAGAACAGAACCTTCAATAATACCCGAAGACAAAGGCCTTCCGGAGGACTGGAGAGGAGAAGTCCTCGAAAAACTCAGAAGCAAAGTTGGAAAACTGACTATGGCCAAGCTTGCCCAATTCACAATTATTCAAGGTGAACTTTACTTCCGAGGAGGTACCGGATTCCTAGCCCGGTGTGTTGGCCAACAAGAAGCAAGCTTCCGACTACAACAGATCCATGAAAAGTCTTGCGGGGATGGGGATATCAGTCTGTATAGAAGAATCCAAAGACAAGGTTATTATTGGCCCGAGATGGAGAAGGACTCGAATCAATTACAGAAGGAATGCCCCAAGTGTCAGTCATACATCCGGGAGGATGAGAGTTGCTTTGAAATTGATACCCCTGACTGGAGGCAAGTCTACATTGACTATCTCAAAGAGGGAACACTACCTGAGAGCCCGAGGGACATTGCACACCTCAAGAGGAGAGCGAGGCGGTACTTTCTTGATCAGGACAAGCTGTATAGAAGAAGTATTGAGGGCACTCCCCTGAGGTGTCTCTCCAAGGAGGAGTCAGATCTAGTCCTCGGAAGAGCCCACGAGATTGAACATCAAGGAGGGGCTCGGCTGTTCGAGTAACTTATACACCTTGGGTATTACTGGCCGACCATGGAGTCAGATGCATCCCATCACGTGAAGAGGTGCCAGACTTGTCAGAAACACGGAAATTTGATCCATGCTCCAGCTGTAGACCTGCATAGTATCCGAACGCCATGGCCGTTCCATACTTGGGCTTTTGATTTGATAGGGCCCATCTCCACATCTTCTAAGGGGTACAAGTGGATTCTCGCAGCCACAGAATTGAGTACAAAGTGGGTCGAAGCAATTCCTCTGAAGAACGCTACGGGGCCTGCAGTCGCGAACTTCATCAAGGAGACTATCATTTGCCGATTTGGGGTACCAAACACCATCCTCTCGGATAATGGCACTCCCTTCATAAACAAATATGTGAAGAGCCTCCTAGAGACTTACCAAGTGAAGCATCACAAATCCACACCCTATTATCCAAAAGGGAACGGGCAGGCGGAAGCCACAAACAAGACACTGATAAGGATTCTGAGCAAGATGATGGATGAGTTTGGGGGGACTTGGTCCGAACAGTTGATAGTAGCCCTATGGGCGTATCGCACTTCAAAGAGAAAGCCAACTCAAGCAACTCCTTACTCCCTTGTGTATGGGTCCGAGGCAGTGTTACCTATAGAGTTGGAAACGCCATCTGCTCGAATGGCTCTCGCCTTGGGGATGGTATTGGAGCCTCGAACCACCAGATTGGAAGCGTTAGAGGAAAAGCATGACAGAGCTGCAAAAGTCATGGAAAGGTATCATGAGTCTATCGCCCGAGCCTATAACCAGACTGTGGTACCAAGGAAGTTTGAAGAAGGTGATCTAGTATGGAAGATTGTAGACCCAATCATGCGAGGACAATCTTTGCCCAAGTTTTCTCCAAAATGGGAAGGGCCCTACAAGGTGGTTCAGGCCAGCTCAAGTGGGTACTACAAGCTTGTAAGGGTTGAAGATGGCTTCCGAACTGGACCGCTCAATGCAAAGTTTATCAAGCATTACTACCCATAGTTGGACTCATCTATGTTGAAATTCATTTTCATTTTCTTACTTTGTCTAAAAGTCGTATTTCCCTTACGCTATGAAGAAGCTGGTTTTCTCTATGGTGTATGTTTTATCCCATCACTTGCAATGAATCTATTATACTTTTGCCAAGAAAGTTGAAGAACTAATGAGAATATTTCAGCTTTTATAAACATGTGCATATGATTGTTCTTTCCATTGTATCATTCGAAATAAATATTTTATCAAGTAGAATGAGAAAACAATGCGAAAATATCCAAACAACAAAAATTTTGTCATTTCATTGCATTGTCCTAGATAAAACATTTTTATCGAAAGGGGCAAGAAAGTAATGATAAAAAAAAAACTCAATCTTTCCTAAAGATACCCTCGAAAAAGCTGCCCGTCACGTCTACATCAAGAGGACAAACAGTAGAGTGTGCCTCTAAAGTCTCCAAGACCCGAGCATAACCCGACTCAAGTTCACGAAGAGTTGCCTTTGTCTCATCTATAGAGGTGCGATAAGAGGCAAGCACACACATAAGTTCCAGCCGATGACTGGCGTTCGAAGCTATATCCAGGCGCTTCCGAAGCCATGATAAGTCCACTTGGTGACGCTCCATGTCAGAGATCCCCTGATACGCCGTCTCGACTACTTTCCCATTGAGGTCACACAACCGTTGCCTGTCCAAGCTATATAAGATAGTGGCAAAAGACTCAAGAAGAGCAGTCTGAATGAGTGGACACTGGCAAGCAAATGAAGCAAAGGTCTCCGGGTAACTTGAATGCACAAGCTGTAGAACTGAAGCAAACTCAGGAGCTACCCAATAATGGAGAAATGATACTTTGCCAGAAGCCGAAGGAGGAATTGGGGCCGGAAAGTTGCTAGTCTCAGGAATCTCCCCAATGTCTATCGGGTTAGATGAACCACCCAGAGGGGTAACTCCCGGCAGAGGTCCCGAGCCTGAGAATGCCGAACGATAAGGGGAAAGACCAAAAGCATCACTATCAATGTGGAAATCACTGAGATTCAAATCCAAAATATTCGAAGGCACTGGCGATGAAGAACCTCTGGCAGTCGTCTCAAAGGCAGGTGTTCCCCCTTGAGAAGGAGAACCGTGAGGAGTTACAAAGAGAGTCGGAGTAGAGTCCGGGGCAGGTGAAGACGGGACCCCGGTAGCAGCTAACACTGAAGAAAAGATAAGGAAGCCTTATTAGAGGTAGGGAACAGGAAAGTCATTTAAGTAAAGATTTCTCACAGATATAAGTAAATGACAAACTTCAGAAAGAAAGATTACCAGAGGGAGAATCAATATGCAAAGCCGGGGCAACTGAAGGACTCCTAGCATCAACAAAGTCACTTGGTCGTGTAGAGACCACCTGATCGATCTCAATGTCTGATGAAGCCTGAACAGTAGCAGTCATCCCTGAAGAAGGAAGAAGGGCCGGAGGATGAGAATCACCATAAGTGCCAGAGCGAGTCTCAGAGATCTCTAGCACATCCACCTCCACACCATTCCCAGAGGCGCACCTCGTCTCTACATTGCTTCTAGAAGCATGGCCTACGGCATCAATTTTTGAGGCATCAGTCCCTCCAGTAATCTCAACATCAGAACGGTGAGCCCCAATAACCTCGTCACCAAGATAGCGCTCCTCCTCAGCTACGGTAGGGCGGTGACGACGCATACGTGGAATAAGGTCACAAAAATGGTCGGAGGACTCAGCCTCATCATCATCATCATCTATAACTGCTATACGAGAGGTGCGCATCTTCACAAGTCTTGCAGACAAAGGGAGGGTGTCGTCCAAGTCTGAGTCCGGCCTGCATGGCCAGGAGCCACGGTACTGAGAACGTCAACAACCGCAGGATCCTGCACAACATGGGCAAATAAAAGTTTTCATTTTTAGAAGGTATAGTCGCAAAAAGGAAAGTAGCTTCAAATCAAAAATTTCGGGTACCTCATGAAGCCTTTTGGAAAGGCGAGGAGCGGAAGGACTGGCATCAGAAGTCCTCTTGTGAGCCATCTTCTTAAGGCGGGTCATCCGAGGACCAGAGACCTTATTCAAAGGGACTGGCTCCGGAGAAGTAATTGCCAAGCTAGAAGCAGATGCCCGAGCAGAAGGGTCAGTTGGAGTAGATGAGGTGAAGAAACTCTCGTACATGTGGTCAGATTTTCGGCTCTCGGGTAGCCGAAGAGAAGAATCCTTCTTATAAATCGGCGGAGGCAAACATACGGTCGGTCTGCTCTGGACAAATGCAATAAACGCATCGATATTCTTCTGCCAATACCGCCTGAAAGAAGGGGTGAAACCCCCTACTCGGCTCAAGCCTGGCATCGTCAAAGAGCCGGATATGGGAAGCACGGTGTGTACAAGCCCGCGACTGAAGCGCCCGTAGCTCGCTGAAAATGATAATAAAGGAGGTGCTGGCCCCGGGGCACATTGATCAAACCCGAATTGACATGCTACGCGGTCAGGCCTATAAACGGCACTATCAACGCCTTCCTCATGCCACACCGGTAATGAACTCGGACGGATCATAATCAGCATATCAACAAAGGGTGCAGGGATGTTTTTCGGCAAAGGAAAGGACACCGAGCGGGAGGAACCATGATAGATAAGCGGTGTGGCCACACCCACAGGTGGGCATACATACGGCTGTGCCACAAAGCGTCGGGGATCATCCACCAGAGTATTCAAGGATAAGGTGGAAATGGTACGTGACCACCGTGTAATCAACGGCTGGAAAGACTTCGCTTTCTCAAATGTCCGAGACCCATCAGTATCGAGCACGGGGATGCCATCTTTATCCACTTTCTCCCGAAGAACTTCCGCCTCAAATACAGTCGGAGCAGGGGCAAATTTTGGGAACCTCTCGAAGAAGAAACATAGCAAGAACTGGCTGTGAATAAAGGAGACAAGCTCATATCGACCCACGGAGCGAACCATATCTCGATGTAGTAAATCCAGCCGATAGTAGAGATTCCCAAGAAATAGTGGAGCCAAAGGGATCCGATCTCCTCTGAAGAGCCTGACTGCCAAGGGGAAGACGAAAGGATTGAGGGAATCCGGAGGTGTGCTCGGAAGAATGAAGAATGAAAGGAAGCAAGCCAGAAATCCCAAGAAATAGAGCCTGGAGCCATACATCGGACCGGCCTCATACTCCCGAGAGTTAGGGTCAGCATCTCTGGCCAAGGGCTGAAGATCTTTGAAGAAGTGGCGGATCCATGCAGTATAGGAGGCACGGTCCGTCCTTACTCGACTAGTCCTCCTCGCTGAACCATCAAAAATGGAACTCCACCGACCACAAGTTTGAAGATTTAGCTTCAGAGATTGGATCAAAGAATCATCTTCGGGGGGTGTCTGCTCAGGGTCGAAGGCATCAGGGCCGGTCACTTCCAGACGCAGCAACATGAACACATCCTCAAGGGTGGGCCCCATCTCGTGCTGGCCAAGTATAAAGGTGTGTGTCTCGGTGCTCCACCGAAGAGCCATGGCTTCCAGGCTAGCATTGTTGCGACGGATGGATAGGGATCGAGATATTTTCACTGGGATCAATAGTCGGGCCTCTTGAAGCCGCTGACAGAAGCTCTTGTCCGAGAGGACATCATCGACCCACTCCCGCCAACCAAAATGAGGGTTTGAGAAGGCCTTGAACTAAGGATAACAGTATGGAAAGTCCCCCCGCTCAATCCGAAAGCGTAGCACCGAGGAAGGAGAAATGAGGGCCTCATGTCTAGAGTCAGTGTCCTCAGTGAGACATAATGGAGCCGCCTTCGGAGATAGAAGAGAAGTGGTGGAGGTAGCCGCCCGCCAGAAGGGATCCTTCCGACCAAAATAAGGAGATTTCCTCCACTCAGATGCCAGAGGTACATCCCTCTCTTTCATGAGAGCCGGTTCTGATGACCCCGGAGCTACGGGTTTCTTTTGAGAAGACATATGGCTGAAATAACAGGTATAAATAGTAAGGAGTTGACCGTATTAAAATTCAGAATATTGGAATTAAAGCAACACATTCGAATGAAATTTCGGCATCAACTATTCGTTTCTCTGAGAGTCCATGAATTCAACAAATTCTACGAGGAATTTTTTTTTTTTTTTACACCAAGAGTCCAGGTTCAACCCCGGAAGTCATCAACAATTCTTTTTCTCGGGTGTTCCTCAAGCTCAACAAATTACAGTACCGATATGTGTATCAACAACATACAGATTTTCAGTTTTCATCATCGATAAGAGATGCAATATCATAGGTCGTTTTGTGATGAAGTTCAATTGGGTCAATTTCTCAAAGTCACTATGTTCCATGTTAGAGGTCCAATTTATACGAGGCTCAAAATTTGGACAGAGTGAAGTTCAATAGCAAATTTCAGGCCCGGGATCCGAAGCATATTACATTGCTCATCAGTAGTAAGATTCAATGGATCATTATGCAAATTACAAAAATGTCCTTTCCAAAGTCCATATTCATAAGCCCAGGATTTTCTCTCTCCATGTCAAAAATGGAGCTCAAATACTAGTCAACAAGTTATATTCGGCCTTTCCTCGGTGATAAAGTTCAACAAATTATGTTCAAGCCAAGCACCTCAATAAGGTTTCAAGTGCTAGTGCATGTTTCCATATGGCCAAAATCACGGTGTTTAAGCTAAAAAAAAAAATATATATCATTGGGATTGCCACAAAAATTGAGCCCATATTCAGATTCAGTTTTTATTTATTTTATTTTTTATTTTCATCAGACTGCTTGAGCCCTCTACATTGCCACAAAAATATATTTATATATATTTAAATATATTTATATTCGGAAGAGGGGGTCGAATGTCATACTTACAAATTTGGGCAGTTAGAGAGGTGAAGTCCGAAGCCGATACTGGAAATTTAAGCTGAAATCAGAGAGGCTTTACAGACTGTAATCAACAAGACTGGGCTACGCTTGGGCAAGACCACACACGTTGCGTTGAGAGGGCGAACGTGCGTGGTCAACATCGGATAAGCTGAAGCCGGAAGCAGCGATGTGGAGATAGGTTGGGCAAGACCACACACGTTGCGTTGAAAGGGCGAACGTGCGTGACGTCGGATAAGCTGAAGCCGGAAGCAGCGATGGTGCCACAGAAGAGTCGGCAACCACACACGTCACGTTGAGTGGGGCGATATGTGTGGTCAGCGTTGGATCGTCGAAGCCAGAAGCAAACCAGCAGAGAGAGGCCAGCGGTGGGTATTGTCTTCACTAGTTCAAGATTGTTTGCAAGCCTCAAGACTGAAATAAATCATCACCAGAATTCCTAAATTAGAAAATGTATCAGTACATATTTATTTTGAGCACAAAAGTCCATCAAAACAATAAGATGGAATACCCACAGATCCAAAAATATAAGAATAAAAAGGAAGAGGGCTTTGAACAAAGATTTAACTAGGTCCTGAAGTCCAAAGATCAATAAATCTGAAACAGTGAAGGGAATAAAATTAGTTGAGTAAAAATCAAAACCCATATATATATATATATAAAGAGCTCACTCCCAGATCTGGGACAATTCAAGAAAATGGGGTATTAAACACTTACTCACAGATCTAGAGAAGCAAGAGAGAGGAAGAGTTGAGGTGCGTTTGTCTGTAATTGTGTAAAAGCAATGTCACAAGATGCTCTAGAGATAAAGAAGATGAACATCTGATACTTTCTGATGTTGATAGTTTCATTTCTAGTGGAAATGGAGATATGAATGCAGGTCCTGAAAATGGAGAGATCAGTCAAATTTGTTACAGAGAAGATGAATCATTTATTCTCATGAATCTGTCTCCGCGGATTAGTACTTACGATGATGAAGATATTGATCGATTACTACCTATTGCATTGATCGATTCTTCGACTATTGAAAGCCAAATATCAAGTGTGGGGGAGGAAGATCCACTGGCAAAGCATGACCATCTAAATGGAACTTCGGATTCTGAACCAGAGATCAATAAACAAGTCAAATCAGTGAGTGAGGTTGAAGAGAAGACTAGCTATGGAGTGACGAAAAAATTGGAGATTGGTGAGCTTGTGAACTCTTCAATTCCAATGGATGAACAAGGCATACAAGATTTAGTTGCCGGGACATGTCATCAAGTTGCAGTTAGTGAAGCAGCTCAAACCCCGTGCTCTGATGACAACAATGTCGAAGCACCAGCCATTAAAGAAACAGGCAAAAAAGAAAGAAGAAGAAAGCTGGGTTCCTCAATATAGAAAGAGAGAGTATAGGCTAAAAGAAGAAATGTGGGTGATTTCAGCGGCTGAAGCAAAAATAGGTTGGTGAAGTTAGGGTTTTGTGCCATTTCTTTAAATAAAAAAAAAAGGTTTGATGCATGGAATAGTTTATCAAATATTTTGAATATATATATATATGTATATATAAAAGAGGCTGTCGTATTCACTTCTAAGCCATGAAAAAAAAATGTTTAAGCCTTACCTTTTTTTTTTAATAATAAAAAATAGGTGAGTGCTTTGCTTTTATTACCTTTGACTTGAAAAAAAAAAGTGATGCTGCTGTATTTTAAAAAAAAAAAAGTGTGGCTTTATCTTGTTAAAAAAAAAAAAAAAAAAATTGATTTCTTAATTCTTATTTCTTTTACTTGGAGAAATACTTGGAGAAGTGAAAATGTAATTATCAATATTCTAAGTTGTTGTAAAAAAAAAATAAATAAATAAAAAAAAAAAAGTACAAAAAAATAAAATTTTTGCTTGTCAATTTTTTCTGTAAATTGAAGTGCGTCATCAACTTTATCCATAGGCTCTGTCGTGACAAAATGTTTTTTTTTGGGGAACGTGATGCGAAACAGGGTCGAAGAAATGACAGTATGCATGTCTGAGAAATTTAAAATTTCTCATACACGCAAGGGGCAAATGTAAGAGGGGCTAATTTGAGCCCACTAAATTATTTAGGCCCAATAGCCCAAGATTAGTGGGCCCGAATTTATCGCAAGTCCAAGAATCGGTAGGTCCAGATTTATCGCCATCAAACGGATTGAATCGCTGTAAGCCTCGAAAGGGTTCGGGTCCACGAACCTAGAGACTTACTCAGGTCCGGAACTCGAAAGGGTATTAGGCAAACCTAGAGATCCGAGGCACTCGGACTCGAAAGGGTTCGGATCCACGAACCTAGAGGTCCGAAATACTTGGCTTCGAACGGATTCAGACGCAATCTAGAAGTCGCTCCGTTAATGAGTCCCAGAACACTTGCGGGCTCGGAGCTTTCCGGGATCTACGCACCAGAACCATGGGCGTAATGGAGCTCGAACAAAGGACCCGATCCCGAGGACGGTGAGTGGAGACAAATTCACTCTTCGGTTAAACTAGCCTATACCCGGGTCGAGGTGGCACGACCCCAGGGGGTCCATGAGACTCGGCAATATTTTGCGGCAGGACGTCCTCTGGGACTACCCCTGACCCTTTGGGATGATTGGGGATCATTGGTTAGGTGTGGCTAAGAAGAAGGGTTCGCCGAGGGATTGATCTCTTCTTCGGGGTTTTCTCATCCTCGGAGAAGTCACCTCCTCGGAGAAGTCACCTCCTCGGAGAGGTCACCTCCTCGGACAAGGTGGTTAGAGAGAATATCCCCCATGTGCCTTGCACATGGGCTCCATCCTACATCATGAGGTGCCTATAAATAGCACCCACCCATAGCTTTACAAGGGATGGATTTTGGAGATTTTTAACTCTTGGGAAAGAACTAATTTCCCTTCTCCATTATCAACCTTGAGAGTGAAAGTGGGAGATCAATGGGAGAGCCTTGCCATTATTCTATTCTCTAGCCATTTTGCCTTCTTCTTCACCCAATCTCTTATCTCCATCATCTCCTTTGTTGTTGTGTTCCTAAGTTGAGATTATTGAAGAATCTAAGCCTCTCATCATATTCTAGAGAATTCGATCTTCGAATTTTCCAACTCCTTTCTTGAACCCCCTCCTACACTTAGGTCATATATATTGCTTTTGAAAAATGCTTCCCACCCCCAGTTTTCCCGACCCCCAGTGAGGTGGCACTCACGTGATTGTCACGTGGCTGAAAAATCTATGTATCTGTTAATAGACCCAAACACACAGGTTCACATTTCATTTTGAAATTTCCCCCCCTCCTCCCTCAAACATGTATATGTCTTCGCTCCAACGGTAACAGCTACTGACCTCCCACTCCAACGCCCGACTCCCACTCCGACGCCGGCGACCACTCCTTCCCTTCACTCCGATACCGACAGCTCGTTCCCTAATCTGTCTGCCTCTCTTTCCCTCTCATCCGACAAGAAGAAGGACGAGATTAAGAGGTAAATTTAAACAAAACTGAATGTTATAATTTATCTGCGTATATAAAACAGGTATATCTGCGTAAATTTCACTCTCTCTTTCCCTCTCTGTATATATATCTATCTGTGAAGCCCCGATTGTCTGTATGTATATCTGCGTATATATATATATATATATATCTATTTATTTCCTGTCCGATGAAAACCTTGATTTGAAATTCCTTTTCATAAATTTTCTTTTCATTTGGGAATTGTGGCATTTTCATTTACGAATTGCGGCCTTTTCATTTGGAGTCTTACATTGCCTTAAGCGTGTTCAATGAAATTCCCCAACGACATGTTTAATCTAATCATTTACCTTTTTGAATTGGTTCAATTTCTCCAGTGCATAATTTCTTGATTAAACATATATAATCAAGAGTGAAAACCTATTTAATCAATTTCAGGTTTAAAGCACTCTTGATTATAAGCAATTGCTTATAATCAATTATGAAAACCAAGATAGATACAGGTCAACAGGTTTGTAATTGCTTATAAGCAATTATGAAAACCTGAAAATTATAAGCAATTGGTTATAATGAAGAGTGAAAACCAATTCAAATAATTGCACCTCATCACCATGTGTTTGACCTGTATCAATTTAGTAAACCTGTTGACCTGTTGGAAATTTAGCAAACCTGTTCACCTGTATTA
The DNA here is from genome assembly GCF_055761805.1 of Camellia sinensis. Taxonomy (NCBI): domain Eukaryota; kingdom Viridiplantae; phylum Streptophyta; class Magnoliopsida; order Ericales; family Theaceae; genus Camellia; species Camellia sinensis. The sequence goes on from NC_138967.1 coordinate 32,833,858, forward strand.
GTAAACCTGTTGACCTGTATTAGCAATTTAGCAAACCTGTTGGAATTTTAGCAAACCTGTTGACCTGTATTAGCAATTTAGCAATTTAGCAAACCTGTTGACCTGTATCTATCTATCTATCTATCAAACCTAAAAACCTGAAAAAGCAAGGAACCAAAAAAATATCTATGTATCTATTAACAGGTAATTTACTTGAAAAATCATTAATTTTTTAGATTTTTCTAGCAGCTGGACCTGTGTGTGCATGCTCCAGGTAGAGATGCATGCCTGTGTATACTTGCAGCTGGACCTGTGTGTGCATGTTGCAGGTGGATCTAATCAGTAATTTACCTAAAAAACTCAACTCTTGTTTCTGGAGCATGCACACACAAGGATGAAACCATTAAGGGGAAAATGAAGGATTGTATAAGAACTTCTTCTACTTGGATAATGGATCAGCTACAGGACTCCTCTATCACTTTCAGCCTTGTAAAGCTGAAATAGAGGAGTTGTGAAGCTGAATCAGATTTGTCGACTTCATACCATTTTCCTAATTATTTTTCATTAGAAATACTTTTAAGGCAATAATTCCAACATTCTCCCTTAACTTAACTTATTAACTTTACTTAACTTGCTATTTGTCCATTTTTGCAAATGTCAAGTTCAAGTGTCAGTGGCAATAGCTCAAGTTGGTTGACATACGTCAACAGAAATTGTCGTACATGTAATAAAAGGCCACCATCATAATATCACAAACCGATCAAAACAAGAACAAATTATTCTACTATTGTAATGTTTGTGGTTTTATCGGATGGTGTTTACCTATGAATCCAGAATCTAGAGGTCATCAAATTCAAAGAGACGAAGTCCCAACTGTCGGTGAACAAGTTATGACCTAACAACTTCGAGCTATGACCGAACAACAAATACAGATGACGGAATAACTTCGGATTCAGAACACAAAGATGCAAAAGTTGATATATATGTTGTCCGTGTTGTTTGTAATTGGTGCCTTTAAACTTATAAATATGTAATAAGTAGAAATAAATGTCAATGTACAAGTTCAAGTAGACTTAATACTTTTGTGATGTTTTGGAGGAAGTTATGTTTTGTTATGTATTGAAACCTACTTATTGTACCTCTTTTGTGGTTAGTGGAATGAAAAATAGCTTGTTCAAATTTGTACACTTTCTTCAATACTCATTGAATGGACATTGTTAAATGCAGGAAACTGTTGAATACAAGGTAACTATTGTTGAATATAGGTAAACTATTGAACATGGTAAATTGAATACAGTGAAACTATTTAATATACATTGTTGAATACAGGGAAACCATTGAATAGACGTTTTTAAATATAGGGAAACTATTGAATACACATGGTTGAATACATGAAAACTGTTCAATAAACATTGTTTAATACAAAGGACTGCTAAATAAACATTGTATATTAAATAACAAAGTTTGAATCTCAATAACAAAGTTGTAACATAACCTACAATCTCAAAAATAAAGTTTGAAACTCAAAATAATAGACTACATAATTTCCAATCTTCTCAACATCAAAGTTTGAAACTCATAATAGTAGACTACATAATATCCAATCTTCTCAACATCAAAGTTTGAAACTCATGATAATAGACTACATAATTTCCAATCTTCTCAATATCAAAGTAAACAACTCAGATTAGTAGACTACATAATTTCCAATCTCAAAAACAAACAGTTGGAATACATAGAAACTAGTCAAACAAGTCTGTAATATCCAAGCTTCCCGATGCAGAACCATAAATCTGAGTTGGAGCACTCATCAAACTTCCCCTTGTGCCACTTATGAAGTCCGATGGAGTAAGAGATGTGCCTCTAATACCATGGGCCACCTATGACAATTCATTGCAAAAAGTACATGTTAGAACAATACACTTTGCAAAAGTACATGAAGTACTCTTTCGAATACACTTTGTAAAAGTACATGAAGGCCTCTTTGGAACACGTACCGGTACATACATACTATTCTCTGTGCCAACCATATAAGGATAATACGGTGTTTGAGCTTGTGCTTCACATTCAAATCGGAGCAACTTAGCAGCCTGTATGTTTTGAAAAATAATTACAGATTGAAATTTATGAATTGCTTTTACATACTTCAATAGACTTTGTCAAAAAAAACATTTGAATACACATTTTACCTTTGCTTTTGTTTGTTTTTTTGCCGTTACCTTGAACCGATTAACAATTTGATCTACTTTGGCAATCTTCCGTTTCGTAACTGGACGACCTCTTCGCCGAGCAACCAAAGGACTAATCACCTTCCTACTAGTACCTCCTTGTGTAGAACTGGTGTGAATCGGACTTCTTGTTGAACATGGTAAATTACTCCCATCATCGGATTCTTCTTTCATGACTCTCTCCTTGATTTCATCCAACCCAAGGTCTACAATTCTAGTTTTGCCTTCAGAGTTACCAGCAAGTTGTACAATGGCAATAAATTTTTTGTTTATCCTCTCATAGGTACTTGCATTGAAATCATTCCCAAAGCCAGTGTATGTGGTTTTGATGCATGCGTATTCTCTATCCACATCTTTTCTCCACCAGGGCAAAATGTATTTACTTGGCACCTCATTTATGCATCTTCTGACAAGCACAGCGAGTGAGTGAGCACACATAATGCCTCTAAACTCAAACAACCGACATATGCATTGAACTTCACATTCAGTTGAATTAAAATAGACAACAAAGTCCACATGCTTCATCTTCTCAGAAACTACCATCGCTTCTTGGACATTATATGTAGAAATTGATCCTTCCTCTTTCACAATCACCGCCTAACAGTAAACTAATCTCTTCAACTCTCCTTGAACTTCTTTGAATTTCGCATTGGTGTAGGTTTGCCGAAATTGCTTCTCAAACCTGTATATAGTTAGGCAATCAAACAATTTGTGTCGAGACTTGAAGTCTGCTTTCTTCTCTTTCTTTACCTTATTTCTCAAGGCATTGTCATATTGTTCAATGAATTGCTTCAATGTAGTTTTTGGATTTACATATCCATCAAAAAACGCATTCATACTTTCACTTCGTTGTATAGTTGACATGCCAGCCCAAAAAATGTCTTTAACATAGACAGGTACCTATCGATTCCGCTCATCATATAGTACCCCCAACCACTTATTATCATAAAGATTGAATGTTGCAAGCATCTCTTCCCATTTACTCTCAAATTTAGCTTTTGTCAAACAGTCATAAACTGCATTTTGCATAGCCAACTTTATGGCTTCATACTGAGCATATCATTTCAACTTCTCTGGAATTTTCTTCATGATATGCCATAAACACCACCGATGTCGAGCTTGTGGAAACACAATTTCTATAGCATTTTGCATAGCTCTACACTGATCAGTTATGATAGCTTTTGGCGGATGATTTGACATGCAACTTAACCATGACTTGAATAGCCAAACAAATGTATTAGTGTCTTCACTAGACAACAATCCACAATCAAGCAAAATGGACTGTCCATGGTGATTAACTCTGACAAATGGAGCAAATGGCATGTCATATTTGTTCGTCAAATAAGTTGTGTCGAATGAAACGACATCTCCAAATGCTTCATAAGTCGCCCGACTCCTTGCATCAGCCCAAAACAAGTTTCTAATGCGAAACTCCTCATCAACATCAATAACATAAAAGAATCTCTCACTGTGTGCTTGCATCCTCATAAAATAACTTTGAAGTGATTCGGCATCACCTTCCCCAAGCCTCAACCTTCTAGCTCTCTCAATGTAATTTCTTGCATCTCGCTCGTCAAATGTCAATGACTCGTATCCCCCCGCTTCAACAACCATTGAATGAAAGTTCGTAGACACCCCAATCCCTGCTTGATCATTAATTTCTAATCTTCTCTTCACAAGAGCAAGAATTTTCTTATTCATTGCAAAATGACATGAGTCGGTGGGAATCAAATCATGATTATGCTCAAGGTTAACTGTGGTTAGTTTATATCTCCCATCCTTTTGTACACTACCTCGTACCCTTGTTGTGCAACCAATTTTTGTGGACAAACATGGCTTCAGAGGGTTGACTTCTGATGTCTTTTTTCTCTGCCCCGCTCGAGAACATTCAATTGCAAAGTTTAGCAATTGCCCATCATCTCCAAAATGTTGTGCTCTATGAGCTATAGAAAATCCAACATGCTTAGCATATTTGCCATAAAATGTGTACACCTCTTCCCTTGAGCTAAAACACATACCTTTCTTAGGTTCTTTAACGTGTTCGCCCTCATTTATTAAAGGATTCTCACCAACATTTGAATCAACCTCCATTTTTCCACTTTGCGTACTGAAATAACAATTAAACAAATATCATTTCCATAACAATGCCCAAACAAAAATACTGTTTACAGATTATGAAACTAAACTTCATATTTCATATTTTATATAAACTCTTTACAGATTATGGAACTACACAGTTTACAGATTATGGAACTATTCATAATTGTGAACCAAATTTCATATCTCACATTACTTATCTCACACAATTACTTATCTCACATTACTTTTCTCGCCAACTTTCATATAAATTGTTTACAGATTATGGAACTACACTGTTTACTTATCTCACAAAAATGTCTACAAATTACTCATATTCAGATTACAGATTATATAACACTGCCCAAATTTCATATTTCATATTATATAGCAATTACTTATAAAATAACCACAGTTAATCATAGGTCCAAAATGACAGATTATATTTCATATTATGTTTACAGATTATATTTCAGATTTCATAGGTCCAAAATGACAAATTGATTAGAATTGATTTCAGATTTCCTTCCTTGTACCGAATTTACAATTACAAGTAACTGTGTGCATAATATGTTTACACACAAGAAATGACAAATTGATTAGAATTAATTTTAGTAATTTACCTAAAAAACACCACTCTTGTCCAATGCTAATATATTACCTAATCAAACATAGTACATTCTAGTTCCAAAAAACAAAAAAAACATAGTACGTTCCTTCCTTATCATACGTCTGATCCGAGTTGGCGGTGTGGAATTGACTTTTTAATCAATTTTTTATGGACGAATTCCATTAACAGTTTTTGTAATTTAAGTATTTGTTATTTTAATTATTCACTTTTTAATTATGATTTATTTGTTTTTAAATTTTAAATCTTATTTTAAATACGGATAATTAAAGATATCATTACTTAATTTTAAAAATAAAGTCGTTAATTTGATAAAATATAAATTAATTTGACAAAAATAAATATTAAAAAAATATTTTTAATTTTTTAAAAATTATTTCTACCCACTAAAGAGAAAATAAAAAATTATTGATAAATCCTATTTACCAGTGTTTTAACCCAATAAGTCCATGAAGGAATTTTTTAACCCATTTAGTCCCATGTATGTATAGTTTTATTCCATAAAGTCTTTTTTTCTTGATTTATACTATTTTCTTGGACACTCATGCCCTTATATTTAATTTTGATACTCTTATAAATATTTTTTGAATGGTTAGCAATTTTATGATGTGAACATTCATATTTTAAAATTCACACTGGTAGGAATGTGAAATTGGCCCGTGGGGGCCCGAAACCCGCCTGCGAGCCAGGGCGGGCCCGGCCTGTTGACATTGTGAATATTCACATCGACATTGACATGTTGACATTCACATTGATAAGAGTATAAAATTGGCCCGCGGCCCATAGGCGGCAAAAAGCCTGCCGGCCGCCCAGGGCGGGCTCGGCCTGGCCCGTTGACAATGTGAATATTCACATATACATGTTAACATTCACATTGATAGGAGTGTAAAATTAGCCCACGCCTCGTGGCTGCTCGAAACCCGCCTACGGCCCATGGGCGGCCCGAGGCGATCCCGGCCCGTTGACAATGTAAATATTCACATTGACATGTTAACATTCACATTGATAGAAGTGTAAAATTAGCCTGCGCCTCGTGGCTGCCCGAAACCCGCCCACGCCTATGGGCGGCCCGGGGCGGGCCCGGGCCGGCCTGTTGACAATGTGAATATTCACATTGACATGTTAACATTAACATTGATAAGAGTATAAAATTGGCCAACGGCCTAGGGCGGGCCTGACCCGGCCTGTTGACAATGTGAATATTCACATTGACATGTTAATATTCACATTGATAAGAGTATAAAATTGGCCTGCAGTTCGTGGGCGGCCCGAAGCTCGACTGCAGCCAGAGGCGGGCTTGGCCCGACCCGTGACAATGTAAATATTCACATTAATATGTTAACATTAACATTGATAGGAGTGTAAAATTGCCCGTTGCCCGAAGCTTGCCCATGACCTGGGGTAGGCCCGACCCGGCCCGACCCGTTGGCAATGTGAATATTCACATTGACATGTTAAAATGCACATTGATAGGAATGTAGAATTGGCCCGCGGCCCATGGGCTGCCCGAAGCCCGCCCACCGCCCAGGGCAGGCTCGTTTCGGTGCAGGCCCGAGCATGTCCGAGACCTTAGGTTAGGGCCTAGGTCATCATTTTGAAGCCCGGCCCAGCCTGGCCCATCGGCCCGCTTAAGGCCCATTCAAGGCTCGGTCCGAGGCCCAGCCCGGCCGACACGCAATGTTCTTTTTTGTGGAAAATAATAAAATTTTGGTAAAAAAAATTAAAAAGAATTAAAAAAAAATGGCCAAGCCCGACCTAAGCTCGAGGCTAGGCCTAGGCCCACCGGCCCGACCCGAGGCTCGATCCATCGGCCCGTCCAAAGCCCGAATACCTTTGTGCTAGGGCTAGGGCCTCGGCCTAATTTTTTGGCCCGTGGGCCGGCCCGACCCGGCCCAAGAAAGGCTCGTTTGGGCCCAAGCTCGAGCCTAGTCCGAAACCCTAGGCTAGGGCCTGGGCCATCACTTTAAAACCCGGCTCGACCCATCGGCTCGGTTAAGGCCCATTCAAGGCTCGGTCCGAGGCCCGTCCCGTGCCGAGGCCTAGTGTCTTTTTTTGTGAAAAATAATAAAATTTTGGTGGAAAAAATTAAAAAGAATTAAAAAAAATGGCCAGGCCCGCCCCGGGTCGCCCACCGGCCGTGGGCGCGTTTCGGACAGCCACGAGGCACGGGCTAATTTTACACCCCTATTAATGTGAATGTTAACATGTCAATGTAAATCTTCACATTGTCAACGGGCCGGGCCGGGCCCGTCTTGGGCCACTGGCCAATTTTATACTCTTATCAATGTGAATGTTAACATGTCAATGTGAATATTCACATTGTCAACAGGGCGGGCCGGCCCGCCCACAGGCCGTGAGCTAGTTTCGGGCAGCCACGAGGCGTGGGCTAATTTTACACTCCTATCAATGTGAATGTTAACATGTCAATGTGAATATTCACATTGTTAACGGGCTGGGCCTGCCCCGGGCCGTGGGTGGGCTTTTGGTCGCCCATGGGCACGGGCCAATTTTATACTCTTATCAATGTGAATGTTAATGTGTCAATGTGAATATTCGCATTGTCAACGGTTGGACCGAGCCCGCCTCGGGCCACCCATGGGCCGCGGGCAGGTTTCGCTCCGCCACGGGACGCGAGCCAATTTTACACTCCTATTAATGTGGATGTTAACATGTCAATGTGAATATTCATATTGTCAATGGCCCGGGCCCGCCTCGGCCCGACTGGAATTTTTTCGGGCACCCACGAGGATCGACATGGGCCGAGCCCCTACACATTGACGATATGAACATTCACATTGACGGTGTGAACATTCACGTTAGGGGTATTTTGATAATTATGTCACCCATAGAACTTATTGAAACATAAGAAAATAATGTGAACTAAATGGAACATAAGTAGATGAAAATGGGTATTTTGGTCTTCTTATCTCAAATAGGACCTAATGGAATAGTCAAAAAGAATATGGGTTGGATGTAATAAAACTCTTAGAAAGTGGATTTATCAAAAAAGCTTTCAAGATAAAATTATGTAAAATTGATAAATCTTTTAGACATTTATTTTTTTTTACCAAATTAAGTTTTATTATGTGTTTAGATAATAATCATGTAATGGGTGGTTGCTTTTATTTTTATTAAATTAGTTTTAATTTTTTCAAAAGTTAAATATGGCGACAATTTCGATATCATTATTAAATCAATCCCTTAAATCAAAAAATTAAAAATTAAAAATATTTCATATATTGAATATATCGATTACACATTAAAAATTTAGCAACCACCCATTACATGATCATAATCCAAATATATACTAAAAATTAATTTGGTAACAAAAAAAAATATCTAAAAGATTTATCAATTTTACATAATTTAATCTTTGGTGGGTAGAAATTATTTTTAAAAATTAAAAAAAAAATTGACATTTATTTTTGTCAATTAGTTTATATTTTATAAATTTGACAACTTTGCCCTCAAAATCGAGTAATAGTATCTTCAATTATCCTTATTTGAAACAATATTCAAAATTCAAAATCAAATGTGTCACAATTGAAAAATCATGGACCAAAGTGACACAAGTCTTAAACTATAGGGACGGTTAACATAATGTCCATTATTATTATTATTATTATTATCATTTGGTGAGTCTTGTGTCCGGTCTATACTCGGATTGTACTATTGAGCTCCTTGGGCTCACCACATGACCATATCGATAATTCGACCCATGTGTAGGTCTCATCAATTACTCTATTCTTGCAAAAAAAATCATATTGATCGGATATTGATTGTCACTTTATAAATCACATTACTTTCAACGTTCAATATGATTTAAAAAAAAAAATTTGTTAACAAAGGATCAAGTAGTACTCGATATATGATCAACGTGATTTTTTGCAAAGATGAAATACTCGACGAGTCCTACATATTAAATGGTTCGGATTATTGATGTGGACTTTGTGATGGGCCCAATAGTGCAGTCCATTTCGAAACTAGATTGAAGACAAACCTTACTCTTTTTTTTAATTATTATTATTATTTTTTATAATTTTTTAACCCAAAAAAATTACATGACTAGTCGAATCAGAAAAGTAAAAAAATCAAATAATTTTTTTTTTTTCTCTCTAGAGATTTTTTGTTAGATTTTTATTTTATTTTTATTTTTTTTCCACGTTTTAGATTGTTTTAGCTATAACAATTCAAAAAAATATACGATTTTATGTGTATGTCTTAATATGTGGATTTATTTTCCAATAGATGTTGATAACTAATGGCGTTTTTCATCAAATACTATTAAAAAACATCACTAATTGTTATTTTTAGTGACATTTTGAAAATTTTGTCACAAAAAAGTTACTAATTGTAAGTTTTAAAAACAGTTTAAAAAAATTATCACCAAAAAATATCACTAATTTTCAATTTTTAGTGACAGTTAAAAAAAATTGTCACAATAAAGTCACTAATTGTAAATTTTATCTACAATTTATAAAAATCGTGACAAAAAAAATTACTAATTATTAATTTTTAACAATATATGCAAAAAACTGTTACAAAAAATTATTTTTAGTGACAATTTTAATAGAACTTATTTTTAATAAGATTTGATAAGAATTAAATCCAGCTATTAAAATTTATTAGCTGAGTTTACAATGTTTTTAACTGGATGCCAAATCAACCCTTAATCTCATAGGATTACCAATGGCAACAGTGCCAAAAAAAATCTAGTTTGAATCAAACATAGGCCCGTTTGGTAGAGATTTGGGAAAATGATTATAGATTACAACTTAACAGATTATGACTTATAACTGTGAACATAAGCTGTTAACCTGTTTGGTGTAGCTGTGGGATTATGGATTTAAGCAGCAGAGTAGTGTTTGGTTGATAAGCTCTAAAATAACTTTTTACTGTGTAATTATCCTTTTTTCTCTTATATGATATAAAAATGATCATTTTGTCATTTTTTTAGTTTTAATTTTAAAAAAATTATTTCATTAATAAAAGTAAATGTAATTGGTATTAAAAAAATTATCATTTCATTTTAAATTATTTCATTAATAAAATATCATTTTAAATTAGTAGTTAATGTAATTAGTGGCAATTAATAGTTTAATAAGCATCAATTAATAGCAAAATTATTAATTTTTTTCATTAATAGTTTAATAAGCTGTAAAAATTTATTAATGTAAAAAATTATTAGTTTAATAAGCATCAATTAATAGTTTAATAAGCTGTAAAAAATTAATAGTTTAATTAGTTTAATAAGCATCAATTAAAATTATTTCATAAGCTGTAAAAAATTATTTCATTAATAAGCATCAATTAAAATTAATAGTTCCATTAAAATTATTAATAGTTTCATTAATAAGCATCAATTAAAATTAATAGTTTCATTAAAAAATTATTTCAATAATAAGCATCAATTAAAATTAATAGTTTCATTTAATATAAGTTATTTCATTTTTTTTTTCAATTTTAATTTTTTTTTTAAAAATTATGATTATGTTTTAATTAAATTTTTTCCATTACAATTAATAATTTATTAATTTCAATTATTAATTTAATAGAAGTTATAATATTCATTTTTTTATTTCATTTAATATAAGTTATTTCATTTTGTATTTCATTTTTTTTCTTCAATTTTAATTTTTTTTAAAAATTGTGATTCTATTCTTATTAATTTTTTTTCATTACAATTAATAATTTATTAATTTCAATTTTAATTTTTATTAATTTCATCTTTTTGTATTTCATTTTTTTTATTTTTTTTCCATTACAAACCCTAGCTACCGCCGCCGGTGGCTAGGGTTTCACATCGCAGATCGCGATGGCGACGACGGCGGTCAGATCGTGAAGAGGAAGAGGAGGCGACGATGGTGATCGTGGTTAGGGAGGCGGCGACGGAGCAGATTGTGCCCTAGCCACTACCTTTAGTTCGTGAGAGTGAGAGAGAGAGAGAGAGAGCTCTCCTTTGAGATCGTGACACGACGGTGAGCTCTGGTTTCAAATTGTGACAGTGTGGATCGATTGTGACGGTGAGCTCTGGTTTGAAATCGCGATGCGACAGTGAGCTCTGGTTTGAGATCGCGACGATGAGCTCTGGTTTGAGATCCTCACGTCGTCGATGGCGGTGGTTAGGGTTAGGGTTAGGGTTATCGACGCCGAAAATCGCCTGTGCACACCGGAAATCGCCTGCACATGCTTGAAATTGCCTTCGTCTCTCTTTAGTTCGTGAACAGTGTTGAGATGTGGTGTATATATAATGGCATTTTCATAAATAATGGAGATTATGAGGAGCATTTAAGTCATTTTAGCATGCACCTGCGCGCTAAAGCTATAAACTTAAGCATCTCCAGACCCACTTTCCAAATAAGTTGAAAATTAGCTTCATTTAAGCTATAAGTTGGTAAAATAAGCTAAGCCAAACAGATGTTTTTATCTTAAATTAAGTTAAAAGCTGAAATAAACTGCTTATAATTTCTACCAAACATGGCCATAGTTCATTAGTGTTTCTTTTACAGTTCTTGGATCGATTTTTTATATTCTTAAGATTAATCCTCTCAATTCGGGCCCACAACTCTGAATATTTTGTGTTTTTGTTTTATTAATAGTAATCTTATCCATCTTCTTCTAGTGCTTGGAGATTTCTTTTTTTCAAATTTTTTTTGGGGGTCTCTTTCTATATGGATTTTTGTGTGCATGTTTACTTTTCCAACTTTGGTTGCATTATAGTCAAGTCAAGGTTCTGGCATGCAATAAATAAAAAAATTAAAAAACGAAAGAAAAACTCAATTCATGAGTTTCATGACAAGGAAAATTAAGAAAACAAACAAAAGTGTTAACAAAATCTATAGGACAATAAAGTTGTAATAATCAAGATCTCTATCAATATTAGTCAAATGAATGCATCAACGTTAAGGACTCAATAAGTTTTGGACCCTTTTTTTCAAATATTTTTTCCCTTTCTTTTCCTGATTTAAGACAATTTAATTTTATTTAAGTGTACAACTTGTTTGGCAATAAACAAGCTTTTTAGAAGGAAACCAAAAAAATAATAAAAATTTCAGCTGACAATTTAAATGCAAAAATTAATAGCAACATTCTCTCGATTTTTCAATAATCAAAATTTAAATTTTTTAAAGTTATTATTATCTGATAAGTTATAAACATAAATTACAACTCATAAATGCTCCCCAAAAAAAAAATCATAATCACCCCCATAAGCTACAATGGAGCAATTTCGACCTTCAACCTTTGAAATTATGAGAGATTGTAAAATTTAAATTAATGTAACAATTATAGACTGTTAATTTTGAATTTTTAGCTGCATGAAATGGGCAAACTTCAACCTTCTGCCTTTGAAATTAAAGAAAATTTTTAAATTTTAAATTGACACAATAATTAAACGGTGTTGATTTAAAATTTTTAGTGATGTATTGTAATTTTATACATTGAAATAAAATCTCTATTTCAAACATAGAATCGAAACGTTCTAAATCCTAAAAAAAAAAAAAAAAAATTAATTCCATCAAATCTCTCAATTTGCTCAAACTACATTCAATAATTTTCAACGTTGTAAAAATGAATTAAGATCCTCTCCTTGTGCTCTCTCCTTGACTTCTTACTTGTTGAGTTATTAGGTCCATTTGTTAGCTCAATTTCAATGATCCGAACCGTTTACATTTTAAAATTTATTGAGTATATCATACTTGTAAAAAATCAAGTTGATCGGATATCAAAAACTATGTGTTTGGATCATCAAAATATAAAAACTATTTTTTTAAAAAATTTAATAAACAGTTTTCTGAACATATGTTTTCTGAAGTTGTAGTGCCCGAATAAGATTTATCAAAAAAAAATATTCAATTGTCGACACCATGTGACCATTCCACACGCTAATTTTTAATGTTCTTCTCTCATTATATCTTTTAAAACACAACATAGAGTAGTATGTACGCACCAATTTGATTTATGACCTCACTTGATAATGGATATATTGTGTAAGTTTAAAGTGGATAATTTGTAACCTCACGTGATAATCAATGTACCCCCCTTCCCCCAACTTATTCAAATTATTTCAACCTAATATGCTATGAACATAGGGGTAATTTGGGAAACCAACTAAAAGTTAACTTTTAGTTTTTAACTCATTTTAAGTCACATCACTTCTTATATTTTTTATATATAAAAAGACAAAAAATTAAAAAATTAACTTTTAACTAATTTTTCAAATCATTCCATAAATTATACTAAATACTTGATACATATTTTTTGAATAAAAATATATAAATAACTTAAAATAAATTACACTGAACAAGGGGTCTTGCCTCACACCGTGCTTCATGGGGTCTTTCCTCTCAACGTAACCCCCAAGGCAAAAAGATGCCAAAGATGTCTACCAAAGCAATATAATGCTTTTAGGTACGAGTTTAGATTTGTTCATCGGATTCGAATTCTTTCCTAACATATATATTTTTTTACCAATAATATTTTAGAATTATAATTTAAGAGTGTTAATACAACTTTAATAATGTGAAGAATACTCATGTGGAGGTAAGACCCACACTCCTCTCTCTATCTCTCTCTACTGTCTCTCTCTCTTCCACCTCACTGGAGCTTCATTTAGAGATATTAAATTAGAGTCATGTTTCATTACTCTTGTATTTTTTAGTCATTATTTAATAATTGATCTAAAGACTATTTTGAGAAGATGGTTATAATTAGCTTTTTGATTAAAAGCTGCTTAAAAGTTGATTATAATCAGTTTTTTGTGAGAGGTGAAAGTGTGTTATAATTTGAGAAGTGGAGGAGAGAGAAGTTAACAATTTTTTTCTTTTTTAAATTACATATATTTAACACACATTTTAACTATACTACTAAAATACCTAGTCGCTTCCTAAATTAACAAACACTAACATATAAAATTGAGCCATATTTTTACCACTTTTTATCGATTAACACACTTTATTACATAATTTTAATCATCCCATTTGAGATGTTCTAAACTAGTTGGCCAAATATGTTATGGGATGAGAGTGAAATGAGAACCTATATTGTGGCATGTATTTACTCAAAACCCTTCAACTTTAGCCCCCCTTAGAGGACGTCGAGAAATGAAGTATATACAATTTTTATATTTGAGAGGATTAATATAAACGGATTCATAAAGAAGGAAGGTAAAGTGATATTCACTAATAATACAGGGATTTCTAGTACAATAATCCCTTGACCCTAGGATAACTCTGGAGTGTACAAGACATATGGCATACTATTTACTTATGTATTTTTGTGACTTAGGTTACACACTGTTGTGAAAACTTACGACACATTTTATGAGTTAGCTTATGCAAATTTGTGTTAAATTACACAATTTTGTAAAGTGACTTATATATATTTGTGAAAACTTACGCCAAATTGTGATTTTTTAAAATTTTTGTGAGTTAACTTACGTGAATTAATGTTTAAGTTACATTATTTTATGAGGTAACTTACGTATGTTTGTCAAAACTTAAGCCATGGTGTGATTTATTAAATTTTTATGAATGAACTTGTGCAAATGTGTTTAAGTTATGCGGTCTTGTAATATAACTTGCGCACTTTTATAAAAACTTACATATTTTTATGAGAACTTACACAAATTTACATACACCTTGCACATTCGCTTAACCCTATCATTCTTCAGAATTAACATATAGTACTGCAGTTGTTACATTAGAAGATCGAGGTATGTAATACAGGGATTGTCCCAAATGCTCATATTTTGGGTAAAAGTTGCACCTAGGTAGAGTTCTACTCTTCCCTATTTAATTGAAATAAATTTTCAATTCCACCCAAAAAAATTTAAAAAATAAAAACATTACTACATCATTCTAGCTTATATTCTGTAAAATAAAAATTAAAAATTAAAAATTAAAAACATAATTTTACCCATGTGAAGAACATTAACCTTGCAGTTTAAAAATAGCTAATTCACTCTCACATACCTTTAGCACATAATTTTAGATTAAATAAAACCGCAACTCGTCCATGCTATCTATAAAAAAAAGATACCAACCCTTTTAATAACATACAATCACTAGTCTCAGGAATGTGAAATTTCTCATTTGCACAACCGCCCTTCTAACAGCAAACGGTAAAATTAAATGCACAGCTTACCTCAATTAATAAACACAAGGCCACCTTTAAGGGCAAGTATATGATACAATGAAAATAGAAGCATTGATCAGAAAAGGCTTCAATCATTCATGCTTCAACCAAAATATCAATATATCAATCTCTACTGTATTCAAAGCAATCCCGCATGCATAGAATTTTCAAGTGACAGAAGCATAACAAAATGAAGATAACCGATTTTGTATTAAAAACTCTGCTCTTATAAATCTCATTCATGGACCCAACACGGGGTTACTCTATCCACCAGAAGTAGGTGTTCAAATTTCAAGTATCCTCGTATAAATGAGGAATGCACAAGAACTGTAAAAGCAGATTCTCCATCGTTACTTGTCCACTCAAGAAAATCCAACAATGGCATTATTCAAAACTGTAGTTATTTCCAAACACAAGCCACAAGACCGACTTACTTCGCCAATACGAAGGGTTGAAGAGAATTCAAGAAAGGCACGAGTATGCCAAAGCCTTTTCCTCAGAGAGCTCTTCCGCTGTCAAGTCCAACTTCTTCCTCGACAACTCGTCAATTGGAAGACCTGGACATGGAAAGGGAAGCAGAAAACTAGTTGAGAAACTATCAAGAAAATCAGAAATTGATGATTCCCAAAATATACAAATGACCAACTAAGGATAAAGCTCAGAAAAGTTGACCCTTCAGAAACTGTTTTCTGAAAAAAATTCAGAAACTACTAGAAAAAAAAAAAAAAAAAAAAACTATAGATTTAAACACACTATTTTCATATAGTTCTCTTTTTCGGGGGTGGAAACAATTTTTAAAAATTTAAAAATAACTTTTTGGAGTTTATTTTTGTCAAAGTAAGTTTCTAGTTTTTCCAAAAAAAAAAATCAGAAAATATATTTTGAAAACTCAACCAAACATAATTTTAAGGATTTAAAAAATTGATAAATAATTTTAAGGATAAAACTCAATTTTTCATCATTTTGTTTTGCATAAATTGAAAGACTAACTAATGAATTGGACTCAAGTGCAGGGACCAAAATATTCAAATTGAAACTATAATGATTAAAATCAAATTTAAATCAAATTATAACGGTGAAAAATGTAAATAACCCAATTTTTTTAAAGTAGTCTGAAGTGTCCTAATAGAAAGTTGATAGTACTTAATGGCTATTCTTATTTATTGGTTATTTTCCCTAAAATTTAAAACGCAGCTACACATAATTAGAGCATGATATTATTTCCAATGTTGTTACTTGGCCTTGTATGCTAAGAAAAAAACTAAGACTCGTATGCACTAAATTAATTATCCTTACCTTGAACAATTGTCCATTCTCCATTGCGGCAAGTAACAGGGAAAGAGTAAATAAGCCCAGCTGGCACATTGTATGAGCCATCAGAGTATACACCCATAGAAACCCAAGTGCCCTACAATGTTCAGACAAAAGAAAGGATAAGCGAAGGAAAGTCTGCAGTCAATACATCAGTGAATGTGTAATTGATAAAAAGGAACGTGTAGCATAATCTTCACTAGAAATGACAATGGAGAGAAGAACAAGAGCAACCTCCGGAGTTCCAAGGACCCAATCACGTATGTGATCACAAGCAGAGCTAGCAGCAGATAACGCACTAGAGAGCTTTCTAGCCTTGATGATAGCAGCACCACGTTGTTGTACAGTCGTTATGAATTCTCCATTCAACCTAATCAAAGAAGTGCATAATGATTCTTTTAGTGAAAACTATAAAATGTTGAGTAATACCTTCAGCTGATTTACCACAACATAAATACATAACAGTCAAACACTAACATGTACTGATTGTTCATACCATTCATCATTAGCAACAAGCACACGCACAGGCTTCTCTCCAGCTGATGTCTTAACAGTAGCATGGTTAACATCAGGATACTGGGTTGATGAATGATTTCCCCAAATAATGACATTTTTCACATCAGATACTGGAACACTCAATCTCTCTGAGACTTGACCAAGGGCCCTGTTATGGTCCAACCTCGTCAAACAAGTAATGTTTTTCTCAGATATTGATGGTGCAAATTCCTTCAGGATCAATGCATTGGTGTTGGCAGGGTTAGCAACAACCAAAACCTAGTAGAAACAATAGACAAGAGTTAAACCTGACCAATTGTTTACATGAACACACCATATATGTATATTCTTCTTTACGTTACTGATGACTTGGTTATTAATTTACACTTAACCACAAAGTAAGAAGTTTCAAAATTGCGGACAAACTATTCAACTCTTAGAAAGAGAATATAGCTATACAGTTGAACTGTTGAAATTATTTTTCCTCTTTTATTCATGAAAAAACATTTGAAAAATTCCCAGTGGTGTCATACTGACAAAAAGTGTTTCACATGTCCATCAAAATTTCTGCAATTGTTTACGATAAATGTCTCGTGATTATTATTAATTCAATCTTCTCAAAAAATTTGAATCACCTTGCAGTTTGCAGCAGCATACTTCTCCAGAGCGGAAGCTTGAGATTTGTAAATGGCAACATTTTTTGACATCACGTCTTTTCTTTCCATACCTTCTTTCCTAGGGAACCCACCAACCATGACAGCAATATTGACTCCAGTGCATGCCTCAACAACATCAGTTGTAGCAACAACACCTGATACAAATATCATGTTAGATTCACTTTACCATAGGTCAGTGTACCACAAAAATTCCAAACACAAAAAATAATAACAAATTAACTTGATAAATGAAAACAACTAAATATTATGTATCATTGGCTTCATGCAGTATTTCATAAAGAATGATCAGGATTCAGGAGTAGCCTACCTTTAAGGAGAGGAAATGCAGCATCCACCAACTCCATTTTCACTCCATGCAGTGCCTCAGCAGCAGGTGGAATATCAAGCATGTGAAGAATCACAGGCTGGTCCGGACCCAACATAACTCCTCTGGCAATCATGGGAACAAGAGCATATCCAATTTGCCCTGCAACAACCAACAACATTTCCCTCAATACATTGCTTCACAAATGAAGTATAGCAGAATGTCCAGGTTAAAAAAACATAACTCTTTTTGTTGTTGGGATGAGTTAAAAAGTTTGCAGACTCTTATTAACCAAAATCTAAATTGGTAAACATTGAGGGTATAGTGCATGACATAGGTTAATAACAGGCACCCATAATAATACCAGATTACAAGTGAAAAATCAATAAAAAAAAATTTAATCATAAAATAACATATTCCACTATTTTATAAATTTTTTGGTTTCTAAGATGATTTTAATTGAAGAAATAGAATAATATTCTAAAACTTTCAGGACACGTTGTAATATCCACAAAGCTGCTGCTTGGCACATCACATAATTACCTGCACATGCATATTTTGAGACCAAACCAGTAAAACCATTCATGTCTTATTAATTAGTACCAACCTCTGTTATTAGAATCGCACAATTTGTGATTGGCATCGTAAAATTCAATACGATTCAATAGGTAGTTGATAAGAACAAGTTGCATGAATCACAAATAGCTATAAATCATGGATGAATTGGTGAATCGTGAATAGATCAATATCAATTCACTTCTGATCAATTGAATTTAATTTTTGACCCCTTTTTTTTTTATTGAAAAATAGTTCAAACAACCTTTTTAAGATCTTTAGGGTTATTATTAAATTCCATCCTTTGTCTTTCTCTATCCCTATTTACTTTCAAAGACTCAATTGCAAAGAAAAAAAAAAGTTCTGTCCCTCTAAAGTATTTCAGGCCTACATATTCAACTTTATCAAAGTGTATGCACTTACAAAAGGAGTCTTTTCAAGCATCAAGTGAAATTTTTGAAAAAGTTAGAAAAAAAATTGGGTTATTGTTACTTGGAGATTGAGGGTTTATGTTTATTAACTTTCTTTATTAAGAATGGTTGATAAGAAAATTTAAAAGGAAAGATGTCAGGTGGTGATCCTATATAGAACAGTGTATTTTTTATTTTTATTTTCTTATGATGAATATTTAATTATTGTTTCTTTCTAATTCATATATGTACACATATGACATGGATTGTCATAGATATAGCATAATCAACCACATGATCATCCTTCAAAACCACATTTTTATTGGTATAAGTTTAAATTTACATATATATCTAACACAATATTTAATATACTTTTTTTTATGCAAATTAGAAATTATGACAGAATCTTATTATTCAAGATTCGATTCGATTCACGATTTGAGAACTATGGTACCCACAGAAAAAGGGTAACAAAATTTACCAAAGTACCCACTCGTGAAAAACCATGCACAATTGGATCTACTATACTGGTCAATTAAAAAACATTACTTTACTTGAAATAATTCGTCAAACTAGTCAGACAAGTATTATTCAATCCATCATCAACAACACGTCGATCTATCTAATCATACAAAACCCTATTTCCAACATAATCCAAAAAAAAAAATCAAGGGCAGCCACTAATATTAACAAATCACAAACAGTTATTCACTCTGTGAGTGTTATCAATTGGTTTACATATTTCACTTGAATTGAAACCCTAAATTAGTAGATCCGGAGTTGAATGGTAGAGATCGATGAAAATGAGTGATTAGCAATGACAAACAACGATTAAAATTGAGAGGAAAAAAAAAGAACATATATGAGAGTGATTTAGCAAGGTTGGAGTAGTGAAAACCGTACCTGCAGCACCAGTGACGAGGACGCGAACTGGTTCTTTCGCCATTGTAGAGAGAGAGAAGAAAGAGACTCGGATTTGATCAAATGGGTAAAGAAGAGTAAAGTGAATTTTTTTGTGCTTTATTGGTGGAGGAAGTGACTGCGTTTGTAACGCAACGTCGTCGTGTAATGTAATGTAACGTCTCGATGGTAGAAGTTACGCTTAGGGTTAGGGTTAGCGTTGCGGCTTGGTGGTTTAAGAATAAAATTATAAATTGGGTGGTGAGTTGGCGGATTAATATATTGATAAGTTGCGATTTAAGTGATTTTAAGCTGATTTTTCGGATTTAAAAATATTTTAATTAATTATTAAATATTTACATAATATATAAAATTAATAGATATAATATTTTTATATATATATATATATAATATAAATTAATTTTACATAATATGTTTCATATGCATAATTATTAATTTAAAATAAATTTTATATTTTAAATATCTTATATTTATTTTTATTTTGATATTTTATTAAAAATTAAAAAATATATATATATATATTAATTATAGTGAAACAGAATAATTTAATAAATAAATTATCAATTTTAAAATTTAATTTATAATTGATAAATAAAATTGTGCGATACGATTTTAACATATTAGACGTTATTTTATCGTACAAGTGTTCGAAGAGCAGTACTACAGTGCGCATGGTGCGTTGAATTCGTACTCTTTCTGTTTTTAGTGTGATCCGGTGCACGTGACGACGTATGCATTGCAATTTGCAGGGCTCAGTTCACCTGCTAACAGGGGTGGAGCTCGAGTTGGATCGGGCCGGAAAGTTATCCAAACTCATTTTTAAGTTGTTTTAAGGGTGCGTTTGGGAAGTAAAGTCTTGTTTGGCATGATCTAAAAAAGTTAAAAAGTTATTATCCTATTTAAGTCATATCATCTTATTTAAATCACATCAATTCTCTAACACATCACTTCGAACTCAATCTATACCCAATTCATATTTCATAAAAAATCAAAAAGTGCACTTATTTAGATCATTCCAAATCATCCTTAAACTTTTAATAAAAAAAAGTCATTAAAAAAATTAGAAAGCAAATATATATATATAAATCAAAAGTTCCTCTTCATAATTTTTATTTTATTGTACTTTTTTTAAAATGAAAAAAATCAAAAATACCATTCTCAAACACCTAATTTTCCTTTTTCCTCACATTTTAATGAAAAATATTAAACAAAGTCACTTTCCAAACAAACTCCTAAAGTTTGATTTGAAATTCAAACTTGTCTTCTAAAATTCAACTTAACCATAATAAATTAAGAGACTGGCTTCTCTCTAGTCGTAATTTGGACTAAAGAAAATTGTTTAAGCTTATAAAATTTATTATGAGTCTCGTCTTATGATCAAAATTGTTTATTTTATCAAAACTTGTGTGTATATCATCTATTAAAAAATCAAATCGATCCGATATTCTTAACTTTTTTATTTTATAGAATCTATTTCTAAAAAAATTGACGGTCAATATGTTTTAAAAACATACCATCCATTTTTTGGTACAAATTTGATAAAATAAAAGGGTTACGAATATTATATTGACCTAATTTTTTTTTTACAGATAATATATACATAAGATCCGATAAAATGAACGATTTGAATTATTAAAACAGGGGCCAAAGAGCTCTCTCCAACCTAGATAAGAACCGAAGAAAAGCCTTACTCATAAATTAAAGAGTTTAGATTTTTTTAAATTGACTATTTCAAATTGAGAGAGTGTTTCGGCTTGTTAGGCCCATTTTGAGGCGGACCTTAATGATTCAAACTGTTTATTTTTTAGTGCTCGTTAAGTAAAATGTTCATAAACAAAATTAAAATGATTTTATGTTTGAATCACATTTGTATTTAAAAAAATGAATAACTACTCTTGAAATTATAATTATCGTCTATTTTTTAAAAAATAAATGTATTTCAAACAAATAGTTATTAATATCTAATAAATGAGTCCTAAAAAATAAACAATTTAGGTCGCTGAGATCGATCTTAAAATGAACCCACCAAACTCAAATGCTCTCTTAAATTAGATGGTCAATTTAAGGTAATCCAATCCCTAAATGAAACTTAGATTAGACCCAAATTACATTACTTGAACTGAACCCCAAAAAAAAAAAGGATGTTGAGTGCGTAGGATTGAATTCCGCCATTTTTTTTCTTGGCAGATCTGAGCCAAATACTATTTTGAGAGTCCTCTGCTAATTCACACAGATCCGCAACACTCAATTCAAACTATTAAATCTTCAGCTTTATAATTACAAACCCAAGCCAGTCTAAAGTACACCATGTGTATGCAACACTTACAAATAATCCCCTTTCAAGAAAAACCACCAAACAATAAAAAAAATAAAAATTTCACAAATAATCCCATACAGCCTATAGTTTTTTTTTCTTTTTTACATATCATCACACCAAGGATCCATCCATAATTTTTTATTTTTTATTTTTTATTTTTATTTTTATTTTTTTTATGTTAATCCCCAGAATAAATAGAAACAAAAATCACTCTATCTCAAATATTCACACCCTGGTTTCAAGTTTTGTGTTGGAACAGATGTAAGAGAATATGGGCACCAAGGAACGTCTCTCTCCAAATTTCTCGTACCCTTTATCTAATGCACTCTCAATCATACAACATGATGAGATTCTCGATACACGGAAATCTCAAAGCACAATCATGTGATTGGAAGTGCATTAAAGACTGAAACAAAGATTTTGAATACAAAAGATCCCGTGCCACAGTATCAAAATATGTAACAAATGATTGTAAGCTTTATCTATGCACTTCGAGCCAACATCTCCTGGAAATTAATGATAGATTGCTCCCTTTGAAGATTCATATCCTCCCTGAACTTGGAGATGAATTCCTCAGCCCTCTCATCAATACCCTTCCATGCATCACCAACACCACCACTTGTGCTAGTCTCATTTGCCTTTTTCTCTCTTCTCAAAGTCTTTTCATGATCAATGATCTTGGCACTACTTGTTGAACCCATTTCTTTGGCCTTGCTTGTTCCCTTAGGTTGGTTGGTTTGCTTAGGCCCTTCAAAGAGGTCCTCCACATATATAGCTGCAAAGCGCTTTTGAAGTTGGTGGTGATTGTAGTAGTAGTGATGGTGATGGTCATAGTGAGACTTACATAAGGCGCGAGCACGTACTTTCCGGGGAATAAGGCCACGGATGGAGCGGATAGATTTAAGGCGATGGGTTAGTTTCTTGACGGGTTTTGAAATCTTGACATTATGTAATTTTGATTGGAATATTTGGGTGAAACGCTTCCACGCTTTCTTAGCGGGTAGGAGCTCCTTTACTAAGTTGAAACTTGACATCAATTGTTGGTTATTTGAGTACTAATGACTTTCTTTGGTAGGAAAGATAGAGAGGAAGAGGAAGAGAGTGGTAGTGAGATTTTCTATATGCAGTTTCTTTGCAAAGGCAAATGTTGGTTTTGGAAGGTTTTTATTGAGCAAGCTTGGGCATGGGTTCATTCTTTTCTTGCTCTACTTTGCACATGTGTGGTGTAAAATATCCTTACTTTTCAATGAAATTCCTTCAATGCCATTCTTCAATCATAAGGCTTCTTCCTACTTTCTCAATTCTATGCACAATATATTCACAACAACAATATAACCCTTAAATTATTACATTTGTATCGATTTATCCTCTGAATTATTTTCTTGAACTATTAACATTAGTTTACTTTATCGCAAATTGGTAACAAGTTTAATATTTTTTACGAAATATCACACTTGTCAACACACGTGATTAATTGAGAATACTGTGTCATTTTGAGAAGACAAGTAATAAAACAAATATCTAAATACCACAAAGGACAACCAATTGTTTTAGAAATATTCAATAAAATACAATTAACAACAATCGTAGCAAACTATTGCATTTGAATACAACCAAATTAAGCAAAACTTGTACAAAAAAATTATGTGCTTATAGATGTGATATTTTGTCAAAAATATTAACTTTGTTTATAGTGTAAGATAAAATGAACTAATATCAATAGTTTAAAGGGTATGTCATTACTTCTTTTTTTGGGGGGGGGGGGGGTCAAATGTCCTTGTATTGTATTTTTATTTCTATGAATGGTTTATATTTATGATTTTGTGAAACTATAGGTTTCAAAAAATACTAAATTCAACATTTTTTGGGAAAGAAAAAAAAAGGCAGAGATAGGCACAAACAATTTTGATTTTCAGAATATGATTTTAGAAAATTTTCTACAAAATTAAAAATTAATTTGGTAAAAAAAAAATTAATTTTTTTTATATGGTTTTATATTTTAGAAGGAAAAAAAAATTTAAATTTAAAAAATATCTTTTTAATACTTATATTCATAAACTAATTTTTATATTTTTTAAAATTGGAAATAGTTTTAGAAAATTAAATCAAATATAACTTTTTTATCTCTGTATTTTTTTTTATTTTTTTTTTCTGTAAGTTATGGTTTTTGTAATGGCTTTACGGTGATTATGAGAACAATTTGGGGTGTTTTCTAGGTTAAAAGAACAAATTTTGGACAGAAATGGAGGCCCGAGTGGTAGCGGAGCCTTGGGTCCGAAGTTAAGTTAGTGGTGAAAGTGACATCCTGTCAAATTTCACTTTATATTCTTTTATTGGACTGGAATCCAATGCCCCATGCGTTGCTCATCCCCACATTGCCTCGATTTCAACCTCAAAGGTTTGGATTAGCGAGCTTCATTTGGGTTTTAGAAATGTGTTTTTTTGAGATCTCAGATTTAGCCTAAGTTTGGCTACAAAAAAAAAAGTGCACTTATTTTATCTTTTTATTTTTTTTGAGTCACATCAATCAATATCTCCTCTCTACTTTTTTTACACATAATACAAAAAAAGTTAAAAAAGTACACTTATTTAGTCTTTCTAAACTATGCCTTAATATTTATTAATTTCAATAAATTCTCTGGACCAATTCATATAGGATGCTTTTCTCCCTTTAAATGAGACCCTTTAAGTAAGCAGTGAGATCAGTCCTTTCAAATTAGTTGAGGTGCGCATAAACTAACCCAAATAACTAATTATCACTATATATATATATATATATATATATATATATATATATTGCCTTCATTTCTATGGAAAGAAAACTTGATTTGCATCTTTCTTTCTTACAATTCAAATGGGTTATGTTGTAACTATAACTATATATATATAGTTATGTGGCAACCCAAAAAATAAAAAAATAAGTTCCTTATGTTTGGATTGAATGATTTGAAGAGAAAAAAAAAAATAAAGAGATATGTATTTCTCTTACTTGTTTGAATAACTTAAGTGGAGAGAAATGGGGAGAAATGAAAAGAAGCGGAGAGAAATTCATTTCTCTCATAACCCTCATTTTCGATCTTCCCAAAAGTGGAGAGATTGAGAGAAAAAAGAAACTAATATTTTTATAATACCAATTTTGTACCTGTAAAAATAAAAGAAATAAAATGATTGAAAATATAAAAAGGTTATTTTGGTAATATAATATAAAATATTTTTTTTTCTTTTCTCTTATGAAATCTAACCAAATAAGAAGTAGAGAAATCATAATCATTTCTTTTCTTTTATTTCTTACTTATCCAAACAAGAATGAGAGAAAATCACAAACTTTTCTTTTCTTTTCTTTTCTTTTCTTTTATAACTTAAATAATCAATTTTTTTTTCTTTCCTAAATTTCCAAACATAGTGTTAAACATCGTCACATCAAAAGTAAAAACTCACAATCTGTTGGCTTTTTTGGCTTTCAAAGGTTACTTTCGTAATTATGAGCGTGCCAGCAAGGATCAATCAGTCCTTACAGAATTGTAATTGCCAAACAATTATTCAGACGATTGTGTTATAGTTCTTTCGGCCTCAATAAAGAGGACTTTTACTGGTGGCTTACTGGTAATTTAACTTCAGAAAATTTGAACACAAGAACAGTTAACTAAACTGGAGTATTTCATTAATATGAAAAACTTACAATGATCTCAGTTCCGTAGAGAATTACAGCGGCAATATACTCGACAACTACTCCTACAAATGAAGTGCAGTGCAGAAACTTAAAATACAAGAATATAAAGGACAGGAAATAACACTGGAATATGTAAAGTGATTCTTTAGATTTTTCTTCGTGCCTTCTCTGAGGTCCTTCCTGCTATTTATACTTTCCGAAGATAACCATCAAATCGTACTTCAAACTGTCGAACTGCTCCTCCCTAATTGCTGATCATGCTACCTTATAAGTAGCTCCACTACGCCTTCACTTGCAGTTAGGCTTCCCCCTTATATTCGAATTTGAATGTGAACAACCGTTGAAGCCACGTCACTGTACGTCTCTTTGTTGATCCGCTACTACTCAGATCTTATCACAACCAATATTAATTGCCACGTGTATGATCAGGATCGAAGACCTACCTGGTCTCCCCATATTACCCTCACTTTGTCACGTGTCGAATTGTCACTGGCTTAGTACAAAATGTATAGCCAACATTACCCCCCGCACTAATATACCCAAGACTTGGTGATATTAGTGGATCAGAGTCCCTTTTCCCACGTCTTAGAACGTGCATGGGTTTTGCATCTTCCCAGAAATGCAACTGTCTCACACCATCTGTATTAATACTCTCGTCTTGATCCTTTAAGTACTTTCACTGTCTTATTATTCGAACAGACTGATATATTTTATGGCCAAATTAACTCTTTCCTCCAATGATGAAGCATACGAAGAGTCATATGTCAATGCCATTCCTCGTCAAAAGCATGCATTTATTAGCCACCTTTACCCACCTTTCTATATTCAGGTCATGGACGCCTTTGCAAATTACCGACCTTTGGATTACGAACACATTGCTCTTAATCCTTCGATTCAGAAGGCTACAAACAAAGACATAAGAATTTTCCCTTCTGACCCACCTTTACAGTTCGAACAATCTGCTCTCAAACCTCTGATTCATAAAATTACAAACATGGATTTGAGCAACTCTTCTTCGCAAATTTCTATATGGGATAAAGCTGCAACTTCTTCCTCTTCTGGAGGTTCTGACTGGACAAGCTGGTCAATACCTGAGACTTCTGATTTAAAGGAGCGAATCAACCACCATTTTGTTGAGTTCACTGACCCTTTAGAGTTTCCCTCCTATGCTCGAAGTTCAGTTGTTTATCCTTATGTGCCCATTGACCATCGGCGTAGTCTGGAGGAGAATCTTCTTGTAGCATGGTTTACATCTTCCATGCCTACAAAGATAGTGCACTCTGCTCCTTCTGGCTTACGCCACTATCTCCTTCCGTTTCGCTACCACTCTCCATCAGAGCTTTCTTCATCCCTGCTAGACTTTCCTTCTCTCTGGCCTTTAGTTCAGAATGAACCTTGGCCAACTGTTCTCTGCTGCGGTCCACCTCGTTTTGTATAACTAGTTTTGAATTATGGTCTGACTTTCGATTCTTCTTTTCTCCTATCTGGATCATCGAAGAACTCTCTCCACTTTCTTTTAGGTCTCTCTGGTATTGGGTGTACCTACGCTGAATTTTTCTCCTTTGTGATCTGGAAATAACGGGGACCATATCTGGTTCCTTCGTTCTTGGGTGTTTTAGCAATACCCAGTTATTGGGGGCCACCAAAGGAGGCTTAACCATCCTACTTTGATTTCCAAAATTCCTTTGGGAAGGCATTTCCCTAGGTTTGTTTTGCATCACAAACCAATCTGGGACTCCAGGTACCCATGAACTTACTGACCCAGACGTTGAACCGCCTCTTTCTTCTTTCGTGGTCACCTTCGAGGCTGGCTGTGAAGACAATTGTTTGGCCCTGTCTCCAAGCTTTAAGCCTGATTCAGGTTCTCGGTGATGGTGATCATTTTCTGTCCTTCGTGAAGCTGGCCCAAGGGGCCAATTCCTGGCTTTGATACTAAAACCTAAACTCTTCTCCAGCCTTCTTTCAGAATGACTACTCTCCAACCTGTAATAGTTAGGTGATCTGGACTCATAGAAGGGCCTCTTGCCTTTAGCATATATTCTGTTAACTGCAGGTTCAACCACTAATGGCTGCTGCCTAACATTAGCCGGATACGGCCTTTTGTTATAAGCATTGGTTGGTTTGGGACGCCTCTGCACATCCCTATAATACTGCTTCCCATCAACTGGAAGGCCTTTCAACCACTTATAACTCAGCCTGCACCTGGGACACATTCGTTGCATTACGGCTGCCTCTAGGGAGTCATCATCCAGTGCTTCTTCATCAGAGTCTTCCCTCTGATGTGGGAAATCTCGTCCCATGGCTGGTGGACTTCTAAGGTCTTTTTTGGTTGCTGTCTGGTTGGCCACATGCATCTGTACATTGACTTCCTCCAATTCTTTCAGAGACAAGTTCTGAAAATCTGACATAATGACATTGGCTGCCACCTCTTCAATTTCTAGAAATGGATTGCTATCGATCCCCATGGCTTTTTCAGCTTTGGCTGGGAACTTCAAACTCCCCTTCCGAATTTGTTCTTGGATCCTGTCTCGAAAAACAACACAGTTTTTAGTCGAGTGAGACCAAGAATTATGCCATTTGCAATATATTTTTCCTTTAAGTTCATCAAGAGATGGAATTTTAACACCCTTTGGTAACTTAAGGAAGTTGGCCGCAAGCAAATGATCAAAAATGTCATCTGCCTTAGTTAAATCGAAAGAATATTTCCTGTGGAGATCTTTCTTTTTAAACTTCTGGTCAATTGTTGTATCTTTATGGATTAATGCTTCACAGATCATAGGCTCTTTTCCCACAATCTCTGCTGCATCAATCTCATAATTAGGATCTTTGTAGTATGTCCTATATGATGCATTATTTCGATCCTGTTCCTCTTCTAGTAATGCTTCATATCTAGATACTTTATAAGTCAGTTCCACTAAATCTCTAAACTCTGTTGAATCAAACTTCTTTCGAAGCTTGAACTCTAGGCCATTTTGGGCCAATCTTACAAATTCAGTTTCTGGCAAGATTACTCTACATTTATTTCGAGCCCTCTTAAATCTGGAAATAAACTGAGTAGCCTTCTCTTCAGGCCTTTGACTCAATCTGGCCAAGTCTGCCATGGAAACTTCTGGCTCTGATTGGAAGAACTGGGCATGAAATGCCTCTTCCATTTGCTGCCAAGTCTGGATGGAGCCAGGTGGAAGGTTAATATACCATACAAATGCTCATCCGGTTAGAGAATTTGGGAATAGTCTCAACTTTATATAGTCATGATTGGTAAATTCACCACATTGAGTGGCAAACCTAGCAATATGTTCTACTGTGGATTGGTTTCCGTTCCCATGAAAGAGAACAAAATCTGGTATCCTGAAACCTCTTGGATATTCATGTACCCTATCGACCCATTCTGGGTATGGTTTTCTATACACAAGGGTCTGGACCCCCCGAGCCATTGGTCCACATAACTCCCTAACTATCTCAGTGATCTGGTCCCTAGGGACCATATTTTGTGCCTGCTGAACCACCACTGGGGGAACAAACACAGGATTTGGTGGACAAACTTGTGCTTGTGGTCCTCTTGGTCCATAAGGTGGTACATTTGGGACTGGCTGTCCCTGTGGTAGGGGGTGCTGTTGGGGGTGTAGGTAACCTCTTTGAGCCTGTCCTGCGAAAGGACCCACGAAAGGTGCTGGAACAGGTATTGTATCCCTTCCACTTGTAGGAAAACCTTCCAACCCCCCGGGTATAAATTCGAATACAGGATTATTGTACCCCCTGGTACTAGGTATGGCTTCGAATGTGGGATTTGGAATCATTCTTATGCCATTTTCTTGTACCGGGCCAGATCCACCAATCTGCATGGCTTCACTGTTTAACATTGAAGCATTCTGGCCTGCTACAGGCCTCGAAATGGGTTCGTACCAAGACTGAGGTGGTAATCTTTCCTGAATCTGATTACTAGTTTGACCATTAGAATGTCCATTAGCTTGCATAGGCTGTTTGTCTCTAGCCAATCTTTGCTGAGGGACATTCACCTCCTCTATGTGTCTTACATTCGTTGGTTGGTGGTTATTCATTCGATCCAAAAAGGATACTGCCTACATTTCCATTGTGTTTATTAATTGCTGTCCCATGGCGTCTACCAAGCTGCCCCACGGATTGACTGGCTGAGTAGATGGGACACTGGATGGTCCAATTCCTTGGTCTCGTCCACTATTACGAACAAATGGTATTTGCTCTGAGGTATTGGTCTGTTCGACCATGGGTTCCGATAGGATAGGAGTCTCCACAGGATGTGTTATCACATTATCCTCTGGATTTGATGTCTCCACTTCTCCTTCCACACCTTCTTCCAAACGTTCATTTTCTCCTTGTCTCCTACGTCTAGCCATTTTTTTAAAATGTCCCACTGGGCGTGCCAAAAATATATGTTGGCTTTTTTGGCTTTCGAAGGTTACTTTCGTAATTATGAGCGTGCCAGCAAGGATCAATCAGTCCTTACAGAATTGTAATTGCCAAACAATTATTCAGACGATTGTGTTATGGTTCTTTCGGCCTCAATAAAGAGGACTTTTACTGGTGGCTTACTGGTAATTTAACTTCAGAAAATTTGAACATAAGAACAGTTAACTAAACTGGAATATTTCATTAGTATGAAAAACTTACAATGATCTCAGTTCCGTAGAGAATTACAGCGGCAATATACTCGACAACTACTCCTACAAATGAAGTGCAGCGCAGAAACTTAAAATACAAGAATATAAAGGACAGGAAATAACACTGGAATATGTAAAGTGATTCTTTAGATTTTTCTTCGTGCCTTCTCTGAGGTCCTTCCTGCTATTTATACTTTCCGAAGATAACCATCGAATCGTACTTCAAACCGTCGAACTGCTCCTCCCTAATTGCTGATCATGCTACCTTATAAGTAGCTCCACTACGCCTTCACTTGCAGTTAGGCTTCCCCCTTATATTCGAATTTGAATGTGAACAACCGTTGAAGCCACGTCACTGTACGTCTCTTTGTTGATCCGCTACTACTCAGATCTTATCACAACCAATATTAATTGCCACGTGTATGATCAGGATCGAAGACCTACCTGATCTCCCCATATTACCCTCATTTTGTCACGTGTCGAATTGTCATTGGCTTAGTACAAAATGTATAGCCAACACAATCATAAACAATTGTCCTAATATTATACTAGTGTCTTGAATTTCAGTGATAATTAAAAAGTCATTATAAAATTTACATAAGTATTCAAAAAAAAAAAATCACCCCAACATTCAATAATTTGTTTGTTGTTTTTTGGGTGGGTAATAATTTGTTTGTTCTAATCTTCTAAGGTTAAGTGCTTTTGGAATGTTAAAGATGTTTTTGGGTGTACGTGTTAGAAGATTTTTGTTATGCCTTTCTTGACCCCTCCTAGTGGGATAAACTCATAATAAGGTCTGTGCATAAAGGATTTTGAAGAAGGCAACCTCTATCGCGTTAAAAAAAAAAAAAAAAAAAAAAAAAAAAAAAAAAAAAAGCAGCGATTTCTCTCGAAATAATTCATAAGATCATCTCCAATTACCTGTTATAATTTTTGTTAAACTAAAATTGGACAAGATTTTTTTAAAAATTCATCTCCAATAGTATGACAAAACTATTATCAAATTATATTAAAGTTAAACAAACTTTTAAATTTAATATTAAAGTATGACAATTGCCAAAATTTGACTTTACTCTTTCTTTGGCCCCGTTTGGTAGAACTGTGAGAAAGTAATTATAACTTATAACTTAACAGCTTATAACTTATAACTGTGAACATAAGCTGATTTTTGACTTATAAATTAAGCTTCTCCTCCCCCACTCAAAGAATAAGTTGATTTTTGACTTAAAAAAAGTTATAAACTGTATTGTTAAGCTAAACCAAACACATCAAAATAGCTTAAATTAAACTAAAAGCTGAAATAAGTTGGAAATAAGCCCTACCAAACAGGGCCTTTGTATCTCTCTCGGGCTTACAAATTGCATTTTTATTTAACATTTTGACATAAAATAAAAGAAATAATATTTGTATCATTAAGGAAAATTATAAAATTATAATTTTGACAATATAGCATGTTGAAATTTGATTTTTAATATTGTTATTTTGACACCAACCACTGACTATACTCAAAGAAAAAGAAAAAGGACATCAATGCCTTCCCCCCAATAAACAAGGCACTTGCATACAGTTTAAATTTGTTACATCCTCAAAGTAAAAAAACATAAATTTTAATTGATTCAAAATACCTAAATTTATAATTTTAGTTGGGGTTCAGACAACTTTTAGATGTGAGACTCATAATTTTAGACATATCAAATTCTATACTTTATTCACATGCTCTCAAAATTTAGGAATTGAGGTGGCTGCTGTGCGAGGTGCACAGCAGTTACTGCTGTGCAGTCAATTGGACACTTTTCGGGGTCTATTTTGATAATTCAAACCGTTCACATTTTAGAATACATCAACTACAACGTACCTGTAAAAAATCAAGTTAATCGGATATCGTTTACCCATTCATCTACTCACATTTGTATTCAGTTTAATACTTTAAATTACAATTGTTATTTATTTTTGTAGATACAAATGTGAGTGGATGAATCGGTAAAAGATATCCGATTAACTCGATTTTTTACAGGTATGTTCTACTTGATGTATTCTAAAATGTGAACGGTTTGAATTATCGAAATGAGCCTCGAAAAGGGCCTAATTGACTGCACAACAGTGGCTACTGTGCATCCCCGCACAGCAGCCACCCCAATTCCCAAAATTTATGAACAAATTTATAATCCATGTGAAGGCAATGAATGCATCCTAAATTTTCTCCATGTTGTGTTTTTTAAATCCTACAGAGACGCACACTATGTGGACGGCAAGCCTTGTGGATTTCCAACTTGTAAAGATTGCATGTCTATTTGCCACTATTTTGCCAAGAAAAAAAAAAAGCAATGGTCTCTCTAGCTTGGGTCCGGATCCTCTAGAGTGATCCTCTAGAGTGATCCCTTATGGTGCAACACGTGTCCCATTAATGTATCCAACGGCTGAGATGATCCTTCTTCAAAACGGCGTCGTTTTGGTGAGCCAGACCCAAAAAAAAAAAAAAAAAAAAAAAAATTGCAGAGTTGCTGCAGATCGAGTCGAGAGGAGGAAGAAGAAGAAGAAAATGGATTTGAAAGGAGGAGGAAGAAGAAAATGTAAGAAAACTGGAAGAAGAAAATGGATTTGAAGAAGAAAAGTTTTTTTGCTGTGTTGGGTTAATGGGTTTGGTTTGGTCGCTCAAGAAGTTCATCACCATGGATGAACTTCCATTTTCTTCTGTGAGCCAGACCCAAAAAAAAAAAAAAATTGCAGAGTTTTCTTCTTCCTCAAAAAATTTTCTTCTTCCTCAAATTGCAGAGCCAGACCCAAAAAATTTTCTTCTTCCTCAAATCTTCTTCCTCAAATTGCAGACCCAAAAAAGTTTCTCTCAAACCCAGAGTTTTCTTCTTCCTCAAATCTGTTTTCTTCCGATTTCTCTCAAATCCATTTTCTTCTTCTTCCTCCTCCCTCTCAATCTGCAACTCTGCAACTCTGCAAATTTTTTTCTTCTTCTTCCTCTCCCCGAATCTGGGTTTTCTTTTTTTTTTTTTTTTTTTTTGAAAGTCTTCACCAAAACGACGTCGTTTTGGTGAGGCTTAACCACAGCCGTCCGATCATCCACTTTAGGAGATCACTCTAGAGAGTTACTCTAGAGGATCCGCTCGCCTCTAGCTTTGCTTTACAGCCCTAAAGTAGACTCCTTTATTTTTTTTAGTACATCCTAAGGAGACCCTTTACATCTAAATAAAGCTCCTTAAAATTATGTATGGTTTTATATATTTGCAATTGACTATATCTTGTTATTTGACCAAAATTGTGATGGTCTTGCTCTTTTACTTTGCCAATAGTTGATCTTCCAAGCTTTGTTGGTGTTCATTACTATTGTTTTTAAAATAAAATAAAAAACAAATAATTTATAGGCAAAAAAATTCATTGGTATAACATAGGTGAGTATAAAAGAAGTACATCAATATAAAAAGGCTAACAAAAAAAAATCAAGAAACATATCCCAATTAAATCAGTACATACTCCAAATTAACCATGTGCAAATTCAAGGTCCAATCAAAACAAAGTTGGCAAGCATATCAAAACATTTGAGAACTACCCTCACAACACAATTAAGGGACATCATTCGGCCTGAAGGTCTGTGGCTCAACCCAACCAAAGGAGGCTTGGGTTCGTCCTGCGCGTAAGGTTTGAAACTCAGCATGTGAGCTCGACAAAATATATATATTAAAAAGAAAAAGAAAAAAAGATTTAGAAACAAAAAAAACCAAAAAAACAAAAAATAGATCTCTATCTTGGCCTGTTGGGTAATGTCGTGATCCGGCCACAAGGCCTTCCCTTGGCCTGTGAAAATGGCTAGTTGGCCCACTACTAGAAGCTAATTTGACAAAGTTGTTTTTAAGTGATAAGTGAAAATAAATTCCCACCAGCCACTATTAATAGTCAACATAAGACAATGTTAGAGAAAGAAAATAGGGCATTTATTGGTATACTTAAACCATCCAACTAGTCATAATTGTCGTCTAACATTGCAAAGTCTAGTTTGGTACATGTTGATAGGTATAAGTGATAACAGAGAAGAAACTTGTATATCGATTACTAAAGTTAATGAATCAAAAGCTGAGTACAAATATATAATCTAATAAAACAAATCCTAATAATCTAAATGACTAAACTACCCTGAATGAATAATGTACGAGCACAGAAATAATCTTCTCGTATAATCCTGTTGATCAAGTTTGCACTCCTCCAAACATTGTCACTTTATCATTTGAAAACACAAACGTGAGCTAGCCGGTGGTGGTATGCTAGAAACCTCTCTCACGCCTAAGTCAACAAAATAGACAATAGACACAAAAGCTCTGTGTATTTGAGAATAGGAATTGTGATACCTGTACATAGATCCCGTTATGAGCTTTTATAGTTTCTACCTGGCATAATCCTAATGGGACCCCAACTCACCCTATGAGAGTCCTCCCAAAAAGCACACTCCCAAGGATAAATGACTATCCTGATAACGCCATACTCACTGCTAACCAAGTGAGATGGTTCAAACCTTAAACATCGGCTCGGTAGCACACTCAACTGAGCTACCATGGCCCTGCTCTACACTGGACAGAACCAAAGTGATTTTAGACCGAGACAAACTTCAGTACAGTACACTATAAATCATACCCCAATCCGAGCTACTAGTCACATCTAGTCCGGTTGTTCTAGTCCGGCTTTTCCAGTCCTTGGATCTCAAGACCAAGCTATTTGAAGCCCTTAGCTCGACCAGAAGCATGCCCATACAAACTGATGATTTTAATCAGCTTGACCCAAATACCTAAAACAAAATAGACCTAGCTCGGCCTAGTCTACGCATATAAACTACCCTCTCAAATAATATAAAATACAATAATTCACACCCCCTTCAAACTAAGGATGTGAACGCAGAGAGTATCGAAAGTTTGCCAAGAAGAAAATGAAAATGAGCAACAGTGTGAGTCTTTGTAAAAAAAATTGGCCAACTGAAAAGAGAAGGGAACTAAAGGGAGAGTAATAGTGCCAGCCTAAAGATGTTGTCTGACGAAGTGACAATCTATTTCAACATGCTTTGTCTGCTCATGGAAGACTAAATTATGGGCAATCTGGATAGCACTCAGACTATCACAATATAATGAAGTCGAATCAGAAAGAAAGACACATATAAGAAAGAAGCCATTAAAGCCAAACGATCTCAGAAGTTGCATGAACCATGGCACGATACTCAGTCTCAGCAATTGAACGAGCAACAACGGACTATTTCTTACTCTTCCAAGATATGAGAGAATCTTCAAAGAAAACACAAAGACCAGACATGAATTTGCGATCAGAGATGTCACCTGCCTAATTAACATCAGCATAGGCACGAAGAGTCAAGTCCGAAGAGGCAGAGAACAACAGACATTGGAACAAAATGCCACGAAGGTAGCGCAGAGTACGGAGTAAAACAGTCCAGTGTGTGTAACGAGGAGCAGAAACAAACTGACTAAGAATGTGCACAGCATAGGAGATATCTGAACGAGTAACGGTGAGATAAACAAGGCACCCAACCAGCTCGCAACTTAAGAGGAGTGTCGATAATTTTGTCATCGGTGAGACTGGCATGAGAAAAAATATCACAGGCATATTTAGTCTAAAAGAGAAGATTACCCAGTAGGAGAAGTAACAATCTCAATACTAAGAAAATACCAAAGAGACCCCAAATCCTTCATCTCGAACTCCTGAAACTATAACGCCCCAACTCTTCACATGTCATCGATATTGTCCGCTTTGGGCCATGCCCGCACAGATTTATTCTTCCTAGTGGGTCACCCTTTCCAGAACTACTCCAACCTAAGCACGCTTACCTGTGGAGTTTTATTAGGGATTTTACCACCCAAGAAAAGGCCTTGATACTATATAAGGGTCCAGGTTTTTGCTTTTATAGCCTAGGAACTCCTCCTTCATTCCTAATATGGGACACCGGGACTTTACAATTCACCCATTTTAGGGCTGCACATCCCCATGCAATAGCCTGCCAGCTCACAAGCCCGCCCACACGCACCAAGAGACGCTAGGGGCCTACACTCGATGCTCCAAAAAGTAAGCTTTGATACCATTTGTAACGACCAAACCCTTCACAGGTCATCGATATTATCCGCTTTGGGCCATGCTCGCATGGATTTATTCTTCTTAGTGGGTCATCCATTCCAAAACTATTCTAGCCTAAGCACGCTTAACTGTGAAGTTCTGTTAGGGATTTCACCACCCAGGAAAAGGCCTCGATGCTATATAAAGGTCCAGTTTTTACTTTTATAGCTTAAGAACTCCCCTTCTATTCCTGATGTGGGACATCGAGACTTTACAGAAACAATTGATGCTTAAGATCCTTAATAGTACTATAATTAGAGCCAATGATGATCATATCATCCACATATAAGAGAATGAGAACAAGGCCAACATAAGTGTGCCGAATAAAGAGAGCATAATCATGATGGATAGGGTGAAAACCAAGCTAAAGTGCAACAGAATGAGAACGCTCATACCAAGCACGAGGAGACTGCTTGAGATCATATAGAGCACAGCGAAGATGACAAACCACACCAAGAGGGTGAGAGAGACCCGGTAGAGAGTGCATATACACTTCTTCAGCAAGATGCTGATGTGGACCGAAAGGTACCACATTGAGGTCGCTTAAGTTACATTTATACTCTTTCAATTTTGTTTATTTGGTAGAGATGATGTGTTTTGTGCACTTGTACAGATTTGGCAAGAAATATGCAAATTTAATAAAAAATGGCACGAAAACAGATTATTCGTGCGAGAAGCAAAAAATTCGAGCCAGCCACCTCACCGCACGTACAGCCAAGCTTCACCACACGTGCGGCCCACCACTACTTGAGCAGCCCACATGGGCGCTCGAGCGGCCCACCTAGGGATGCGTACGCATAATTTTTGGTTTGTTCTGTTGAGAATAAAAGGAAGAAAAATAGGCTAACCTAGGGTTCTAAAAAATTCAAGGAGAAAAATGAGGCTAGGGTTTGGGAAAATGTGATTCTCCGACATACCAGGTGTCGTCTAGCTGATGGTTTCCCCAATCTTCATCTGTGTGGGCAAGACATAAATCATCGTCTTCCCACCACATTCCATCAGTGACCGACAGACACCTGTTCTGCTCCGGTATGATCGTACTCGCAGTACCTTCTGCCCGTATGCCTGCAGCATCTTCTATTTTTGTGCACACAGCATCATCGGCCCCTTTATGGGCTTTTGCCTTTCTGATTCTCTCGGAATCCCAAAACTTTTCTTGTTCCGCCTGTGTCAGTGTGGTTTGTTGTTCAACTTTCTGTGCATCCACAATGCTCAAGTCCCGAGCGAAATTCTTCGTACCGGCGCTCTCCGGCAATGTAACCTGACTTTCGGCCCGTCCGGCCACAGTTGATACTCTCGCCCCTGCCGGGCCCTGTTCTGGTTGGGCCTCTTCCACCACATCTAGTTGATCATCCAGCCATCTAGTGGCCTCTACCGATTCCTCATAATCAAACTAGTTGACTGCCGCGCCCCTTGATTCTTGGTCATCGAAAAACTGTAGGTTGGCAAAGTCCTCCTCCACAGCTGCCAAATCATTTGCCCCTTGCTCAAATCTATCCCCCTGGATCACAGACAGCTCTTCCTTCTCTAGCAATTCTATACCCAGCCCAATCTGGCCTGTTGTCAAGATGTACTCACTTGGATCGTAGGCTTCCTCAGCAAAACTCTCAGACTGTTCAATCCCATACTCAACAATTCCATTCTTTTCTGAAGTCTGCCCTGCCCCATCTTTGATGGTCACCACCGTCGGCTCTGGTTAGGTTGTGGAGATGTCCAACATACACAAAGAGTCGGTGCAGTCAGGAAGGAGCACCTCCGGCTTGGATAGGTGGGATGGGGTGATATAGATACTAGGATCGTAAGATGCAACCCCAGTTTGGATAAAATTGATTCTATTGGGAGGGGGAGCTTGGTTATGCGGTGAGAGAGGATTGGTTGTGACATTGGGTTTGTCGGGAGGCGCAATCACCTGCTTGTCAATAAGATCCTGGATCTCGTGACGCAATCTAAAACAACAATCGGTGTCGTGACCGTGTTGCTGGTGATACGCGCAGTATTTTGCTGGGTCATGAGAGGGAGGGAGTGGATTTGGTAGTGGCCTCGGCTCCAGGGGTTTCAAATGCTTTTTCCTGATTAATACACCCAGGGCTTTGGACAGGGGCATGTATAAGGGTGTGAAGGTTCTTTGGCCTCTAGGTTGGTATTTGGTGGTTTGGGTGTTACTTCCGGATGCACCGGAGAAGGGCGTGGCTGCCATGGGTCTTGGAAGGGGAGGGGGAATGGTGGTGACCATGCTCACCTCTGAAGCTCTTGCAGTTGCAGTGCCACTCAAGCCTGCATTGTTGTTACGGTTGAAAGTCCTCCTTGGTTGCTCCCTATCTTGGTCGATCAGACCCTGTTTCATTGCATCTTCAATCTGTACCCCCATCTCGTGCAGATCTAAAAAAGTGGGGAAGGGGAGTACAATCATCTTTTGCATCAATTTTGGCTGGAGATTGCGCACAATCATCCTGATTTAGTCTTTATCGGTGGGCCTTAAAGTCATCACCGAGGCCTTCGCCCTCCACCGGGTCACGAAATCTGAGAAACTCTCCTTGGACTCCTGCCTTGTTGTTTTGAGATCACGAGTTGTAATCTCAATTTGGGTGTTGTAAGAGTATTGCGCAACAAAGGCTTCAGCCATTTCATCCCAACTTCGCTTGACATCGTCCTCCAACTTTGCATACCAGATGGTGGCTACACCCGACAGGGTCCGGCCAAATAGTGAAAGCTTCTGGGATCTAGTTAGGCCCATTGGCTGCAGTATATCTGAGAATAGCCGGAGGTGGACCATGGGATCCCCAGACCCGTCAAAGCAATCGATCTGCAGCATTTTAAATCTATCCGGTAGTGTCACGGCCACATCGGTATATCCGTCTTCGATATCCGGAATAACCTTTACCCCTTGTGATTTCTTAAAAAGCTTCTCGAGCTTGCTCAATTTCAGCACTGTTGGGTCTATTTCGAACTCGAAGGGAGAGTCCGGTTGGTTGATAGGCGTAGGCGCCTTGGACAGTTGAGGCAGAAGTGGGGGCGGAGCCGGCCCCATTGGAAGGTCTGTGTCCTCCTGGACGTTCTGGACATTTGGCAAGGTGTTCCGGGCATTTGGCAGGACATTCTGGACAGTTGGTGTCTGCTCTGGTAACGGGATCCCTGGTGGGGGAGGAACTGGATGTGAGGCTGACGCGCCGGCTTGCTGCTGGAGCCAGGTAATTAGCTCCGCCTGCTGGGCCATGATTGTGACCTGCTGTTTAGAGAATTCCGCTTAGCGGACAGCATCCTCCTGTATTTGCTTCATGCTCTCTTGGAGCTGACGCATCATTTCCTCCATTCCGGCTACGCTTTGCTGATCCTGCTGACTGACTGGTATGTGTATTTCTATGGCAGAAACTAGAACTTCAGCCCGACTGTTCACTGCTAGGGTAGACCACTGTTCTGGTAACCTCTGCTCAGACACACTGCGTTTTCTTGGCCTTCTTCTGACAACTGGGGGTAGATAATGAAACACTGGCTGTCCGTCGACCAGATCCTCGGATCGATTGAGCCGACGACCTCTTGTCCAAAGTGCTTGAGGAATATCTACTAGGTCGGAAGCAATTGTGCTAAAACTGCCCTAGTAAAAAGATAAATAAAGCAATAAGGAAATA
Source organism: Camellia sinensis (assembly GCF_055761805.1). Lineage (NCBI taxonomy): Eukaryota > Viridiplantae > Streptophyta > Magnoliopsida > Ericales > Theaceae > Camellia > Camellia sinensis. The sequence goes on from NC_138967.1 coordinate 32,873,940, forward strand.
AATAAACAGATAAACGGACAGCATAACAGCTTAAAGTAAATGCACAACACACAGCCGGGCATAACAACACACGGTCGGTAAGCTGAACACACACTGTCCTCAATCACTGTCCCCATAGACTGAATCTGATACCCGTAGATAACTGATTCTCAAACACTGACTGATGCCCGTAGGCCTGATGCCCCAAACTTGCAAACTGATACATGCAACCCCTGTAGAGACACACTCTGACAGCACATAACAGATAATTGAGAGCCAAAACACCCCTATGTTGGGGGAGGGTTTCCCTGTCCTATTTTGTCAGGAGCTAGGATTTCACTACGCACGCAGCGGTTTCAAACAACCTATAAACGGGTAAGCAACCTGTCCTAGTTGGGAATGGTCACTATGGATCCGAATATGCACTAAGTCGAATGGTCAAAAAGGGTGCCCCGGTAAAACCGGGGTTTGTGTTCCCATACTGGCAGAGCCCATAACCGGTCAGCCTTATGGTCATGCCTTGACAAGACAAGCCTCCGGCAAACCGTTCAGGAATAGCAGATGGCAAACACGGTGTCCTAGGCGCACCAATGCAAATGCAATGCAAAGAAACAGACAAGTGTAGTCAAAAACAGATATCATGAGTTCGAGTCAAGTTCTCTAACTCCCCAGCGGAGTCGCCAGTAACTGTAGACGTCCTCGAACGCCCTGGAAGGAACGAGTCCCCCCCGTTCCGTTCGATATTGGGCTCACTACAGTTCAGGACTCTCAAATTGTCACGGTTCTTAATCTGAACCAAAGAGTCCAAATCCGGCAAGTCGTTTTGAGAAAACAGATTTTTTTTGAAGGAAATGCCAAACATGGACTGCTTTGTCAGATACAGAGTCGCCACCTAAATGTTTTATTTTGGAAAAATTTAGGAAACCCTGACACGTTTGCCTAAGGCCACGTGTCCGTCATCACCAAAGTTGCCTCGGCTCGGGAACTTGGGTACGATTGGGGAAGGTCACTTCGTGAGCACCCCCGCTCGCCCGATCAAAGATCGGCCTCTACTAACCATGATATCTAGTTTTGAAAACTTTATGCATTCTTATTCCGGTTATTAGCCTAGATTTACTATGTGATGCGCACAGCATACAAGTATAGACTGGATCGCCTGAATTGGAACAAAACATTTCATGTTTGTTTGTTTGAAAATGGTTTGATGGTGCTACCCGCAAGTAGGCTAAGACGTGGATTTGCCACCCTCAGGTAGGCTTTAGAAAATATGATTTTGCCACTATCTAGTAGGCTTAAAACTCATAGTGAATGAATTGTTCCAATCCAAATAACCCAACCTTCACCTATAGGCATTCAGGCAGTTATATCACATAAGCATATAGCCTCATGGTAAACATGCCATTCATGGCAGTCACTCACACGCATGCAAGGATGCTAAAGCATAGAACTTACCGAGTACTCCAAGCCAAAACAAAAGCTAATTAGAAATCCATGCATGATCCTAATTATACAGAAATGCCTAATGCAACACATGCAAAAATGCAACTATAGCAGGCTCGGCTATTCTAGACATGGCATATGAAATGCTACAGCTAACATGTATTCAACTTGGAATTGAAAATATAATGCAGTTGGTATGATGCGCCGAGCCCGGTGCATGCAAAACAGATGAATGAATGCAAACATGCTGTCATACTGTATGCTAATTGAAACATGCCCTAATCTAACCATCATAAGCAGGTAAATAAAAGGGAGAAAGACGTGGGGTTGGAAGACATACATCACACACACACACACTTATTACAGTTGTGCCCTCGCGCAGAGGGTCCGAATAAATAATATACAGTCCCAAATAATTACAGTCTAAATATGTACAAAACCCTAATTAATTAACAAATTAAATTAGGAAAGCAATAAATTGACATGCGAGCCAGAGACTGCCTCAAATCTGCTCCGGATGACGAATGATGCATGCTCGAGTTGCCTTGTGCAAAAATTCACTACGATGCCCCAATATGCCTCTGTTTGCAATTGTTCTTGGAATGCGTGCCAAGCTCCGGAAGGCTGCTGATTTCTGATTTGCTGCAACAGAGAGCAACAAAGGGGCATGGCAAAGTATTTTCACATATGTATGCATGACTGCTCTTCGGGGAGTGTAGTCCTCCATCCTTGTACCACCAATCACGCATATCGATGCATGATGGCTGAGGAGTCGAATTGCACGACTCAATATGAAATGAATGCACATATAAACACAACAAGACCTAAACTCCATCATGGATAATCCGGAGTGTCGGTGTCTGGGAATTGAGACACGTTCCGTCACTCGAAGTACAAAACGTCCCTCGTTTCCCGTGCTCGGGCTAACTCCTATCCCAAGCACAATGCAATACGCATGACATGCATGAATGTAACTAATATACAATCTAGCATGCACAATGCTATGAGATGGCATACACAATGCACGATGTAACAAGGCATACACAATGCTCTAACATACAACCTAGCATACGTAATGCTATGGAATGAAATGGCATACACAATGCACAATGGACTTACACCAACATGAGCGGACCTCAGCCACACTCACATCAGTAGCCATGGGATGAAAAAAAAGACTCTCGAAATACGTGCACGCATGCACGCAAACTGAGGACCGATCCTAAGGCACAAATGCCACTCTAACAAGGCATGGCGAGGCACAAAATATGGCATACAAACATGCAAGTTTCAGCACTAAAATGTGATGCAAAATGATTCCAAAACATGGAAACATGGCACCCGATGCATGGAATGGCCCCGAAACACAAAACTAGGCATACGTATTGGCCTATAGCTATACAAAACATGCATTATTTGATCATGAAGCATGAAGAAAGATGCAAGAAAGTCCCAAAACATGCATATTTCCAGTTTATAACAAGTCCCAAAAATGAATGCAAATAGGGCTAATCTATCATGCAAAAATGGCCCCAAAATAGAGATTAAACACAAAGGGACAGAATCTGGCCCCAAATAGCAAAGACCCTTTCAACAAAGTTGAAGAGGGGCTCAAAAAAAGGCACTTTACAGTTTACATCAAGCCACGAAAATAATCACAAGTAAGGCCAAACTATCATGCAAGAAAAGGCCTAAAATAGGGATAAAGAGACAAGTGGCATCTGCTGTTCTCAAACAGAGGTGAGCCCTTCAATAATGTTGAATAGGGGCTCAAAACAAGAGATTTTACAGTTTATGTCAAGATTCAAAACATCTCACGAATAGGCCTAAAGTACTATGCAAAAATTGGCCTAAAAGAGAGATAGAGATGCAAGTGATAGCAGGAGGCCTCAAATAGAGGAGAGTCCTTCAACAATGTTTAATAGGGGCTCAAAAAAAGCTATTTTACAGTTTATGGAAAAGTCCAAAACAACTCACAAACAGGCCAAAAATACTATGCAAAAATAAGGCCTAAAATAGAGTTAAAGAAGCAAATGATAGCAGGAGGCCTCAAACAAAGAAGAGCCCTTCAACAATGTTGAAGAGGGGCTCAAAAAACGCTATTTTACAGTTTATGAAAAAATCCAAAACAACTCACAAACAGGCCAGAAATACTATGCAAAAATAAGGCCTAAAAGAGAGTTAAAGAAGCAAGTGATAGAAGGAGGTCTCAAACAGATAAAGACCCTTAATCAAACATGAAAAGGGGCTCAAAATATGACTATTTACAGTTAGGGTCGGAGCCCAAAAATGCAAGAAACTAAGGCTTATATACAAAGCAAAAAAAGACTAGAAAGGGAAGAAAGTGACTCACCCTTGTAGACCAATGCTTCAACAACTTTTGAGCCAAGTTTGGGAGTTCTTCACCTCTGGAAAACAGCCTCAAGTTGCTGGAATGGAGGATGGAGGCCTTGTGCTATGAGGTGTAGGGTAAATGGTGTAGGGCTAAGGGTGTTTTGAGGCTTGGAAGAGAGGGAGAGTTGTATGCAATGGCCTTAAACCAATTTTGTAACCCCTCAAAATGCAGCTAAGGGGCTGGTTATATAGGCAAAGGAGGGGAGGAAAAAGGGGGGGAAATGAATTCAAATTTCCCCCCAAAAGGGCACCCCCCCGGATACAAGATCTGGGGGAAAAAAGAGGTCACAGCTGGAAGGAACAGGGTGTGGGGGTCATGGCCGGCCAGGTTTTGGGGGTTCAGGTGGTCGGCCGACCACCTCCCATGGCCGGTCGACCAAGGGTCAAAGGGGTCAAGCAAAATTACTGGTCGGCCACCTCATATTGGTGGTTTCCCATGTGTGCACAACACAACTATGTGATTGAAACCCAAAAAAAGTGAACCAGGAGAGAGAAAAGACCATTTTTTAGAGGGGGTCAAAAGGGTCAGGAACAATTACTGGTCGGCCACCAAATATTTGTGGCCTCTCAGGTGTGTACAACACAAATATAGGGTTTAGGGTTCAAGAAAGTGGCCCCGGGGTGGTCAACATTGACTTTCAAGTGAGGAAAATGGGCGTCGGAGAGCGATGAAGAGATAAAACTGGTTTTTCGGAACAATGGCTGGCCTCCCACCCTCCTACAAGCTTCCTAACTATGAAAATAAGGTCTCCACCAAAAATGAACCAAAACGGATGCAAAATAGAGGTTCGAGGACCGAAACGTGCGGCCCGGGGCCCCGAAAATGGGCTGTTAAGCACCGAAGGTGGCGTTCGACCACGAAGTTGGTCTCTCGGGCCACAGTGTTCCTCAAAAGGGAGGAAATAAGATGTATGCCAAAAACCGGAGCAAACGGAGGTGGTTAAGCGGTCTCGAACCGAGGCACACGGCCGTCGGCTCCGAAAAACTAGAAACCGGGCTCCAAATGGGAAAAATAGCCTACGACCATGAAACGTAGCCTACGGTCACTGAGAGATGATCTATGAGACCTCTCTCTCCCCTCGGAAAGAGAAAATAGCAAAAACAGAGCCTGGTTCGCAAACCGAGGCAAGGCATGAAAGAGTCCGGAAATCCGGAGGCAAGGCTTGCAGCCGGGACTCTGAAACTTCTGAACGAGCGCAATATGCAATATCACTGAGCGCTCAACTGGTTACGTCCGATTCTTAAGGTCGGTCAAAAATGAGGTGTCTACAGCAACTAAAATATGACTTTTGACGACTAAAAATTTAGTCGCCAAAAGCGTAATTTGTTGTAGTGAGTCCGAATCCTTGGCCGCCCATTTTTGCGGCTATTCCTGCGGTGCCCCAAAACGACAACGTTTTGGGGCAAAATTTCAATTAAAAAAAAAAACAGAACAAAAGCAAGGAAGGAAGAAGGGAGAATAAGGAAGGAAGAAGGAAAGAAGAGAGCTCTCTCTCCAGTGAATACTGGTGGTGGTAGTGTGTACAGTGCTCACCAACAATCAATCTCCACCGTCGAAGGAGATCACCCAGCTACCCCCCCTCTCTCTCTCTCCCCACTTGTTATCGACCTTCAAATTCACATTTTGAAATTGAACTATAGCAATGGTTCTCTTTGCAACTAATTCATGAGCTTTGAATAACATTGAAGATAAATTTGGATTTGAATTGGATGTGATTTTGAGAATCTTCAGATGGATCAGCCTGCGATGATCAACTGCGGTGCGTTTTAGAGTGCGAGTGCAGCTCCGTACAATTTGGCCAAGATCTGGCCATTTAGGATCAACAACGGTGACTCCGAATGTGCATTGGACTTGATGAAGGTGTGGTTTGGGTAGAGTTTGGATCAATTTGAAAATGCGAGTATGAAACGCGAAGTTTCTGGCAATGATCTGATGGTTCTGGATCACAGATTGGCTTGGAGTGGTGGTTCGAGAAAGCGGCGTGATGAAACCCACTCTTCCCTCTCTCTCCTCTTCTCCAAAACCTCTCAAACTCTGAAACCCATCTTTCTCTTCACCACCTTCCCTTCTTCCCTTCTTGCTTCCTTCTTCTCCATTCTTCCTTCATTGCTTCTGTTCAGTCTTTTGCTTTCTTTTTTAATTGAAATTTTGCCCCAAAACGACGTAGCTTTGGGGCGCCGCAAGAATGGCTGCAGGAATGGGTGGCAGAGAATTCGGACTTGCAATTTAGAAGATAGTTATTCATTGTAGCCAGGTCCTCAAGTTTCTCAATCGTGCTTGTTTCAATTGTCGAAGATTGGTCAATTTGAAGAGATCTTTGACATCACATTGGCTTGAATCAAAGTTTTCCAGTGCCTCCACGTTGCTCAAGCCATCCATTCTAAGTAATCTACCTTGTGTACAAAAGAAATCCCACGGAAGGTAAAAGACTCAACTTTTCCAACTTCCATAACACATTTGGCACACCAAACTTAATTTCTGCCCTTAAATCAAGAGTTTGCAAGAATCTTAAGTTGCCTACAGATGGTGGCTACTCCTTGAACAAGAACCTTCTCAAACTCAAGTACCCCAAATGGATTAGATATCCTGTTGCTTTTGGTAACGTGATTGAGTCCAAAAAAAAAAGAGCCAAATCCTTTAAGATTTAAAACTTTAACCAATTTGAGATCACCATTAGAGAAATGGGATTTCATTTGTTCCCAAAATGGTTCAGTACATTCAACACTATTGAAGAGCAAAACTGACCGAATGTTCTTCTCTTGCTCAAAGGAAGGACATCTATCTGCATCACAATCCATATAGATGGCAAGTCCGTGTATTTTACTAGTTGATGACATTGCTATGGATGACGAAGAGAAGTGTTCTCCTTGCTAGCCCCGTCGATAATCAATGACTCGAAATTTTTTTTGTTCTTTTACCTTTTCAAACATAACTCTCACATGAGGTCATGAAACCGTCAAGTTCTAAACCTCTTACTGCTCGTTGTTAGGTACTCCTCCACTTCTTGCACTTGAACTATACACATGTGCCAATTCACCCAATAAACTTTCAGCTACGTCCAACAATGTTTGTTCTTCTTTTATGTCCTCCTCTAATCACTACAAAAAATTAAGGTTTTGGGGATTAAAATTTAGGGACAAAATTATTTTTTAAGGCCTAAATATTTTTGTTGCAAAAAATGTCATGATTATATTTTTAGCAACGAAAATTGGACATTAGTGATGAATTATTATCTATTTGGGACCAAATTTTTTGTTTCAAAAAATAAACCATTTTGAGACTATATTATTTTATCCCTAGAAGTCTATTTATTAGTGACATAATTAAAATTTTGTCGCTAGAAGCCTTGTTATTTACTTTTCGGGACGATCTTTTAGCAACTATCCTTACGATGATAGAAATTGGTCCTTAAAGGTCTTTTGCAACAAAAGACCAAAATATTTAGTTTCTAAAACTCTTATATGTTGTAGTAAATGATGATACAATACCTTCAGCAATCCACAATTAGTATAAAGTCTTTGCATCTATCTAGAAGTCCTCTGGATGATTTCCCAAATAAAGGAAACATGCTTTCAACTGATACGACAAATCATATGATAACATAGACATAATACCTCTAATACTCTTCCACCTTGTCTTCCTTCCCATTTTCTCGTACTGCGTTGCACCATCTCCCAGTCACTCAATCTTTGTTTTGTCCCCAATTGGCTTCCCAATACAACAATGGCTAATGGTAAATCGTCACACTGTTCCACCATTTCTCTCGCTAACATCGTGTCAACTTGATGCGGCAGATTTACAATGATTTGATATTAGTGTGCCTATGTGGAACTCATTGCATTAAAGATTGTGGATATACCACGTCAAGTGGTAAGAAAATGTCGTATCATTAGCTTTACTTGTAAATATCGTTTTACCTAATTTTTTGCCATCCAACAGATAAGCTTTGACATGATTAACATTGCGTTGAGTTATTGTGATTCGTTTGCATGCTTGTTGCTTATTTTTGTTAATTCTCCTTCTTATGATTCTTTACCAGAGTTGAATTGTAGTGTGGCAATACAAGAAAAGTGGTTCCCAGCATTTTTTTTGGCAACGAAAAAGTGATGCTACAAATAGAATTAGTCGCAGCTTTTAACCCACGGTTTTCATGAAGCTGCCCCAGTACAAGAGTTTCTTTTGAAGCGGTTGATCTCAAAACACTGCAATAATAGTTGTTAAATCAGAGCCGAAATAAAGAGCTGTGGAGCACCACGCCTCCCCAATGTTTGTTGTCAATTGTTCTACTATTGAATTAATTGCTTTCCCTTCAGACTTATGACTCATTTTGATTATTTCAAGCTATACCCCCAAGGAAACATTCTTAAGACAAACCCTGTTGGATATTGGATGGACTTTTGAATAATGTTGAGTTCACGCTAATTGGGTATTGATATACCAGTTCGATTTGCAAATTGATATTCAAAGTTCTCTAAAGTTTTGAATTTGAATTTTGAAGTTTTTTTTATTTCTAGGTTTTGATTTGACAAGCAAAAGACTAGACAAAAGAGTTGTTTTAACTATTATACTTATCTTTGGAGTTGGTTGTTGTGTATCATTCCATAGAAGATTGAGTTTGTTCATTAGTAGTGGTCTAGGTGATTGGTGGAACTAAATTGCATTATGGAGGTCATGCAGAAGTTGAGAAAAAAAGGGATTCAATTTTTTTTTTTTTATTTATTTCTAGGTTCAATTTATCATTAAAGCAATGATTGAGACCCTTACAAAAAACTCCACCCCCACAAACCCCACATCATCCTATGTGAGAGAGAAAGGAAAATAAATAAATAAAAACACACATGGACCAATCACACATATTTGGGGGTCGCCAAATTGGGAGTCCTAAGCTTTTTCCTAATCGTTAATCATTTGTATCCATCAACAATTACTCTGTTTTGGTTACTGTTAATACATACTTCAAAAATGTTGATGTTTGTAGTTTTGTCTCTAAAAATGTTGATGTTTGTGTGCTTTGTTGGTTGGTACCACGATTGACAGGTGGGATGGGCCTGTGAGGTAAAGAACATTTCAGACATGGACATAGGAGGAAAGCCGAGATGGCCCATCGGTCTGCTTGCTGAATTGCCTAAACCAGGTCGCATTTCTGTTATTTCCAGATGTGCACATGAACACAGATAGGCATGCGCTTCACTCTTGAATGAGTTTAGTGAAATTTCGGGATTGAAGGTTAACCTTCATAAATCACACTTGTTTGTGTCTCCTAATATTGATAGAATAAAAGCAACTCAGTTTAGTAATATGTGTGGTATTCCTTTAACCTGTAATTTGGGGAAATACCTGGGGACCCCTTTGCTGCATGATAGAGTATCCAAAAATCATTTTATGTTTATTTTGGAAAAAATGAAGAATAAACTTACGGGGTGGAAATCTGGGATGTTGTCCTTGGCAGGGAGAGCAACCCTGATACCATCTGTCACTAGTGCTATGCCAAGTTATACCATGCAAACTATGGAGCTCCCGAGGAAAGTTTGTGATGAGATTGATAAAATCAATAGAAACTTTCTTTGGGGTGACAGTCTTGAGAAAAAGAAAGTACATCTTGTTAATTGGGATCAGGTTTGCAAGATGAAAAAACATGGGGGTCTTGGGATCCGCAAGGCTAGAGATCAAAATCTAGCTCTTCTCTCCAAATTGGGATGGAAAATGTTAATTGGAGAGAATACTCTCTGGGTTGATGTGTTAAAAAATAAATACTTGGGTCAACAACCTTTTTTAATTAAAAAGAAAGGCAAGAGTATATTGCACATTTGGAAAGGTATCCTTAATACCAGGGAGCTCCTGGTTCAGGGAGTTCGATGGAAACTTGGTAAAGGTAACAAAGTGAGAATTTGGAAAGATTGGTGGTGTGGTGATAGGGCCTTTGAATTGGTTTTGAACACACTTACCAATCAAACTCCAAATTGTGAGCATACTACTGTGGAGTCTCTTCTCGATACTCATGGTGATTGCGATTTAAATCATTTGCAAAATTCCTTTCCAGTACCTATGGTTGAAGCTATTTTAAAGCTACAACCACCTAGGTTTAATGCTGGAGAAGACACTCCCAGATGGATTAAATCCTCTGATGGGGAATTCTCCACATCCAGTGCATATGATTTAATTGTTGATCATCATAATTAGGAAAGGGATAGGGGATAGATTTGGAAGCTTAAGTTTCCTCAGAAACTTAAAAGCTTCTTGTGGCTTGTCTTTCATAGAAAAATTCTTACTAACAAAATGAGAAACCTGAGGGGTATTATTTCTGATCCCAATTGCCCTTACTGTGCTAATGTGGAAGATCTTGAACATTTGCTTTGGTTTTGTCCCAAAGCTATCTAGATATGGTGCCATGTTTATAATAAGGAGTGGTACTGCAGTAGGCTCTTGTTACATTGGAAAGATTGGATCATCCAAAATATGAAAGGAAAGAACCAAAATTCTTACTTGTTCCTTATCTCCCTCTGGACTATTTGGAAAAATCGAAATAAAATGGTTTTTGAATCTAAAACTACTAATATCCATGAGAGTGTTAAATTCATATCAGATTATGCCAAAGCTATCTTTCAAGCTTTTAGTTTGGATGTTACTCAACCACTTCAAGCTAAGAGTATTTATGTGTGGTCTTGTCCAAATGCAGGAAAAATCAAACTTAACACGGATGGTAGCACTCGCAGGCATGGAGGAGGCGGAGGTTTTGGTGGTGTATTTCGGGATGAATCCGGAGCATGGATTAGTAGATACTATGGAAGACTTGAAATATGTACCAGCTTAGAAGCGAAACTTTGGGCAATCTACAAGGGGTTGACTATAATACTTCAACGAGGCTTCAATCAAGTGATTATAGAAACCGATGCGGAGCAAGTGGTGAAACTATTGAGTGAGAATCTGGGAGAAAAATGTCCTTTCCGGGGCATCATGGAAGATGCGCGTATTATCATGAGAGGATGTGACTGCTTCATCCAGCACATTCGAAGGGAAGCTAATATTTGTGCTAATGCAATAGCCAAGCTAAGTGAATATCAACCGGCAGATTTGCTTATTGTAAACGAACCACCTGAAGAACTCCGCACCTTACTTATTGCGGACATTGTTCATCTCTCTCAGGAGAGTGGTAGGATGTAGTCCTTCTTTTGTCTTTATTTCCGATGTACCCCCCCCAAAAAAAAAAAAGAATATTTTGCTTGAATATTCTTTGAATTTGAATTTGAATTTGAATTTAAATTTATTCATTATGTTTCAAATAGCAAATTAGTATACAAAAGAAACCAAAAATGGCCACAGCAACCCTAGCTACTAACTTTGGCCAAATGTTTGAATGCAAGAATATTAATGATATTCATAAGGTGACTTAAAAAATAAAGGAATTAAATTATTTGATTAATATATAAAGAATAAAAAATCAAAAAAAAAAAAAAGAAGAAGTAGAGTATGTGGTAAAAAAAATAAAAATAAATAACCGAATTAACTTATCAAAATGGAATTGACACAGAGTCCCCAAATAAAATCATAATGTTGCAATGTGTAAACCAAAAATACTTCATCGAAATAAATAAACAAATAAATAACGAAAATCTTAATACACAAAACGCATGTAGTAAAACATGAAAGAAAGAAACATTTTGTTAACTCGTACATTAAACACACCATAGTCCCGCATACAAGAGGAAATTTAAACTCAGTCCCCAAGGCCATTAGGACATTTATTTTCTAATTAAGGCCTTACATTACATACATCATCATAGATTATTAAGTACACTTAAGCTTTTTTTCCTTTATTGGCCCTCTGAGACCTAGACCCTGGACCAAACACTGTCAATTCCTCTCTATTGAACTTCAAGTTCCTAGCTTCTTCCCTTGAAATATCATAAGAGTTCATCAACACCTCCTCCGGCATGCCTCGGATGGCCGACAACCTTCCGGCGAGCGGGCTAGTGATTGCATTGTCATTGGTCTTGAAGGCAATCCACTCTAGCCCTTGGCTACTAGCCTTCTTTATGAGTGCAAAATTTTGTGGAATGACTATGAGTTGGCCCTCTTGAACCTGCCCGTCAAACATGGATCTTCCTGCATTCCAGGCAACCTGGATGCGGCCGCTTCCTCTAATGATGTAGATTATACTGTGGGCGTTGACGTTCCAATGAGGTGCCATGATAGCATTCTGAACATTAAAATGTTAACGAGTTTTATTATCATAAGAAACAAATAAAAAGAAAAATAGTTGCCTATGCTGAAATAATAACCGAGATGTTTGACCTAATTAGACCAATCATCTCGGATAGCTTTAGCTTAACAGCTTATACATCATTTTTTCATACCTGGTAAAGGAACCCTCTCTCAGCGCTGAGTCGGAGAGCGTTGAGAATGGGGAGGTTTTGACCGTTGAGGGTGCTAATACGTCCGCCACGTGGATTATATACATCGGCACGAGTTGACCTGCCTATGTTCTCCCTAAGCCTCAATGTGCATATGGTGTTGACGGTGTTGGCGCTTCTTTCTCTTTGTCTCTCTCATTCTTCTCCTTGATATTGTGGGCTTATCACCTCGATATCTCTTTCGGCTTGGACAATATTATACCCCTCTGATCATCTCGGCCTTGTAAGTTCCTTGCTGTCTCTCTATCAATTTTGAAAACCTCGGCCAACGTATCCTCGTCAGTGCCATCAAAAGCGTTGCCAGCGTCTTCTTGTTGGCCACGACGAGGTTCTTGTCGGCTAAGGCTTTGTTGTTGGCGTTGTGGGTTTCCGGCTAGGAAGAATTTCTAGTAATGTAATGACACTCACCATCAGAATAAGTTTGTCTTACATTGTGATTTTTGTGTTTCTATCATTAATTATAAGACTTATATCAACTTCTATAAAAAGTATAAATTCTTAATTTGTAGCTCTTCCAACTACATAGTGAGAAAATTGTACATAAAAAATTTTCTCATATAATTTTCGTACAGAATTTTTTACTAGAATTAGATAGTTGTGGCATTTTTTAAATTAAAAAACTGGATAGTTTGTTTTAAAATAATACATTTCAATCCACCTACATCATTTTTTTTATAATTTTCTTGTCTTTACAGCATTATTCTTATTTATTATATAGTTTAAGTAATAAAAAAAATTAAAAATTAAATTAAAATATATAGTTTAAAAAGAGTAGTGATATAAAATAAACGTATATTTAATTAATTTATGTGCACAATGTTTTGGGATTTATTATTTTAAACAGACTACCCATCTAAATAACATTTAGTTACATAAATGCACAAAGTATATGTATATAATAAGTTGAGTATAAATATCATTTTCCATACTTAAAAATTACTTTATTAGTTTGTTGAACATCTGTTTCTTTGTGCTTAAATTTATTCTATAAAAAAATTCAATTAATTTGTTATATTGTTGTTGTGAATCAAAATATGCAAAGGTTTTTTTTTTTTTAATTTTTTGATTTTACCCTGAAGTTGAGATCGAGCTGATTGGCATCGTTGCCCATGTCAAGAAGTGAGATGCACACGAGAGGGATCTCTCCATCGTTATAAGCCCAATGGGTAACTCCGGCCGGTAGAGCGATAACATCACCTTCTCGAATCGCTCGAACCTTCTGATGTCTGTCTCGTCTCCTTTGCCTTTCCTCATCACCAGATTCTGATGATGACGATGTTGATTCAAATGACTCTGGACACCCAGGAATTGCTGTCCCTTGTTGACCTCTACCTGTAAAATGTATGAAAGTTTTAAACACAATAAAAAAATAAAAAACTAGTTATATTTTAATGTTCATGTGTTAATAGCACGGCTGTGCATTTAAACTCCAACGTAGGAGTAGATACTAGTGCCATTGATGACATTAACATAACAATACAACAAACACATCTCGACTTTTGAAACCCACATTATGATGTGTTTGTCGTATCGTCATAAATGATATTGAATAATTTATAAAACTAGCCTTGGATGACATAGAAGAGCTGAGGAGCATTGGTGTAGGAAGGCAACAAAAGCCCCCTAGTCTGAATAGTGTAGCGAATCGCCGCCACACCGGCGCACTCCAACTCATCGTTGTTCTGATCCCAAATCTCCGTCAAACCGGCCTCCGCCTCGAGCTGACGGTTGGGTTCCAAGGCATTAAGCTTCTGATCTGACAGTCGGTTCTCGCTCAGAGCCGGTGCTGGGGCTGTTGCTGCGCTCCTCTCAACCCTAGAAATTGGTACTCGTCCTGCTGTTGTTCTATTTGCTCTAACTGAGCAAAACAGCCATGGAATAAAGCAAGCAAGCCAATCCCAAGAAAGAGCAAAGAAGTACAACCCATTATTGCAAGACTGTGTGCTGTGCAGTGGTGTGTGTGTACTTTGATGTGAAGTGGAGAATTGGGTTTTGGTGGGTATTTATAGCAGAGGGAGGGAGGGTTTCGGTTTGCCATGTAAGAGATGAGTTGGTGAGTCATTTGATTTTTTTTTTCTTCTTCTTTCATGCATGTGTTTGTGTGTTGTTGAATTGCATGAATGATAAAACACTATCTTGTTTGTGTGTTGTTGAATTGCATGAATGATAAAACACTATCTGGTTTACACATGGTGTGTTTTAGTTTGGGTATGTGGCAATGATCTGACTTAAAGGTTACAAAGGTGGTGTGTTCGTATTTGCATGGTTTGTTTCTATGCTGGTGTGAGGTGTTAAGATGCACCATGCATGCAAGTGAAGGCCACATGGCATGAGTGTAATTTACTTCATGTGTTGTTTAAAATATGAAAATTGTATGTAGTTATTTTATTTTTTTATTTTTTTAAGTTTGGTTATTTTTTGCGGTGGTTGTTGGGTTTGGTAATTATTGACATGCTAATTATTTTTGGATTTTAATTTTCTTATGTAATATTTTCTATATAGGTAAATTACAAATGCACCTCTTGAGATTTGCTTAAAATACAGATTGTCTCCAGTATTTTGAAAAATTACAAATATCCCCTTATTAGAATTTTTTATTTAACAAAATTAACTAAAAAATGAAATTTATAATTGTTATCCTATACAATAATAAAATTACCTTAATTTTTAATTAAAACATATCTTTAACATCATTAAAAACTACTAATTGATAAAGATACTAACATGGAATGTAAGGGGTTTGGGAAGAAAGGAAAAAAGGATTAAAATTAAGTGTATGTTGAAAGCTAGAGGAGTTGATATTGCTCTATTCCAGGAAATAAAGAAGGCATCTTTGTCAGAAAAGGAGATTAAGGAACTCTGGGCTAGGAATAGGTTGGAATTCATGACTGTGGATGCTGAAGTATCTGCAGGTGGCCTATTATGCATATGGGATCCAGGTGTGTTTCAGGTATTAAGTTGCTGTTGTAATAGAAGATTCATTCTTCTCTCAGGTACTTTATCCTTCTCCTTTGAATGTGTCTTAATTAATTTGTATGCTCCTAATGAAGTGGGTCAGAGAAGGAAATTGTGGGAGTGTCTTTTGAAACTAAAGGAGGAGTTTTCTAATCCCTGGTGTATAAGGGGGACTTTAATGAAATTACAAATATTGGAGAGAGGAAAGGTTGTTCTAGGAGGGAGAGAGGTATGAAGGAATTGAATGATTTCATTGATAAAAGTAAGGTGAATGACTTGCCCCTATTGGGTAGAAGGTATACATGATGTAATGCCAGGGAAGGGGAGAAATAGAGCAAAATTGATAGGGTTTTAGCGGATCCAAAATAGCTGAAATCTTTCAATCTGAAGTTGTGGGGGTTACCTAGAGTTATGTCTGATCATAACCCTTTACTTTTAATGGAAGATGAGAGAGATTGGGGCCCTAGACCCTTTAGGTTTATAAATGCCTGGACTCTACATACTAATTTCCTACCTTTTGTGGAAAAGTGATGGAAGGAGCAGCAGATGGAGGGATGGGCTGGTTTTAGATTATTTCAGAAGCTGAAAGGGTTGAAAATAGCACTTAAACAGTGGAATTGTTAAGTTTTTGGTAATGTGAATACTAAGTTGAAGCAAGTAGAGGATGAACTTCATATGTTTGATCTGGTAGCAGAAGAAAAGGAGCCTGAAGAGGTAGAAAAAGCTAGAAAAAGGGAGGCTAGAGCTAAAGCTTGCAGGTTAACTAGAATGGTGGACTGGTTGTGGTTACAAAAGTCAAGACTCAACTGGAATTTGAATGGGGATAAAAACACTCGGTATTTTCATGTGATAGTTAAGTGTAGACAGGGGAGAAATGAAATTAACTCTCTAACCATTGGGGATGTGGCATTTGATGATCCATGCAAAGTTAAGCAAGAGTTCCAAGCTCATTTTCAAAAACAATTTACTGAGGTTTGGAAGTGTAAGCCTTTATTGGAGAGACCCTTCCAGCCAGTGAGGGAAAGTCCCTATTTTGATTTGTTGGAAGCAGAATTTTCTAAGGAAGAGATATGGAGTGCTGTTAAGGGTTGTGATAGTAACAGGGCTCCAGGCCCAGGTGGGTTTAACTTGACATGCTTTCAGAAATTGTGGAAGGTAATGAAGTCTGATGTGCTATCTTTCATGGTTGATTTCCATAAAAACAGTAAGCTAGTTAGAGGGATAAACAGTTCATTCATTACTTTGGTCCCTAAGAAGGAGAATCCTATGGGTTTAGCCGATTACAGACCTATCAGCCTGGTTGGGTCATTGTATAAAATCCTCACAAGGTTTTATCCTCGAGGTTGAAGGCAATCATCCCTCACATCATTAGTGTGAATCAATCAGCATTTATTGGAGGTAGGAACATCCTAGATGGTGTGTTGGTGGCTAATGAGGTTGTGGATAGTTGGAAGAAATCTAGGAAGAAAGGTTTGATATTAAAACCTGATTTTGAGAAAGCTTTTGACACACTGAATTGGGAGTTTCTGTTCTCAATGACGGAAAATTTTGGATTTGGAGAGAAATTGGTGGAGTGGATTAGGGTGCGTATAACTTCTGCGAGATTATCTGTGCTTGTCAATGGAGCTCCTACTGAGGAATTCAGTCCTCAAAGAGGTCTTAGACAAGGGGATTCCCTATCCCCCTTCTTGTTTAATATAGCTGCAGAGGGGTTGAGCATTTTAATGTCAAGAGCTTTGAATTTGGGGATAATAAAAGGGGTGAAGATTGGCTCAGGTGGGGTGGATCTTACTCACCTTCAGTTTGCAGATGATTCACTAAAATTGTGTGAAGCCAATGTTCGGGAGGTGCGAAATCTTAAGAAGATTCTGAGGTGTTTTGAGATGCTTTCAAGTCTAAAGATAAACTACCACAAAAGTATAGTTAGTGGTGTGTGTGTTCCAGATGAGGAGATGCTGGAGTTTGCTTCAGTGTTAAATTGTGAAGTAAGAACTTTGCCATTTCAGTACCTTGGACTCCCATTGGGTGCTAACCCAAGTAGGAAAGCAACATGGAGCCCTGTATTGGACAAGTTTAGAAGCAAATTAATAGGCTGGAAAAGAAAATTACCTTCATTTGCTGGGAGACTTACGTTAATTAAATCTGTTCTGTCCTCTCTGCTCATTTACTATTTGTCATTGTATAAGTTGCCTCAAGGGGTAGCCAGAGGCCTGGATAAGATTCAGGCTTCTTTCCTCTGGGGTGGATCTGAATTGAAGAGGAAGGTTCACTTGGTAAAATGGAAGGAAGTAGCTAAACCAGTGGTGCAAGGGGGTTTGGGGGTAAGGAGAGTTAAGGAGGTTAATGATTGCCTTTTGTTGAAATGGAGGTGGAAGTTTGGGGTTGAGAACAAAGCTTTGTGGAGAAGAGTCATTTGTAGCAAATATCAGTTAGAGGATGGGAGTTGGAGCCCTCCTGCTAGCCCCATTAGCAGGTTTTCTAAAATGTGGAAAGACATATTATCAGGATCTGATCAGAGTGGCAATCTGCTGGAGTTCTTTCTGAGTAACTATAATGTGAAAGTGGGGAATGGCCATAAAGTTAAGTTTTGGGTAGATAAATGGTGTAACAACTTATGTCTCAAAGATGAATTCCCACTCTTGTATAGGTTGGTAGGTGAAAAGGGCGAGACTCTAGCTGCTATGATGGAGAGGAAGGAGGATACTGGTGAGTGGGTGTTCCAGTTTAGAAGGGTATTGTATGATTGGGAAAGTTTGGAGGTAACCAGATTGAAAAACCAGCTTCAAGCAGGCTCAGTTATTAGGAACTCTGAAGAAAATACACTAGTTTGGATGGCTTCAAAAACAGGGAGTTTTTCGGTTGAATCAATGTACAGATTTATAGCAGATGGTTTTGGTAGCTTCAGCCCAATCAGTAAAAGGATTTGGGTAAAACACATTCCACCTAGAGTTCAATTTCTTGGATGGCTTACTTGGAAAAGCAAATTAAAGACTACAGAATTTCTTACCAAGATTGGTGTACTGCATGCTAATGCATCATCAGTATGCTGCCTGTGCAAATCTGGGGTTGAGTCAATTAACCATGTGTTATTGTCATGCCGAGTGGCTTGGAGTGTGTGGTCTGCAATACTAAAATGGTGGGATGTCCAAGGTGCTTTGCCAGATTCAGTGGAGGCTGTTCTTGACTGGTGGGCAGGGGTGTGGTTTCGGAAAAATGTGAGGTTGATATGGAAAGCTCTTCCTATGGCTGTTATGTGGTCTCTATGGAACCATCGCAATGAATGCTTATTTCGAGATGTTGCCCCAAGTGGGAAGGGTGTTTCTGATCTGATTAAGGTTAGAATGGCTGTCTGGTTTAAGGAGGTATTTAAGGATTGTAGGTTCTCTGTGCATGATTTCATTTTTAATCTGGAGCACATTAGATTTTGCTTGGGAGATGGATCCAGGGGTGTTTCATGATGTCACTTAGTGAGCGTGATCTAGTTGATATTTTTGTGGAGTCCGCTTTGATGCTATGCTATTAATCTGCTGCTATGCTATTAATCTACTTCATCTGAGTTGATCTGATTAATCTACTTCAACTGATCTGTTAATCTACTTCATCTGATCTAGTTCATCAGATTTGTTAATCTATTCTGTATGTTAATCTGCTTCATCTGAGCTGCTTTGTTAGTCTGGTTCATCTGGTCTGTTAATCCTAGTATGCTCTATTAGCTGCTCTATTATTCTGTCTTGTTCATTCTGGTAGAAACTGGTATATTCAAGTCCCATGCAGAACAGGAGAATGTATTCAGTGGTTTGGTTGCTATCTGGATGTCTTGTTTTTTATTGTTCTATGGCTTCTCTGCTCTCAAAGGTTTTTGGGCTACCTAATCTGGTTTGATCTGTCATTGCTGTGTTATTGCTATGTGAATGATCAGAGATGATGCTGATTGATAATGTTAATACCTGCAGTATTCATATTGCTGTTTGAATAGAGGTGATGCTGAAAGCTTGTTCCAGCTCCATAGTTGTCTTCAGGGCTGCATAGTCTTGGCTTCTGGTTTCGTGTTGTTGTTTTTTTTTTTTCTTTGTTTGTTGGTTTCTCACCAACTAGGAGGTTGGAGCTTGTTCTAGCTCCAAGCTCCTTTTTATTGATGTCTTTCATTGTACTTTGTACGTGCATCATCAATAAAGTTTTCTTTGCCGATCAAAAAAAAAAAAGAAACTACTAATTGACTTGATGATTTATTAATAAAATGGGCGATTTGTTATGAAATTAGAAACCTCAAGGGGTGGAATGTAATTTTTAAAATCACAGAGAACGATTCGTATTTTAATCAAATATTAGGGGATGTATTTTAAATTTACCCTTTTTATATTTATAATCAATCTCTTACCGATTGAATATATAAGAGAGAGAAATAATGTAATAGACACCTTCAAAAAGTTGTGTATATAATATGCACCAGACCTTTTTGGCTTTTGATTATGGCTCATTTGGTGTTAATTGTAACTTGCTTATAACTCATTATGATATTGATTTTTCTTTATTATGATTGTTATTTTGATTATAACTAAAAAAAATTAGTTATGTCTTAAGTAGTATTTGATTATAACAAATTGTGGTGTTGGGTATAACGTATTGTGGTTATAATTTTAGTTATGATTAAAGAAATCTTTGATTATGCTTTAAAGATGTTTAATTATGATCCATTAAATTATAACAAAAAGTGGTTCGATTATAATATTTTGTGAAATACTTGCAAATTATACACCCGTTTTCAGGTGTGTATTGTAGCATTACCTATACAAATATACTTTGATGCCAAATTGATTTGCTTCAAATGAATTTAGTTATTCATACTTTTTTATGTTAAGTTATTTAGTATGGTGGTATTTAATAAAACTGAAATTTAAAAATTGAATGTTGAATTTTTTAAATTGAAAAATTATTTGATACAAATTTAAGTGTTGAACTAAAAATAAATTGTTTGATATGTATAAAAATAAATTTGAAATTTATTATTTTTAAATTGTATAATTTAATTTTATATTGTGATAGTGGTGGTAGTGGTGATATTGGCATGGTGGTGATGGTGGTGGTAGCGGTAGCGACAATGATGGCGGTGGTAGTGGTGGAATGGCAGTAGTAGCGACGGTGGTGGTGGTGGTGGTAGGGGTAATGGTGGCGGTGGCATGATAATTGCAGTAGTGGTGATAAGTTTATAATAGTGTATATATTGATACTTATATTAATACTTATAAGTTCAATCAAAATTAAGTAAGTTTCATATGTCTTAAAATGTTTTTCAGTTTTAGCCTATATTTGAAACGACACTTAAAATTTAAAGTGATATCAATTGTGGTTATCAAATAGACTTAATTTGGGATAAATTACACTTTGCACCCCTGCACTTTTTACCAAATCCTAATTTGGCCCCTACATATGAAATCATGACAGTCAACCCCTTGCACTTCTAGTCAAATCCCACTTTGATCTCTACACATAAAATTGTGACAATCAATCCCCAACATTTTTGCTGAAAACCCACTTTAATCCTCACACAAGTGTCACAAGTGTCACAAATGTCAATGTCACTCTTCTGTTGCTTTATTTTTAAATCTTTAATAAAATACAATAATGTGACAAATATATGACTACGAAATGAGTGTAAGAGAGGAAAATTAACAATGTTTCTCACCAATATATTTTGTCCTGCGTGGTAAGCACGTGAGACATATATCATATAATATATATATATATATATATGTTCGTATGCTAAAAATTTGGACAAAGAGACCCCCAAAAAAAAAAATAGAGCTTTTGAAATAATAAAAAATATGACAAAGAAATCAAAGAGAAAGGAAGATGAATAAATAGAAGATTGTGTTATCATGAAAAACAGAGTTTTGTGATTCTAACTTATGCAAAACCCTAGTTCATCTTCTTAATCGTTCACAATCTGTGTTTTTTTCAAGCCTAATACAATCATAATTTGATATAAATTTTGGGACAAAGTGTGTATTGGTAAAAAATATAGATAATTTTTCTCTCTTACGTTCATGTTGTAGTTACATTCATGTCACATGATTAGATTCTGTTAAAGATTTAAACAATTGAGTAATAGAAATGAGACATTGATATTTTATGTAGGGACCAAAGTGAGATTCGACCAAAAATACAAGAGGTTGACTGTCGTAATTTCATGTGTAATTAAAGTGGGATTTTGACTAAAAGTGTATGGGATTAACTGTCATGATTTCATGTGTAGGAGTCAAAGTGAAATTTGGTGCAAAGTACAGGGGTGCAAAGTATAATTTACCCTACTTAATTGATTATCACTTAATACATTCAGTTTTATATGTTGAATCATATTATCAAATACCCCA
The DNA here is from genome assembly GCF_055761805.1 of Camellia sinensis. Classification (NCBI taxonomy): domain Eukaryota; kingdom Viridiplantae; phylum Streptophyta; class Magnoliopsida; order Ericales; family Theaceae; genus Camellia; species Camellia sinensis. The sequence goes on from NC_138967.1 coordinate 32,895,491, forward strand.
TATGTTTGAATTATAAAATAAAAAAAAATAAAAATAAATTATTTAGTGGTGGCAAGCATATGTGATTTCTAACTTGTAAGAACAATTTATTGATTAAAATAAAAAATAAAAACATATTTAGTGTATTTGGTTTGAGTTTTCTGGATTAAGTTTTTTGAAAATTGACTTTTTACTTTTTGTGTTTTTTGTTTTTAGTGAATATTTTTTAAATTTTAAACATTTTTTTTTACTTTTTTAGATGCACCTTACTTAGATGTATCTAAAAAATAAAACATTTGTGAAAAAATATTTTAAAAAATTAATAAATACATAAAAATACAAAAAAAATGTACTGAATTCTTGTATTTTTTTTTTTTGTATTTTTGGTATTTAGTGAATTTTTAAAAGATTTTTTTTACAATTTTTTTTTACTTTTTAGGTGTATTTATGTTAGGTGTGTCTAAAAAGTAAAAATATTGCTTAAAATATTAAAAAAATTCAGTAAAAACAAAAAAACACGAAAAATAAGAAAATAGAATTTTCTGAAAAGTATTTTTTGAAAAGTAGAAACAAGCAAGGTGATTATTATTTAGGAAATTTTTTTTTAAGATCCTTGACATTAAGATTTTAAATGATAAAGGACATACAATATTTTTATAATGGTTGGAGTCCCTCAATATTTTTCTAGAGAAATTTCAAAACACAAAAAAATTTGTCTAAAATTTCTCTAATTTTCTCTATGTTTTCAAACCAGAGAAATTTCAAAATACAAAAAAAAAAAATTGTCTAGTTTGAATTTTCTCTAATTTGTTCACAATTTTCTCTGATTTGCATCTTTATAAGCATGTTAAGATTCAAACTTTCAATCTTTCAGACAAAACAGAGTTAAGCATAGTATCAGAATATGCAAATGTATAACTTCAAAATTTCACTGATTCAGTCCAAATGTCATGCTTTCTCTCTATATTCTTAAAAACCAAAATTAACATTTAATAAATCAGACAATTAAACACAAAACCTAGATTTTTACACATAATAGAGAGAGAGAGAGATTTTGTTCTTTACTATCCTGAGTAAATCTAAAGAAAAAAAAATGATTGTTATGATCAACATTTAGATCAAAACTTGAAATATATTGTGCATATATATACATATATGTATAGTGAAGGTCATATACAACTTTGAATACCATGGAAGCTTGAGTCATTGCCATCAAAACCTTCACAAACTCCAACTCTCTGTTTGCGTCATACAAATCACAATAATGTAATGTTGTCTTGATAGTTTGCAATCTACAAGTTGCCCTGAGTATGTTCTTCATTACCATCACTAGTCTCTCTCTCTCTCTTTTCCTCCCTCCCTCTTTATAGCCTCTGTCGCCCTATCTCCGATTCTTACCGTCACTAATAGAAGCACCACGGCGGCTATGTGATGTGATTTAGATCTGTTAAAGAATGAAGAGATCTGATCAGCGTAAAGCTTAGAAAGAGCGCGAAGCTACGGATCTAGCCAACGATGATAAAGCTGTCCAAGAGGCAATTCTCTCTCTATTTAAATGTATTGATATGGATGTATAATATGTGGGTGTGTATTCAATCAATGTGAGGGACCTAAACTAATAAATATATATATATATATATATATATGTTGGATCTATTACACTATGAAAAGTTAGTAAGGGATGTTTTATTAATTTTTTTCTTTATTTTTATGTTGGTTTATAAAAGGCAAAAAAATAATAATAAATATATCATATTAAATAATATAAAATATTACTTTAAGACTACAATATATATATCTCATTTTAAAGTATAGAATACTTGAGAAGATGACTAGTGAATTTTTTCTTCTCTTTTCTTTTTGAGAAAATAACAATTCAAGATATAAAATAAAATAAAAATAATAATGATTAGTAAAATATAGTTATGCAATTCTTTCTATGGCAAGATGCAATTTAAAAGTTGTGGAAGTACAAATTTTGAGTTGCAACCCCATATTTGTATATATATTTTTTTTAATATGTTTTATTGAAAAGTAATTCTTCTTTTCTTTTTATCTTATTTTTATTGTCTTTTTTTGGCAACACATTATAAAAAATTTATGATGTTACACATATAACAACTTTCATAATCCAAAATCGTGAACTATCATAATTTTCACAAATAATAACTGTACGAGGAGCAAATATTCCGGCAAGCCCGTACTCCTTTCTTCTAAGCTCCTGCCTGTCCGACCGACCTACGAGCACAACGGCGGTGAGCTACCCGGCGGTGTGTGGCCGGAATACCCCTCCGACAATCAAGTTAGACACACATAGGGATAGAGAGAGAGAGAGAGGATTGAGTGTTTTGTGTATATCTCACCAAATGTTCATTTGTCCAGCATGGGGGGCACAGACTCGCTTATATACCTTCTGTGCCCCAAATCTACTCCCATTAGTCTCTCGACACGTGGTGCTGCTATCCCATCTGCCAGCGCAAATCTAGCTGAACATCACCTAACCAAGTTGCCAGCCCACACTACTGGGAGCTCGGCAGCCGGGCTGCAGCATCTCGGCTGCCAAAGGCCGTGCTGTGTTGCTAGCCAAAGCACTCCGCCCGCCAAGCTCAATGACGACCAAGCTCGGTTGCATTCCGGCATAGCTGAGCTCGGGACAGCTCATGCTGGTTAGCAGTCGGCCTTCCTACCGGGCTAACCTACAAACCGTAGAACCCAGTGAGGCAGCGGACATCTCGGCCAAACCATCACTCGACCGGTCTCTGCACCCTGAAGCCAAGTAGCTCAGTTCAACCATGCCTTGCCTTAACCGAGCGAAGCCTTCCTGGGCAGGCCCATGCTACCACGGCCCAACTGTGTTTGGCCCAAATCTGCCCGGTCATTACCACGGCCCAGTCCAGATCATAAATCTCCCTCTCAATTGCCCCTTAATTCCGTCTGCGCAAGCGTGACTGGGATTACTTATTCGGACCGGGTTAACCCTTCCTCGGTACTCAGTTTGCAAGCTGATGACCGGGCTAGTTGACATGCCTGTCTTCAAAACTTGCTCGGTCGACGCCTCATCTTGCCCTCCTGTCTCGTCAACTCTGACGCTGCCGTTTCTGGGGACACGTGTCTCTCGCCTATTGGCCTCGAGCAGCCAACCATCACGTCCCTTCATATTCGAAACTTTTGGCGCTCTTTCACCCCTACAAACATGCCATAACTCACTTTCTCTCGATCTTACTGACTCTCCTGCGTTCCAGTTGTTCTAGAGCTCCTGTGCCTCTTGCAAGTTTCGTTCCTGCCCTCCCTTGCATTCGTGTTCGAAGAACAAGCTCCTGCCCTTAACTGGTGAGTCCTTCGAGCCTCCTTTTTTTGCTTATTTCATTTGATCTTTCACATTTTAGGGCACTAAATCCATAGGTTTTAGGATATACCCCCCCAAAAACCCTCTCTTGCCCCTATTCTCTTCAATGTTCTTTAGTCCCTGTGATGAACACATGAACACACCAAGAACTGGAGCGGACCGGGCTCCCAATCGCTTTTTGATCCAAAAAACAATTAGACCGAGCAATTTACAAGTTTGCCAAAACCTTAGTAGAAACTGAGGTAGACAGAAGACTTGGCCGCTCAACCGGGCCAACAACTGGTCTGCTTGAGCGACCGAGCTCCTTGGTTTGCCTTCGCGACCGAAGTGGTCTGGTGCTCTTTATGACCGGGCTAAAGTCAAGCTCGTTTTGCGCGACCGCGCTTCCACTTACACTTGTCATCCTTTTCCTGCAGAGTCCAAGGGGACCACTGACCAATTACCGAGGCTCTCAAAGACCGAGCAGCCATTAAACTCCAGTCTGTGCCAAACCAATTCAGCCGAGCTAAACCAGCCGGCTACACATGGGGCGATTCCGCTTCCTTGTTGACACTCTGGCCGCCTTGGCTATATTCCGGGAGGAGTATGGCATCCCGGCCAACGTCCACCTAGAGCTAGGCGAAATTGAGACAACCCCTTGGGGCAAATTAGACTAGTGCCCCTTTACCGTGCTATCTATTATTGAAGGAGGCCTCCGCTTCCCGGTCAACCTACTGGTGGCCGAATTCTTGCGCTGCACCGGGCTAGCACCCACTCAAGTCTCAACCACCACTTACCGAATAATCAACGGGGTCCACGAGTTGAACAACTGACTAGGAACCAACTTAGGTTTAGCCGAGATACTCCGTCAATACACCCTTGGGCACACAGGCAACGGCTTTGCCTATTACTTAAAAATTAGACCGCGCAAAGAGAAAATAGTGACCGGCACCCCAAACAAGGAATTACACGATGACGACTTCTTCTGGGTGTCTGGTAACTATGAAGCAGCTGACGTACCGGGCTGGTTCATTAGCAAGAACTTTGGCGAGACATGTAAGCCGTGCTAACTGCTCGGTCAACTTATCTTCACTATTCTGTACTTGACACTTCTCTTCTTTCCTTTGCAGCGATCCAAGCCTTGCAAGCTAACTACTACAATCCCAACAAAGCAGCCATCAGGACCGTGCTCCGTTACCACAACCGGAATTGTAACGAGCTCCTCGGCTACACTCCAACATACCGGTATTCTGCTCCACGCCGGAGTAAGGTCATAGATTTTCTCCGTGCTCCATCACCTCCTCCAGATCCCACACTGCCAGACGTCCTCTTCATCTGTTTAACCGAGGCAGAAGAAATGGAAAAGAGAAGCCGTATCAAGAATTTACTCACAGCAACCTCCACAGAGATACCGAGCATACCAACCCGCTCTCCTGCTACCGGTCAATCCAGCGAGGCCGTGGTGGCGTTGGCATCTCCCGTCCTGGGCAAGCAAGCTAAGACATCCACTGCGCTGGGAAAAGGCCTCGTGTAGACCCATCTGCCGAGCTGGTTGCGGAGCTTAATACAAAGCAACCTACCGTCACGGTCGACCCCATGCCCGCATGGAAACCGTAGCTCAAACACCGGGGCAAAGAGATCCCGGCAACAGCTTCTGTCAAAGGTGACAAAGAGCATCTGCTCGCCTTTAACCTCACCAAAGCGCTCCTGCTACCGAGCGACGTGGTTGGCAGTGACCATGTGCCAGACACCCGGTTGGTGAAGTCATCGGTCAAATCCATGACCAAGGTAAGAATCTCAAACCTCTCTCAAAATTTCTCAAGTGTTTGTTCGGTTTCCTTTCTAACCAAACTTTATTCTTGTAGGCCATCCAGAAGCAGCATTTGGTCATGGAGCGCATTCACCGACTTCGGCAGAAGGCCAATGATTCTGCCAGCCAGGTTGTAAGCCTCCAAACCGAGCTCGGACGGGCCAAGTCTTCTCTGCAAATCGCAAATGCAAACAACAACAAATTGCTCGGCCAGCTAGGTGCCACCGAGCAGGAAAAAGATGCAATAAAGGGTGAGCTGGAGGCCTTGAAATAGTCAAGAAAGAAGGAGCTGGAGGACGCCAATAATGCCGGCTTCAAGGAGGCCGAGGAGAGCTACACAAAGCAAGTTTATGCCACCCAAGATATCTACTTCAAGGTGGGTTGGAAGACTGCTTGTGAACAGCTTGGCCAAGGACTTGGGACCGACATATTTGACTCTCCTCTAGCTGTCTTCTTGCCGACTTATCTTATGCCATACGCCAACAATATCTTTAGTGCATTGCAGGCTGAGGCCGAGGAATGAGGAGAAAAAGAAGCCGAGGATAATGCTCAACAAGAGAACTGTCCAGAGCAGCCCGGTGCCCAAGACCAAACAGCAACAATCGACCTGGAGCCAACCGGGGACGAATTCACTAATCTTTCTCCCCTAGTTTAGTTTTCTTTCTCTTGTTGCCTGAATATGTAACCGGGCTAAGTGCCCCACCCTTTGTACTTATTTTTTCATCAATGAAAAAACTCAATTTCCTTCAAGTGTTTGTACGGTCTTCAAGAGAAATAGCTTCAACCGAACAAAATACCTCGACGAGACTAGCCAGCTTGAGTAGCATCCCGGTTGAAGTCACGAATTTGAATAAATCATCAACTCCTTCGACCGGAATAAAACATCTCAATTTTTAACTAAAAGTTGAGCAAACCATCGACTATATTTAACCGGAGTAAAACATCACGGTTTTAAACTAAAAGTTGAGCAAATCATCAACTCATTCAACCGAAGTTAACATCTCGGTTGAGAATCTAAAAGTTGCACAAATCATCAACTCAATTAACCGGAGTAAAACATCACGGTTTTAAACTAAAAAGTTGAGCAAATCATCAACTCCATTAACCGGAGTAAATCATCTCGGTTTTAAACTACAAAGTTGAGCAAATCATCAACTATATTTAACCAGAGTAAAACATCACGATTTTAAACTAAAAGTTGAGCAAATCATCAACTCATTCAACCGGAGTAAAACATCACGGTTGAGAATTTCAAAATTGAAAAACAACAATCAGAATGCTAAGGCAAAGATGAGACACTTCTATATATTGACGAAAAGAATATTACATTCTGAAGTGTAAGGCAAAAAATTCCTTTGCACAAAAAGAAAACAAAAGCTAAAAATAGTACAGTTTGAGGTTGGCCGCATTCCATGGCCGGGGTATTCCTCTACCTTTCAGGTCCTCCAAGTGGTATGCCCCCTTGCCCGCCAGACCGATTATCTTGTAAGGTCCTTCCCAGTTTGCCCCTAGTTTGCCTTCACCTGGCACCAGGGTATTGCCCATGATCTTTCTCAAGACCCAGTCACCTACTTTGAACGGTCTGGGGTGCACCGTTTTGTTGTATTTCCTTGAGAGCTCTTGTTGGTAGGCGACCACATGGATGAGAGTCTTTTCCCGGCGTTCTTCCACGAGGTCCAATTCCAGGGCAATGGCTTCGGCGTTCAGCTCGGGCTCAAAACTTTCACTTCTGAGGGTGGGCATTCTAACTTCCAAGGGTATAACCGCCTATATGCCATAAGCCAAAGCAAAAGGTGTTTCCCTGGTAGATCGCCGCGGGGTTGTTCGGTATGCCCAAAGGACATTGAGGAGTTCCTCGGCCCATTTTCTCTTGGCTTTCTCAAGCCTCTTCTTCAACCCATCAAGGATGGTCTTGTTTGATGCTTCGGCTTGACCATTAGACTGGGGGTAAGCCGGGGTGGAGTTGTAGAATTCAATCTTCAAGTCTTCACAAAATCCTCTTAATAAGCGACCGTCAAATTGGGTGCCGTTATCAGAGATCAGAATTTTTGGGACGCCAAACCGTGTTACCACATTCTGCCAGACAAACCACTTGACGTTTTTCTCCTTGATTGTTGCCAAAGGCTCTGCTTCAACCCATTTGGTGAAGTAGTCTGTGGCCGCGATGAAGAATTTCTGGTTACCTGGTGCAGTTGGGAGTGGCCCCACTATATCGAGCCCCCACATCGCAAAGGGCCAAGGGCAGGTGAGGGGAAGAAGTTCTCTGGCCGGTTGGTGAATTTGGTGGGCAAACTTCTGGCACTTCTTACATTTGCAAACATACTTCTGCGCGTCGGCTTGCATGCACGGCCACCAGTAGCCTTGCAAAATAGCTTGGTAGGCCAAAGATCTATCCCGTATGTGGCTGCCACAAATACCTTCGTGAATTTCGTACAGGAAAGCGTCCACGCTGCTCGGGTGCACACACTTTAGATAAGGACCGGTAAAAGACTTTTTGTATAAAGCGCCTGACGGAGAGAGCCAAAACCGCTCTGACTTCACCCAGACTTTATGTGCTTCCTTCTTCTCGGCTGGAAGGGTCCGGTCTCTGAGAAAGAGGATAATAGGGTCCATCCATGACGGACCTAGCTTGGCGCAAAGTACTTATGTCTGCCCGGTTTCCTCAATGCTGGGCCACGAAAGGAATTCAATCAGGAGAGGGTTGGGAGATGTGTTATCGACCATGGAAGCAAGGCTGGCCAATTCATTTGCTCGGCCATTTTCTTCTTGGCCAATCTGTTGGACCCTTATTGCCTGGAAGCGCTTGATATGATTTCTGACCATAGCCTGGTACTTCATCATTCTGTCATCCCTTGCTTCGTAAACCCCAGAAACTTGGTTAACCACAAGCTGGGAATCACTGTAAACCATGAGCTCGGATGTGTGCATCTGAAGCACGCTCTTGAGCCCGGTCAAAAGCGCTTCGTACTCAGCCTCGTTGTTTGAGGCGGAGAATCCAAGGGTGATAGAATGTTTGATAGTCAGCCCATCTGGCGAAATCAGAACTATACCTAGCCTGGCATCGTAACAGTTCGAGGCTCCATTAACAAAAAGTTTCCACATTTCGCCAACAAAGAGCTTCCAACAATCTGAGGGGTCCTAAGAGGCCCGAAGGTTGATGGGATCACGGTTGTTCGGCTGTTCGGCTTCAAGTTCTGTGTTGAGCGGTTCCACTTTAGCCCCCCTCGGCGATTCAGCGCCAGACTCGGCAAGTTGATCCGTAATGCCTAAGTCCGGAGGCAAATCGCCGGGTTGCAGTATTATGCCGGCTGCAGGCGCTGTGCTGAGTGGTTCCATTTCTTCCTCCCTTGGTGACGCGGTACCGAACGGAGCAGGTTGGTTAGCGATACCCGACTCTGTCATCGCATCGCCAGGCTGTGGTACTGTATTGACCGAAGGTTCTTCGGCGGGGCGTGCAAGTTCCGCGTCGCCGTCATCGCCTAGCTGTGTTATTGCAATCTGGCCTGTATTCACCTCCTCATCTGCCGCGGCAATATCCACCGGGCATACCAGATGAGTTCTAGGTGAGAATTCAACAATGAAGTCTGCCAATGTCTGGGCTTTTATGGCAGTGCGTGGCTGAAACTTGACGTCAAACTGTCCTAGTTCGACCGCCCACTTGAGAATTCGACTGGAGAAATCTGCCAGTGTGAACAAAGCTTTGAGGGGGAACTCGGTCAAAACGATGATGGTATGCGCATGGAAATAGTGCGCCAATTTCCTGGAGGCTATCATCAACGCCAACGCAAGTTTCTCCAGCAGCAAGTATCTCGACTCTACCGGTAGCAAGGTTTTGCTGACATAGAAGATAGGGAGATGCTTGATTCCTTCCGATCGGACAAGTACCGCACTGACCGCATGCTGTGAAACGGCCAGATAAAGGTAGAGTTCTTTGCCAGGCTTTGGTGTTACCAACAGTGGCGCTGAAGAAAGATACTCCTTGAGCTCGGCCAAAGCCCGGTCACATTCTTCATCCCATGAGAACTTTGATTTCAGAGCTTGAAAGAAGGGGAGGCAGCGATCTGATGACCGGCTTATAAATCAGTTAAACGCGGTGGCCATTCCGGCCAAATACTGCACGTCCTTAGCCGAACTCAGCTGCTTTAATTCTTGTACGGCTCTGATTTGTGTAGGGTCTGCCTCGATGCCTCAGTTCGTGACTAAGAAGCCTAAGAATTTTCTGGATCCCACGCCAAAAGCACACTTGGACGCATTCAGGCGTAGCTTGTGTTGTTTGAGAATGGCAAACATCTCGGCAAAGTTGGACAAGTGGTCTACTTGATGCCGGCTCTTAACTACCATATCATCAATATAAGCCTCCATTGTCCGACCTAGCAGAGGAGCGAACGTCTTGGTCACCATCCTTTGGAAAGTTGCCCTGGCATTCTTCAAACCAAAAGGCATGACTCGATAGCAGAAGAGCCCCCTCGGTGTAATGAAGGCGGTGATCTCGTGGTCGGGGCCATGCATGGCAATCTGATGATAACCGCGGTAGGCATCCAAGAAACTGAGCCTGCTATGTCCAGCCGTTAAGTCCACGAGCTAGTCTATTCTGGGTAGTAGAAAGCTGTCTTCAGGGCAAGCTCGGTTGACGGCCTTATAGTCGACACAAACTCACCACTTCCCATTCTTCTTTGGTACAACAACCGTGTTTGAAATCCACCGAGGGTAGTGCACTTCCAGAATAGCTCGTGTCTCAAGCAAGTTCTTCACTTCCTCTGCAACTACTTCGGCGTGATGCCGCGCCGATCTCCTTGTTCACTGAATGACCGGCTTGGCTCCGGGGAAGACGTTTAGGTGATGGCAAATAAAACTCGGATCAAGGCTGGGCATGTCATAAGGCGACCATGCAAAGACTTCGATATTGGCCATCAAAAACTCAACCATCTCGGTCCTTTCCTATGCGGTAAGGCTGGAGCCGAGCAAGAAGAACCTGTCCGGACTCTCTGCATCAATTCGCACTTGGACCAATTCTTCAACGACTTTGTCCTCGGCCCTAGTGCCTACATCGTCAAGGACTCCTCGGTCTTCTGGTCCCTCTATCATTTGGACGAAGCCCTTGGCAGCTCGGTTCGCATTGATTGCCACGAAGCATTGCTTCGACATGACTTGATCACCCCAAATGTCCTCAATTGCCCCCGTAGCCGAGGGAAATCTCATCACCTGATGGAAGGTCGACGCTACGGCTTGCATAGCGTGAAGCCATCCCCTTCCAAGGATCAGGTTATAAGTAGATGGCACCTGCAATACCCAGAGCTCCACTTGCTTGACCACGGATCCTGCTTTGACCGGCAGGATAATTTTTCCTAAAGGCCACTCAGGTTGTGAGTTGAAACCAACCAGTGGCGAAGTTGCCGGAGCCAAGTCTGTATCCCGGAGCTTGAGCTGTTTAAATGCGTCGTAATACATGATCTCGACCGAGCTTTCCTGATCGATCAAGATGCGCTTGACATCGAATTCTTTCACGTGAAGTGTGACTACTAAGGCATCGTTGTGCTGCGTCTGGATGCATTCTAGGTCCCTTGTAGAGAAACTGATTACGTCTTTTTCTTCGGTCTTGCCCCTTTTGATCGCGGGCTAGACCGACAAAACTTCCCTCATGTGCTCTGCTTTCTTGATCATACCTCAGAGTTCACACACACGCACCGGTTCCACAATGCCGTGGATAACATTAACAATGCCCCGAGGGGGTGCCTCCAAGTCATCCGGTCCACGCGGATCAACCTGGGCTTGATTTGCCTTCATGCCCCCGTCAATGTAAAGGTCCAGGTGTTCGGCTGCGACTAGCTCTTCCAAGTGTTGCCTCAAAGGCAAACAGTCCTCTGTCCGGTGGCCGCGCTCCCGGTGAAATGTGCAACGGTACCGCGAATTGAAACCCTTCTGTCCGTTGCCCAACTTAGTAGGAAACCAGATATAATCCTCATCACGGATTTCACTAAGTATGCGATAAATTGGAATCTTAAAGACCGTGGTGATGCTTGTCCTGGCTTTCAACCTTCTGTTCACATCAGCTACGTCGTCGCGAGGGTATTCATCTCGGTCATTTCGTCGACCCCTACCCCGGTTTCGACGATTTAGACCTCGGTCAAATTCCTCGGCGTAATCATTTGAATGGTTGGTCTCTTAACCGACCGCGTGCACCTTGCCAGCTGACCTCTTGTCTGTTGCTACCGGAGTTGCCTTCGTGGTAGATGCTGCCGCATCATCTTCTACTCGGATGTGCTCGTTGATGCGCTGCATTAATTGGCCCATGAATGTTGGCTGGTGCATAGTAAGCGAGTCCCGTAGTCTATGTCCGACCGGGAGACCACGCTTATACTGCGTGATTGCAAGGTTGACCGGGCAATCCAAGATCTCGTTGAAGGTTTCCCAGTATCTGGAGTTGTATGCCTTGAGCGTGTCGCTCGGCTCCATCTTGACACTGAGAAGGTGGTCAACTTCCTTCGGCGTCTTAGTGTTGGTTTTGAAGCGCGTCACAAAGGCTTCCACCAACTGTAGCCACCCTTCGATGCTTCCCTTCGGCAACCTCTCGAACCATTTCAAGCCCAACTCGCCCAAACTTGACGGGAAGATTAGGCACATAAGAGCGTCATTTCGCCTATGTCCGGCCATGACCTGTCGGAAGTGGCTTACATGCATATATGGATCAGTTTTTTCGTCATAGAGCGTGAACTTTGGTTGGTGGAAGCCTGTTGGAAGTGGTGTTGTTTCTATCTCCAGGGAGAAAGGAGTGGTGCTCAGCCTCGCCAAGTTTGTGTCTAAAAGGAGGGGCGCAGTGAGGCGGGGTGGAGGCATTCCGACCTCTTCACTGGCGTGAACCCCATAGGATAGCCGCTGGAACGCCGGCACCCTCTGAGCCTCCTGCCGGCGTGCCCGTTCCTTCAAGACTGCCCGCAAATCCTCTGAATGAGCGAAATAAGAGTACCTCGACGTCATCGCCGAACACGAGGGTTAATAGGTGCTATCTTGCGCGCTAGACTTCTCTACGTGCTCGTCAGAATCTCCAACCTTGTAACTTCTGGTGATTGAGATGGACGGAGTACGCCGCTAACTCTGACTACCTGAATGGCGTGGTTGGGTGCACTCACTGTGGTCGCCCACTCCAGCTATACCCTTCCATTTGACATGCCGCTTAAGATCCTCCATCTCCGCCGTCATTCGACGGATGACAGCGTCTTGGTCCCTTTGCTTATGTTCCAGTCGTCTGGCGTACGATTCCCTCCGCCGCCGGTGACCGTCTGGACTCCGTGAATGACTAAAGCTTCTTCCGCGCTTATCCCGCGCGTCTCTTGAATGTCCTCCTGGAGAAGTCTCCAGGTCTGCCATCGGAGGAATGATGGTGGGATGCCCTTCTCTCCGTCTGCCTGACTTTGGGGTAACTCCGTCAATGGCAGACAACGGAATCTCATTGTTGTTTGCTATGGTCGGCAATCAGATAAGCCTGGAAGATAAGGTTTTGTCTGTCAACTTCCCACAGACGACGCCAATTGTACGGGGAGCAAATATTCCGACAAGCCCGTACTCCTTTCTTCCAAGCTCCTGCCTGTCCGATCGACCTGCGAGCACAACGGCGGTGAGCTACCCAGCAGTGTGTGGCCGGAATACCCCTCCGATGATCAAGTTAGACACACACAGGGATAGAGAGAGAGAGAGGATTGAGTGTTTTGTGTATATCTCACCAAACGTTCATCTGTCCAGCATGGGGGACGCAGACTCGCTTATACCTTCTGCGCCCCAAATATACTCCCATTAGTCTCTCGACACGTGGTGCTGCTATCCCATCTGCTAGCGCAAATCTAGCTGAACATCACCTAACCAAGCTGCCAGCCCACACTACTGGGAGCTCGGCAGACGGGCTGCAGCATCTCGGTTGCCAAAGGCTGTGCTGTGTTGCTAGCCAGAGCGCTCCGCCCGCCAAGCTGAATGACGACCGAGCTCGGTTGCATTCCGGCATAGTCGAGCTCGGGACAGCTCATGCTGGTTAGCCGTCGGCCTTCCTGTCGGGCTAACCCACAAACCGTGGAACCCAGTGAGGCAGTGGACATCTCGGCCAAACCATCACTCGACCGGTCTCTGCACCCTGAAGCCAAGTAGCTCGGTTCAACCATGCATTGCCTTAACCGAGCAAAGCCTTCCTGGGCAGGCCCATGCTACCACGACCCAACTGTGTTTGGCCCAAATCTACCCGGTCATTACCACGGCCCAGTCCAGATCATAAATCTCCCTTTAAGACTACTATATATATCTCATTTTAAAGTATAAAATACTTGAGAAGATGACTAGTGAATTTTTTCTTCTCTTTTCTTTTTGAGAAAATAACAATTCAAGATATAAAATAAAATAAAAATAATAATGATTAGTAAAATATAGTTATGCAATTCTTTCCGTAGTGAGATGCAATTTAAAAGTTGTGGAAGTACAAATTTTGAGTTGTAACCCCATATTTGTATATATATATTTTTTAATATGTTTTATTGAAAAGTAATTCTCCTTTTCTTTTTGTCTTATTTTTTATTGTCTTTTTTTGGCAACACATTATAAAAAATTTATGATGTTACGCATATAACAACTTTCATAATCCAAAATCGTGAACTATCATGATTTTCATAAATAATAACATAGTGCAGAAAATAAATAACATACTCGGATCAATTATGCGAAACCTTCAAGTGACCCAAATTTAATTGAACATAAACCTAATAATAATATTAGTGGAAAAAGGTTTCTCTCTCTTAACTCTCTTTAGAATACATTGAATTCATAATTAATTTGATGGGTAGTTTGAATGCCCTTTTATAGGTAGAGAGAGTACCAGTTTCCTTATCCAACAATGATTCCACTTTCCCATTAAAGTAGGATATTTGGAAAACACTCTTCTTTATTTACCAATTAATTGTAACAAAAAATATGGAATCATAATCCTACTAAATCTCTAATTCATATTACCATGTCATGTGGGTCAATATAATGACTAAATAAATAATTTAGTCTTACATTCTCCCACTTGGCCCATATGATAACTGACATCAAGATTTAACAAGGTTAACATTAGGCGCGCAATAAACCATATTCAATATTACCTTTAATTTGATCATCATCATAATGCTATAATTAAATAATTCACTAATATGAGTCATAGCAGTTCTATACCAATAGTGTGATATAGTCCCTTCCATGTACTACAACACTAACAACTAGTTTAATATAGCTCTTTAAGTGAAGAGTATAAAGGGGTCCAACGATAATGTCTTTTATGAATGACTATTCATGTTGTCATTTATTCATTCTCATATATGTGCATACTCATTTCATAACAGGAAATATATCAGAAACACAATTAATGAGTTCTCAATGGGTCAAATAACACAATCAATCATAAACAACTGTTATGGATTACATTCAAGACCCAATTGACAAGTTTCTTAATTGTCTTTAAGATTAATCCTTTCATTAATAGATCTGCACTTAAAAGCCATATACTTATGTGTTTTTTGGCACTTTCTGTTTCTGAAATTCTTCTTCAACGACAAAGTATTTCAATTCTATGTGTTTAGCATCATTAGAATACTGGTCATTCTAATAAAATAATTGCGAAATTGTCATAATAAATTCTCAATGACTTGACAACAAAAATTGACAATCCCAAATCTTGAGATAAAGTTTCGCAATAACAATTCATGAATTGTGATCTCAAAGCACACCACAAATTCAACTTTCATAGAGGATACTTATGATAGTTCGTTTTACACTTTTCTTAATATTGCTCCTTCACATAATAGAAATAAAGAACCAAAAGTGAATTTTCTACTATCAATATATCATCTAAAGTCTAAATCTAGGTAGCCAATCAATTCAAAATTATCAGACTTCATAAATGTGAGCAACTAATCTTTTATTCTTTATGATTACTTTATCACTTCCTTATTTAAACATTAAGCTTCTCATAGTAAATATATAAATAATCATTTCCATTCTAATTGATTTTATAAAAAATTTGCATAAGACTGGACTTATTTCCTTTCGGAATATGGACAACTTTATGTGAATATTCATTCATTCTGAATCTCTATAGAACTTTTAATATATACATTATTAGACAATCTTAACAATTCATGTGATTCATTCAAAAATATTTCAATTTCTATCACATAGATTGTCTTACTAATATATTTCATTTCAAAATTCTTAAAGAGAAATTTCTTAACTCGTGCAATAAATCACGTACATTTTGACAAGCAAAATATCATCAACATACAAAATCGTAAATTAAACTTGCTCCCACTGATCTTTGGATATGTACACTAATCAAAAATGTTTTCTTTAAATCCAAAGGGAAAATAGTATCATAAAACTTAAAATACAATTTTTAGAAAGCTTGTTTAAGTCCATAAATTGATTTCTTAAGTTTGCAAGTCACATTTTCATTTTCCTCAATAGAGAAACTTTTGAGTTGATCTACACAAAATTCTTCTTCTAAACTCTCTTTCAGAAAATTAATTTTCACATACATTGAATGCAACTCAATATCATAATGAGTTGCTAATGCTATAATGATTCTAAATCAGCCCTTTAAGATACAAATGAAAAAAAAAAAAACAAAAACAAAAACAAAAAAACAAAAGAAGAAGAAGAAGAATATCTCATTGTAATCAATGTCTATTTTCTAAGTAAAATCTTTGGCCACATATCTAGTATTATATCATTTTATATTGCCTATAGAACAATAAATATTTTTGTATCATTAGGCAATTCAATGAAATCCCAAATTTCATTCTGGTCCATTGATTTCAACTCATCATTCATGACATCAATTCATTTAGTAGAATCAATACTTTCTATGGCTTGTGACAATAACACCAAGTCTTTACTTATCCCAATATTATAATAAAATTGTTATAGATATACCACATAATCATTCGAAATGACAAATCTATTTATCTTATAAGATCTTCTTAATATTATTTCTTGTGATTCTTCTACAACTTTTCATTGGTGATAATTACGTTATCGAGTAATTGATTATTCATTTGTTGTTCCAAGACATTAAGTTGTTTAACAACTATAGGAACAACAATTTCCTTCAAATTATGGGTAATGATACTTGTACACAAACTTATTGAATAATCACATTTCATGATTTATCACTCCCACTGACTTCACCATTCTTATTAAATTTGATATTATCAGTTTCTGCAATTCTTGTACTATGACCAAGATAGTAAAATTAATACCTTTTGAATTTTCAACATAATCAACAAAATAACCACTGATTATTCTAAAATCCAATTTCTTTTCATGTGGATCAATAATTATAATTTTGTAGACAACCTCAAACATGCAGGTGTGTTAAGTTCGATTTCCATCTTATTCACAGTTCAAAGTGAGTGCTTGAAACTGCCTTGCTAGGAACCAGATTTTATATAACGACATACATCCACAATATTATGGGTATTTAGAAATTATTTAACATACTCTTAGCCATATTTATTAGAGTACAATAATATTTCTCAATTACATCATTCTACTGAGGCATTATGCCTTTCATAGAGTTTAGCAAATAGACTAGTGTTTTGCATTATCTTTATGTTTTTCACATTTTTGTTTAATTGCCTTTCTTCCTTAATAATGTACACATCAATGTGTCCATTTGTTAGAGATTTGTTATGCAATAAATAAACAAAATCATAAGGTGAAAATTCATCAATAAAAGTGATAAAATAACTTTATTTACCAAACATGAAGTGTCAAAAGGGTACATTAATGTCTATTTGGATAATATGAAGAAGCCTGTATATCTTATGGCACTTACTTAATGTGATTGAATTGTTTTTCCTTAATGCAACTCATACTCCCACTAAAAGCAATAAAATTTAAGTTCAAAACAATTTAATCTTTATTAGTTTTTATAACTTTTTTCAAAAAAAAAAAAAAAATGGTTCAATCTTTTATGCCACAAATTTGAGGAGTTTTCATTTATCAAGCTATATTTAAGACCAACAAAATGATGCAAGATAAATTAAATTGTTGAGAAATTATTAAACTTTAATTTATACAAACCATCATAAACAATACCAAAATTAACAAAAGATGTATTTTCAATAAATTAAACTTTTATTCTAAATTTTGAAAATAACCATCAAGGTTAATTAAGTTTAGACAAATCAATAAATAATTTTCAAAATTAGAATCAACATAAATTTTTTGAAACAAAGTCTAAATAATGATCGATGTTTAAAAAAAAAACAACAATAAAGCCCAATAATTTCAATTGGAGATTTAACATAATTGGTTTGAAAATAATCTTGCACTATATTAAAAACATGAGTAGCCATTTTCTTTCTTACGAAACTGAAAATCTTGAGCAGACTCATTTTCTTTATGTGGCTATTTCTTTATGCCATTATATAGACATTCTTCCTTTCTTTTCGGCTCCTTGAATTACAAGACCAATAAATGATATCTCAATTACTTAAGTTTTGTCTCTTCTTAAATAAACATACTAGCCAATATAAATGACCCATACTGAAAAGATAAATAACTCAAAACTCATTGCACGAAACAAATTTGGGAATTATATGAATCTTCCTTCATGGTGAGAAAATTTTTTGACAGGATTATGGAAACTCACTTGTTGAATTTAGATAAACCTCGTGCGGTACAGTATAGAAAAAATAAAATAAAATAAAATGTTCGAGCAACAAAAATGAAATGATAAACGAGACCCGAATTTGATGTGACATATGGTAAGAGAAAATTTGTACTGACCCAGGAAAAGGTACTTAATATACTTTTACTGTTGTGACTGATTATCTGTATGTTACTTGACTTTGGACTTCCAAATATGTTTGCTCAAAATGCTTGATGTATACTAGTTTTTGTTGCTAATTATAAATCTGTATGCCTACATAGAACTGCTATAGTGAATATGACATGGTACTTATTGATGCGGCCTTGATATGAACCATTATGACATGATTTAAATATAATCATGAGAATTGGTGGACTTAAAATTGTTGTGAAATTGTCGACTGTCTATTCAAGCAAATTGATTGTGACCTCTAAATGAAACCGTGATTAAGATTGATGGGATAGAATCATCATCTGATTTAATTGTTTATAACAAATGTCCAGAATATATAACGAAGAAAGGTTGAATTGTCTAACTGCTTACCTTGACCTTTAAACTGTTAACTGATTTAGTTTCATTTATGAGAGGCTATGAATTGAATATGAACAAATGATCGGATTATATATGCTAAGGGAATGGTTAGAACTTGAATTTGAGACCTCACCTCCTTGTTAAGTTGTATGTAGATTATCAAGAACGAATTATCTTGCTTCTGACTACTTATCTCTATTCGGCCTCGATGTTACAAGAATTATTAACCATGAACTATATTGATTATGGATACTACTTGAGAGTAAAAACTTTGAACATCTGAAAATATATGAATTCGATATGTTTTGTGATTGATCGCATCAGTAGCACATTGGTTGTTAAGGAGATAATTTCTAGATTTACTAGATATTCTTGATGACTACAGGAGCATGTTGAAAGGCTATAATGAAGCATGGCATTGAATATTGACGTAGACTATGACCTGTTGATTGGTTAAGAGCATGAGAGGGTAATTTAAATGAAGATTGGGCCGAGCTGGGTAATGGGCCGTCATGGGCCGCAATACAAAGGGCTGAGTAAAAAGGCTTTAAAGTTAGTCCGGTCCAAGAGCCCCGAAGCTAGTCCGGCCGGAGGAGACTTGGAGTTAATCCGGTCTAAAGTCACTTTGACGTTAGTCTGGTCTCGGAGTTAGCCTGGTCATGGCGTATTGTGGATAGAACGGTCAGAACCTTACTATTCGGTAGTTCGGTCTAAACACACCATGGTTTGTACATGAGAGAACCGAGATAAGGTGTAACAAAAGGAAGAACCAGACTAAGGGTAGTTCGGCCTACTCTGCGGCTCAGCATAGCCATGATTACTTCGGTCATGTTGGAGTTCGGCCATGGTAAAAACCATCTCATTTGGTTTAAGCAGTGAGGGGGGTGTTGAAGGATAAGTATTATCTTTCAGGAGTATGAATCCTAGGAGGACTTTGCATGGAGGAGTAGAAGTCCTACTAGGATTGTGCCACACAAAACCTATAAAAGCTCACAAACATCACCTTTGAAGAGGTAACACACAACTTTGCTTTCTGAATACACAGAGCTTTTGTCTATTTGTCAAGCTTACTGACTTAGGCATCGGAGAGGTTTCCGGCGCACACCCACCGGCTAGCTCACGTTTGTGTTTTCAGGTGATAAAGCGACGACGTACGGAGGAGCGCAGACTTGATCAACAGGATTATACGAGAAGGTTTATTTCTTCCCGTACAATTGGCGTCGTCTGTGGGAAGTACAGACAGGACAAAACCTCTTGATCAAGCTTTACCTCTTTAGGAACAATGGCGCACATTGAAGAATTACCACAGTCCGCCATCAACGGACAAACACCAGATGGGGGTGCAAGGCATGAGGGATCACCTTCTATCCCTCCCATGGCAGACTTAGAGTCCCAACGACATAACTCACGAAGAGATACTAGGGGGAGGCAAACTCACAGCCCCCGTCACTCTCATTCACCAAGTCTTGACAGGCAAAGGCGGAGGATTGATCCTCAAGTTTTGGAGGACCGCGTGACGGAGCAAGACGAATTAATAAGGAAGATGGCGGCAGACATGGAAGCCTTAAAATGCTAGATGAAAGGAAAAGGAGTGGCGACAGGAGAGGGGCGCAAAAATAAGGCGCCCCCTCGCCACTCAGAAGACCATGGAAGGCATTCCACACCATCACAAGCAGAGAGTAGAAGCCTCAGGTCAGGCGATACTCAGTCTAGAACCTCTAGAAACTCGTTACTCCAGGTCTGAGAGAACGAGATCATTAAGGTCTTACACAGAGGGAAGTACCTACCGACCCTCGCACTCGCACCAAACATCATCCAAACAGACAGAGTTGCCCAGATCATCCGATTTGAGGATCATGCTGGAAGAAAAGGCACGATGGAAGGAGGACACCAGGGCGCGCGACCCTCGCAGAGTTTCTACCCTTCAACGATTGGCTCCTCGATCGCATGGAAGTGTCGAGGTTGGAATGCCATTACCACACCCTGCCTACGAACCGACGGACAAAACATTAGCAAGGCTACAGACCTCGCCGTTCGTTCCGGCAATTGAAAACGCGCCCCTACCTACAAGCTTCCTTCAGCCCAAATTCACTACGTACGAGGGGAAGACGGACCCCTACATTCACCTAAGCCACTTCCACCAGGTTATGGCGGTATATCGGCGAAACAAGGCTCTAATGTGCATAATTTTCCCGTCAAGCCTTGGCAATCTAGGCTTGACTTGGTTTGAAAAACTTCCAGAAGGCAGCATAGTCTCCTGGGCGCAATTGGCAGAGGCGTTTGTCACAAGATTCAGAACAAACACCAAAACCCCGGTAGAGATTGACCAACTACTCTCCATCAACATGGGCGAAAAGGAGACGCTAAGATCTTACAATAGTCGATACTGGGAGACATTCAACCAGATTGGGGACTGCCCCACCAATCTCGCCATTGCACAGTACAAAAGAGGCCTTCCAGTCGGGAATAGGCTAAGGGACTCAATCACCATGACGCCACCCCTCACCATGGAAGCCTTGATGGAAAGAGTGCATCAGCACATCAAGGTAGAAGAGGATGGCGCACGTACCAAAATAAAATCTGGCACGACCACAGTACCAGAAAAGAAGACCTCAGCAAAGGTCAATACGGTAGATCGTCAGAACAAAAACGAACGTGGTAGGTGAGACAACGGAGAGGACCCGGATAAAAGATGGTTGAGGGTCCGCACGGCCATAACCACGGTATTCAAGAAACCGATCTACCGAATTCTAAGTGAAATAAGAGATGAGCCTTTCGTCAAATGGCCAGCCAAACTAGGGGAAGCACAGAAGGACTATGACGAAAGATCACGGTGCACCTTCAATAAAGAAAAGGGGCACCGCACTGAAAATTGCACGCCATTGAGACAGCGCCTGGAGGAGTTGGTGGCAGCAGGTCACCTGGACAAATACATTGAAGGAGGGGCCCAACTAGCCCCCCAGGACCATAACAACCCCAACGGAATGCCAATCGACGCCCCACCTCAAGGCGTTATCAATGTGATACATGGAGTCTTTGAACCTGAGCGTGTATGCGAGCTCAGGGGATCAATCAAAAAGGCAGAACACTTAAGAGAGGTGCTAAGTGCCCAACCTGCCACTAAGAAGGGGAAGACGGAGGCCACAAACGTCATGTCTTTTTCGGATAAAGACTTGGAACGGATATATTGTCCTCACAATGATGCCCTGGTCGTCACTCTCCGAGTCAAGGATTTTGACGTCAAGCAAATTCTGATTGACCAGGGTAGTTCATGTGAAATCATGTACTACGAAACATTCAAACAATTGAAGCTACAAGACAAAGACTTGGCGCCAGTCGTATCTCCCCTAATTGGATTCAACTCCATGCCAAAATGGCCCGTCGGCAAAATAATTCTTCCAGTCAGAGCAGGAAGCGTGACGAAGCAAGTGGAGTTCTGGGTATTGAAGGTCCCCTCCACTTACAACATCATCTTGGGCAGAACATGGTTGCATGCCATGCGATCGGTGACATCATCCTGCCACCAAGTAATGCGGTTCCCCAACGATACCGGGGTAATTGAAGAAGTCTATGGAGATCAGATCATGTCGAAGCAATGCTTCGTCACGGTGAATGGCAGTCGCGTTGCCAAAGGATACGTTCATTCGGTAGAAGAACCTGAGAGCAATGAGCTATTCGCAGATGTCGGCAAAGCGGCTGACCAGAAAGTAGTGGAGGACTTGGTAGAGGTAAGAATAGATTAAAAGAACCCGGATAAGTTCTTTTTGCTCGGTTCGTCGTTGTCCAGCACTGAGAGATTAGAGGTCTTGGAATTCTTAACCTCTAACATCGAAGTATTCGCATGGACGCCCTACGATATGCCACGTATTGATCCAAACTTCATCTGTCACCAACTCAATGTCCACCCATCCGCCAGACCAGTCATCCAACGCACACGCAGATCAGCACTCCACCATGCCGAGATAGTGGCGGAAGAAGTAGGTAACCTGCTAGAGGCAGGAGCAATCAGAGAGGTGCACTACCCAAGATGGATCTCCAATACAGTTGTGGTGCCAAAAAAGAATGGCAAGTGGTGTGTCTGTGTCGACTATAAAACAGTCAACAAGGCGTGCCCAAAAGACAGCTTCCCTCTACCACGGATAGATCAACTGGTAGACCTAACGGCGAGGCACAACCGACTTAGCTTTCTGGATGCATACAGAGGCTACCATCAAATCGCCATGCATGAACCAGACCAGGAGGTCACATCCTTTACAACTCCAAGAGGACTATATTGTTACAAGGTCATGCCCTTTGGCCTAAAGAACGCAGGGGCAACATTCCAACGGATGGTCACCAAGATGTTTGAACCATTGTTAGGTAGAACAATGGAGGCTTACATCGACGACATGGTAATCAAGAGCAAGGATGAGAATGACCATCTCAAGGACCTAGGCGAGATGTTTGAGATCCTGAAGAAGCACAAGCTGCGCCTCAATGCATCCAAGTGTGCATTCGGAGTAGGATCTGGCAAATTCCTGGGCTTCCTTGTGACCAACCGGGGTATAGAAGCGGACCCCTCCCAGATCAAAGCAAATCAGGATTTGAAGAGACCAAACTCAGTAAAAGAAGTGCAGCATCTCACCGGCATGGCAGCCGCGCTCAATCGGTTCATAAGCCGATCGTCAGACAGACTACGACCATTCTTTCAAGCTTTAAAAGCCAAGTTCGAATGGGACGAAGAATGCGACCAAGCTCTGGAAAGATTGAAAGAATACATGTTTTCTCCACCATTGCTAGTCACCCCAATACCTGGAGAAGAACTCTTCCTGTACCTGGCAGTTTCTCAGCACATAATTAGCGCAGTGTTGGTCCGTGCGGAAGGAATTCAACATCTGCCCATCTATTATGTCAGCAAGACATTGCTGGGAGCCGAAACAAGGTATTTGCCACTGGAAAAACTGGCATTAGCCTTGATGATGGCCTCCAGGAAATAAGCACACTACTTTCACGCCCACATCATAGTCGTCCTCACAGCTTTCCCACTAAAAGCTTTGTTTGAGAGGGTGAACTTTTCTGGGCGAATCTTGAAGTGGGCAGTAGAGTTGGGACAATTCGACATCAAGTTCCAACCCAGAACCACAGTAAAGGCCCAATCTTTGGCAGACTTCGTCGCAGAGTTTACTCCTGGAAGTCATCATATCTGCCCAGCCGACCTAACTGACACAACCGAACTATGGATATAAGTTGACGCCGGAATAGCGCAACCCCTAGCAGAAAGTGCTCAGTCTAAAGACAGTAAGGAAGAAGCAAACCAAGCTACACCAAACCAAGACTCACCAACAAATAAAGACTTGGTACAATCAGATAGCGAGGGACAGGCAGCAAGCATGGACCTCGAAGAAAACACCGGCAACATTCTTGACCCCACGACATCATCCGACCCTTCCACTTGCTGGAAGCTGTTCGTTGGTGAGATGTGGAAGCTCTTTGTGGATGGAGCATCCAACCGACATGGTGCGGGACTCGGCATAGACCTCATCTCACCAGATGGCCTGGTTGTGAAGCAAGCAATCAACCTTGGCTTCCCAACATCAAACAACGAAGCAGAATATGAAGCACTTCTTGTAGGACTCAAATCAGCATACTACATGAAGGCCACCGAATTAATGGTCTACAGCGACTCACAGCTGGTGGTAAACTAAATTTCTGGCGACTATGAAGCAAAGGATGATAGGATGGCCAAGTACCAAGAATTGGTCAGAACAGAGATCAAGAAATTTGAAGTAGTGAGGATAGAACAGATTGGCAGGGAGGAAAACAGCAGAGCAGACGAACTAGCAGGCTTTGCTTCGATGGCAGATACATCCATCCCTCATCCATTGCTCATCAATTACTTACCATGACTAAGTATCGAAGACCCCAAAGCGGAAGAAGTATGCTGCGCCGATCTAGGCCCCTCATGGATGGATCCCATCATACTGTTCTTAAAAGACGGCATCTTACTAGAAGAAAAGAAAGAAGCTAATAAAATTCGAGCAAAGTCGCAGCGATTTTGGCCCTCCCCATCTCTGGCATTATACAAAAAGTCATTCTCAAGACCCTATCTAAAGTGTGTCCACCCCAGCAAAGTAGAAGCATTTTTATATGAGATACACGTAGGGGTGTACGGAAGCCATCAAGGAGGAAGATCACTAGCTTACAGGGCCATTTCGCAAGGATACTGGTGGCCATACATGCAGGCAGACTCAGAGAAATATGTGAAGAAGTGCGAGAAATGCCAAAAATTCGCACACCAAATACGTCAACCAGCTAGAGAACTCCTACCATCGACTAGCCCATGGCCTTTCGCAATGTGGGGCTTGGACATAGTAGGACCACTTCCAACAGCACTCGGCAACAGGAAGTTCTTTCTCGCAGCAACAGACTACTTCACAAAGTGGGTGGAAGCAGAAGCATTGGCATCAATCAAGGAAAAAGATGTGAAGAAATTCGTCTGGCAAAATATCATCACTCGGTTTGGCATACCAAAAGCCCTAATCTCAGACAATGGCACTCAGTTCGACGGCAGAATCTTCAGAGGCTTTTGTGAAGAGTACAAGATAGAGTTCTATAATTCTACACCGGCATATCCCCAAGCAAATGGACAGGTAGAAGCTTCAAACAAGGTAGTCTTGGATGGGTTAAAGAAAAGGTTGGAGAAAGCCAAAGGCAAATGGGCGGAAGAGCTTCCTCATGTTTTATGGGCTTACCGCACCACACCTCGGCGGTCAACAGGAGAAACACCATTCTCCTTAGCCTACGGAATGAAAGTAGTAATCCCACTGGAAGTTGGCCTCCCCACAATTCGAAGCGAAAATTTTGATCCAGACTTGAATGGAGAAGCCATAGCATTGGAGCTCGACCTTGCGGAAGAAAGAAGAGAAAGAGCACTGGTTCACATTGCCTCATACCAACAAGAGTTATCCAGGAAATACAACAAAACAGTGCATCCAAGACAATTCAAGATCGGAGATTGGGTACTGCGCAAAGTGATGGGAAACGCCTTGATACCAGGAGATGGCAAGTTAGGGCCAAATTGGGAAGGACCTTACAAAGTGGTTGGGTTAGCAGGCAAAGGGGCATACCACTTAGAAGACAAGGACGGCAAAGCAATCCCCAGGCCATGGAACACCGCCAATCTCAAGTTATTTTATTTTTAGCTTTCCTCTTTCAAACATGTGTAATTTTTTTCTTTCTTTCCTCAATAAAACAAATCGATTCTTTTCAGCATAAGTTATTCTCTGTAAAAGTTAGTTTTAGTGAAGTTAGGAACATTGCAAACATTTTATTCTAAGTTGGCTGGAAAAACTAACTTAGAGGTTGGCTGGATTAAACCAACACCCCTCCTAAGCCCAGGATAAGGATCCAGGTTGCAGGACGTTTGGTTGGAATAACCAAACATTTTATTCTAAGCTGGCTGGAAAAAACTAACTTAGAGGTTGGCTGGATTAAACCAACACCCCTCCTAAGCCCAGGATAAGGATCCAGGTTGCAGGACGTTTGGTTGGAATAACCAAACATTTTATTCTAAGCTGGCTGGAAAAAACTAACTTAGAAGTTGACTGGATTAAACAAACACCCCTCCTAAGCCCAAGATAAGGATCCAGGCTGCAGGACGTTTGGTCGGAATAACCAAACATTTTATCCTAAGTTGGCTGGAAAAACTAACTTAGTGGTTGGCTGGATTAAACCAACACCCCTTCTAAGCCCAGGATAAGGATCCAGGCTGCAGGACGTTTTGTCGGAATAACCAAACATTCTACGTTGGCTGGATTAAACCAACTCTTAGTACTCTTTAGCCGAAGTGAGGACATCGGCTAAAGAGTGGTTGGCTGGATTAAACCAACTCTTGTTACTCTTTAGCCGACGTGAGGACATCGGCTAAAAGAGTGGTTGGCTGGATTAAACCAACTCTTGTTACTCTTTAGCCAAAGTCAGAACATCGGCTAAAGAGTGGTTGGCTGGATTAAACCAACTCTTGTTACTCTTTAGCCGAAGTGAGGACATCGGGTAAAGAGTGGCTGGCTGGATTAAACAAACTCTTGTTACTCTTTAGCCGAAGTTAGAACATCGGCTAAAGAGTGGTTGGCTGGATTAAACCAACTCTTGTTACTCTTTAGCCGAAGTGAGGACATCGGGTAAAGAGAGGTTGGCTGGATTAAACCAACTCGTGGTACTCTTTAGCCGAAGTGAGGACATCGACTAAAGAGTGGTTGGCTAGTAAGTCCAGACAGATTGCTCAGCAATAAAGTATCTCGGCCACACTACTATTAGAAAGCAAGCTCAAACAGGAATTTAAACCGAGGTAACAGTTGGAAGTGAAAAGATCATGGAAAAGTCATTATAAGTATAAGCATACAGATCAAACCGGAATAACAGTTAGCACAAAGGAAGATGATTTTCATTGATCAAGTTCAAAGCAATTACAAAGGGGGGGCCATAGCCCGGTTACAAGAGCAAAAAGTAACAAAGAAAAGAAAGTACAGAATCAAGTAAAAAGGTCTTCAAGGTCGGCGTCAATATCAACTTGAACACCGGTTGCAGATGGAAGATCAGTCTCAGTAGCAACTGGCAGAACGATGTCAATCGACGGCTCAACAGTCAGGTCTTCAACTGTTGGCTCCAACCGAGTTGATTGATCGTTGCCTTGCTCGTTGACTACCGGAGTAACAGTTGGCTCATTTTCTTCATCTTAATTATCTGAACCCTGCAAAAATTGTTGTTGGATAGAAGCAGCATACTCCGCTAATGAGGCCGGAATGAAATACTGTGGAGCATTATAGACCTTGGTTTCGGGCCCACAGCCGAGCTGCTCCACAGCACTTCTCCAGCCGCACTTGAAGAATAAGTCTTTCGCTCCCTCGCATTGTGGAATGTAGAGGCCCTCCGCCTCCTTGAAACCAGCGTTGGCATCACCCACCTTCTTCTTCAGTTCGACGATTTTGGCGTCCTTTTTCCCTTTAAGCTTGACTAGCCCACGAAGGTACTTGTCTTTCATCACGATCAACGCCTTCTGTTTGTCAGCCTCAGCCGAGGTAACCAGTCCGGTTAGACGAGCTACCTCAGCCTCTAGCTCGGCTGTTTTTTGATGGGATTTTTTCAGCTCGGTTGTTTTTTCTTCGACCTCTGCCAAGGCCTGCCTAGCCGTTTTCCTAAGCTCCAATACCTTTTGATGGGCAATTTGGCTCTTCTGAAGAGACTGAAATGAATGGAAAGAAATCAATGACGAAACCGAACTGAAAGTTAGAAAAAAATTTTTACAGACGAAGGGCATCTTACCAGGATCATGGATTTAGTGGCCGATCGGATAGCCTTTAGCTCGGTCAGGTTCTGGTGGTGTTCCATGTCTGCTGGAAGGTAGACACTCTTGGCAAGATTGAAGGCCATCAAGTGATCCTTCTTAGCAACCACCGAATCGGTATCTTGAATAAGGCGGTTCTGAAATTTCAGCTTCGGTGCCCACCTAGAAGAGCCAGCCCGGTCAGAAGGTTCTGGTTGTGGAATCGGTGGAGGCGTGGTTTCGTGCTCGTCCACTAGACGCTGCTCGGTTGGGGTAGACCGGGCGTGCTTGGATAGGCGTGATGAAGAAGGCTGTTGAGAAGGAAGGGCCACAACGGCCTGTTGCGTTTGGCTTGATGGCGGTATTTCGGGTCTATTTGTTTCGGTCAATAGCGCCCTGACTCTATTTCTCTTGGCCATTTCTTCTTCAGCGGTCAGTGGGATTAGTCTAATTTCTGGCAAGGTTGGGTCCGGTTCTGGGGCCTCCTTTAGCAGAAAGTCGGTCACTCTCGTTTTTCGGCGGCCACTGTATCTATAGGTCGGTTCGAACTTTAGCAGCTTGGCCCAACTGCGTTCTGGATACCATAGTGCGGCGCGCAAGGTCGCTAGATTTGGGTAGCTGTATAGAGAATGGAGGTGGGCAGAATCTACGAAAGAAGACAACTGTTAGTTCGGCTGAAAAATTGAAAACCGAAATATAGTAAAGCACGCAAGAAAATCGAAGTAATTATACCAGGTGTTCCTTTTTTCCAATTAATGCTTCGGCCAGGAATCTGGGCTTGGTGATCCTCAAAGTTCCCAGACACCCAGAAAAAATCGTCGTCATTCAAGTCTTTATCTGGTGTGTTTTTTATTATTTTCTCACGTCGACGGCGTATTCTAAGATAGTACACCCAGCCGTCTTCCTTCGAACCTATGGAATACTGGTGGAAGATTTCGGCTAGACCAAGGTTGATGCCTGCTTGGCGGTTTAGTTCGGCTATACCCATTATTATACGGTAGGAGTTGGTGGAGAGCTGGGTTGGGCATAGTCTGGTTTGCCTAAGGAATTCGCAAATAAGGGGTTGGACTGGGAATCTTAGCCCGGTTTCTATTATTGAAAGAAGGGTAAAAGGTACAAAGCCCTGGTTGCCCCAAGGTATGACATATTTTTCGGCTAAGGTTAGGTGGACGTCGTCGGGTATATTGTAATCTTTTCAGAATTCGGCTAGACCGCCCGGAGTATTTACTAAAAATCTATACTTCCCCATTTATTTAATAAGTTATGAATAAGTTAGATCGATGGCAAAATTGTGCTCAGTAGCTCGGTATGGCGCGCAATGGAGTGCATGGGCAACCTAAGTCTGCAAAGTGGAAAACAAAGGGGTTAAGCACAGATCATTGGACCGTGCTACAAAATAAAAGCAAAAAATAGGAGTCCTACTTCGGCTATGTGGATGCTACAGGATCTGACTCGGTTTCAACAAGATGCTTAGTAGCTCGGATTGAGCAGGGGGTTCGATATCTCGGTCTTGGCAAGCGATTCGTTATCTCGGTTAAATAAAAGGCTCAGTCAGACCGGTTAAGCCTCTAGGGGCAGCTTTTTGAGTTCGGTCTAAAACTTAGAAAGCTGGCTTGGCCCCAAAAGTCCTAGCTTGGTCGAAAGATGAGGTTTCAATATGCTACGTTCGGACTTAGTTCGGCTCATTTACCTCGGCTAAGGTCTATCAAAAAGTGGTTGACTTATTGAAACTACTGGTACCTACATGGAGTGCTAATTCGGTTAAAGTCTGATAGAAGGACATTGACTACAAACTACTTTTTAGTTCGGTTATATGGTAATTATGGATCAAACACTGCTTTATAGATTACTTCATGAAGTTCTTATGAAGTTTTTCCTAAAAAAAACGCATGATAGAGCAAGAAAAAGTGTTTTGCAAAAACACCCAAAACAAAGTACGAAAACGAGGAAAGCAAGATAAAGGAGCAGTGCTTACCAGGTGAAGAGGCAAGAACTAGAGATGAGAGCAGCAGCAATGGAGAACACGAGCTCAGAAGTTGAAAAAGGAATGGAGGTTCAGAGAGAGAAGTTGAAGAATGAATGGCATAAGTGATTCTCTAGCCAAGGGTTGTTTTGCGGAAAGAGAAGGGGCAAAAGGCGGGAACTGTTCAAATTGTGCGAAGTATGAGGGTGGCGTGATAGCTGCGATAGGCCAGTAGGGGCGTGCCATGTATCCTGGGAAAGAGAAACGATTCAGTTGCTGTGATTGAAGAGACGTTTTGACCGGACAAGTAGAGCCCGGTGCAAAATTAGCTCGGCTGGAAAGGCTTAAGAGTTTTAGCTCGGCTGGAAAGGCTAAAGGGTTTTTAGCTCGGCTGGAAAGGCTTAAAAACCTTAGCTTGGCTGATAAAACAGGTAATCCTTATCACGCTACGCAGATGGAATTAAGGGGCAATTGAGAGGGTAATTTAAATGAAGATTGGGCCGAGCTGGGTAATGGGCCGTCATAGGCCGCAATACAAAGGGCTGAGTAAAAAGGCTTTAAAGTTAGTCCGGTCCAAGAGCCCCGAAGCTAGTCCGGCCGGAGGAGACTTGGAGTTAATCCGGTCTAAAGTCACTTTGAAGTTAGTCCGGTCTCAGAGTTAGCCCGGTCATGGCGTATTGTGGATAGAACGGTCAGAACCTTACTATTCGGTAGCTCGGTCTAAACACACCATGGTTTGTACATGAGAGAACCGAGATAAGGTATAGCGAAAGGAAGAACCGGACTAAGGGTAGTTCGGCCTACTCTGCGGCTCAGCATAGCGATGATTACTTCGGTCATGTTGAAGTTCGGCCATGGTAAAAACCATCTCACTTGGTTTAAGCAGTGAGGGGGGTGTTGAAGGATAAGTATTATTTTTTAGGAGTATGAATCCTAGGAGGACTCTGCATGGAGGAGTAGAAGTCCTACTAGGATTGTGCCACACGAAACCTATAAAAGCTCACAAACATCACCTTTGATGAGGTAACACACAACTTTGCTTTCTGAATACACAGAGCTTTTGTCTATTTGTCAAGCTTACTGACTTAGGCATCGGAGAGGTTTCCGGCACACACCCGCCGGTTAGCTCACGTTTGTGTTTTCAGGTGATAAAGCGACGACGTACGGAGAAGCGCAGACTTGATCAACAGGATTATACGAGAAGGTTTATTTCTTCCCGTACAGAGCATATGTGTGATGTTAAAGATTGATTGTTTCAGGAATATCGAATTCTATTACTAGCATCATGGGGGAGATATGAAGTATGTACATCAAGTAAATAATTGTTTCAATGTTATATTACCATGGATGTATACGGGAATTTGATCTATAAATCTGATAACTTCTGAGTAGCGAATGGGCAACTTAGCGAATTGTTACGTTTGTTTCCTACAGTTACTGCTGATTTTAAGGAAGTATGTGAATTACCTGTATCATGTATGAAATTGCTTTGATATTACCGTGACAATTTGATTCAAAGCCTGGTTACCTTCGTGTTACCGTACTGTGAATGTGATGTTATAATTATTTGGACACACATGAACTGAACATGTCCTACGATTGACTGCGTTGAGATTACAATAGTATACAGTTAAACCTGTGGAAAATAAGAATTATGGACATCATGTGGTTGCTTACGTCAATATTATATTGATTATCATTGGATTATTGTATGGATCTACTTTGAATACTTGATAACTTTTGACTGGTTTGACCAATTATGATGGATCGTGGAACTGCTGATTGATTTGAACAGTGAATTGTTGAATGGCGTATAATATAGACTTAAGACATTTGATTTACATCTGAAATATATGTATAACGTAAGTTTGAAGGACCAAACTTTTTAAGGTGGGGAAGCTGTGACGACCTAGACTTGCTAATCGTGATTTTAATTAATTGATTATGTGTTAATTCTAATTGAACTGAGAGCCTAGTAATTTAATTTGTACATATCTGTCCAAATTGAAAACTTGCCTGTTGAGGCTACAACTTTGAAACTGAAATCAACAATCTTATTGAGTGCACAAATTGAAATTGAGTACATGGATGGGCTTATGGGAATTTTAGAGCCATTTGGAAGATTTAATTGAAAATTGATTCAATTTACTGAAATTGTCTGTGATTGAATTGAACCTTAATTGGAATTATTAATTATATTCCTATATGTTAATTATGTGATTAAATGTTATTGATTGTTATGAGATTTGTTGACTTGTATTGTTTGAATAGATAGGTTAGAATGAAAATTAAACCTGTCTGATTCGTTAATCTTAACAAGTTAGAATTAAATAATTTGATAAGAATTAAAGCCTAATCCACATTAAAATTAATTTAATATAGTGTAATTGAGATTATGAGATATAATTTAATTAGAAATAATTGCATGTAAATTAATTTAGGAAATAATATAAAAAGAAAATAATTAATTAATTAATTATAATTAAGTAATGTGTGAGTTCTACTCATCAACTAAGTGAATAAAAAAAATGAAGATAGTGACCTTTAACACACACAGGTAGAGAGGGAGAATCAAGAGAGAGTAAGAGCTCATCAAGAACACCAAGAAGAAAGAGAAGAAAATTGAAGAAGAATTTAAGAAGAAGATAGAAGATTGTCTTGAATTCACTCTAATCATCAAAGCAAGGTAAGCTTTTCTTTCTAATTTCTTGATATAGAGACTTGTATATCCACCATCTTTAAGATTAAAGCTTAAATTAGGATGAATTGATGATTAATTAGAAGGTTTGCTCATGTAATTAAGAGTTGAATACACGCATGTTTTGGTATGGAAGAATTGATTTAATTAGCTCCTAAATTCACCAAGCATGGCGTAATTTTAGTTCAAACACCTATTACGTTGCATGATCATTCCATGCATGTAATGTTTTCAAGAATCCATGAACAAAACAATTGTTTTCTAAACTTATTTTCAAACATGGTTCATGGAGTTTGAGAAAAGATTAAACATGAATTAGAGTTTGGGTTCAAGAAAATGGATGTTTCATGAAATTGAGTTTCAAAAATGGAAGAATGAGTTTAATTTGATATTTAGATCCTTATAAGAATTCAATTAAAAATCTGATTTAGGTTCGTAAAATTAGAAGTAGTCAAATTAAGCCTTAATTGAGAATTAATTAAATTCAATTGAAATTGAGTTAGGCTTAAGATTATGGAAATAAATGTGAACATTAATTATTTGGGCCTTAATTTGCTTGAAAATGAAGTTGAAATTGCAAAATGTACATATTTATGAGTTTCTGATTCAGTAATTTAAACATGACTGAATAATTGTAATTTAATGTGTATGAGTCTAATTTAAGCTTGATTATGTAATTAGTGAACTTAATAAGGGTTAGTATATGATTAGATTATTTATATTTAATTAGTTTGGTTAATATATAGCTAAATATATTTTAATTGGAGGTTAATAATCTAATTTATTCCTAATACTAGTCATCCATATTTAAAAGGAATGGAAGAAAAATAAATAGGAATAACCAAATGAAAAATTAAAATCAAATGAGAGAAAATGAATAGAGATCGAACGATCGAATTGAATAGAATTGTAAAAGTGTGATTGTAATTGTGTTGTGTTTAAGTTTATTAGTTTAGGTCGGACGCCGAACTATTAGTACGTGTATCGAGGAACCTACTGTGAGTAACAATGTTGTAAAGATATGTTCAAATTGTATTTATTTTCTGAATGATAAATTATATCGTTTCTAAACGGTTACTTTTTATAGATTGAATGATGATCCTCTTTTGAATTGTATTCGTGACATCCATAGCGTATTGTTATTATTGTTGATATTGCTATTATTACAAAGATCTCTGTCAATTCCAAATCATGGAACTATTGTTATTGTTTGATGACCATCAATTGATTGTTCGGTCTTTATAAGACCTATTGTATTGTTGATATTGGATGTACCACGTATGACTTATATGAATATGATTGATTGAATTGAACGATTGAACGATTGATTGACAAATGATAATGATTGAAATGTTCTAATGATACTCGATTATTTCAAAGACTGTAAAGATATCATTCTTAACCTCTTTACGTATTTGTTATTCATTAGGCTCTAACTCACTGTTTATTATATATATATATATATATAGGTGATCGAGCACCAGATCAAAGCTAGTGGCGTCGACCCGAACCCTTGTTTTGTCAAGCCAGCTATTGTGCCTCATCGCGAGGTTCTAAACCAACATGTGTCAAGGCTTTTTGGGTGGTTCAAATTCACCCCTTTGATATTAGTCAAGTGAAATGAATGTTTTATAACTTTTGTTAACACTGTTTTCGATAATGAGATTTAATTATTTACATTGTGTTTTGTCTTGTATATATGAGCTTTATAGACATAAGTGTTTGTGTATATAACTATGTATATGAAAGTTTATTTCCATTCAGGTCCTCATAACTCATTGGATGATGTATATTATTATTGATTGGCTTCCGCCAGCCCATTTATATTGTATTATTGTCATTATTGTTAAACAGGCCTTCGGTAATCACGGATTACTGATCGGTTACAACGCTAAACCTATAGGGGCAAGTTTGGGTCGTGACAAAAGCACTCTTCTTTATTTACCAATTGATTGTAACAAAAAATATGGAATCATAATCCTACTAAATCTCTAATACATATTATCATATTATATGGGTCAATATAATTACTAAACAAATAATTTAGTCTTACACATTGCCATTCACGTGCATCATAATAAATAAATAAACTAAAATTCATCTGATGGATTACTAAAAAACAAACAAAATTAATCATTGTTGTTCTTATAATATCAATTTGTTTATACATAAGTAAACATCTCTTCATTTTTTTTTTTGACAAATTTGGGGCCGGTTTTCTTGTGGGAGGCTTTTGCACGAGATATAATTTCGATTTTTTAATTTCAATTTTATACTATTAATTAGATTACAATTATTTAATTAGGTAGGAGAATTAATCCTTTTTATTCGTATTTATGAAGTACAAGGGTTTGATCATCTCATGGTAGATTAGCAAATTATTGGATTGATTTGGATCTTACTTAATTTCTCTTGTAATATTGGGTCTAATTGGATTAAGTTGGTGCAACTCAGCCTAATAGCAAAGAAAATTAAGAAAAATCCAACTCGGCCAATAATTAAGAAAAATTCGAAAGGAAATTTTTTACTGTCTCCCTAATATCTTAGTCCAACAAACTGATACAAAAAAATGAGGAACATCATTTGATTAGTCCTAATCACAATGAAGGGATGCCGAAAATAAGGTTAGGGACAACATTGGTTAACAAAGTAACAATAATATGTGATATTTGAAAGCACATACTAATTATGGGTGTTAATTCCCGACCACACAACTAAAAAAGGGGAACTTAGGTGGAGAGCACCGGCAGAATAGATTAAGCCCAAACAACCTGTCACAGAAAGATAAGAATCTCGCGGTGGTTCGTCCACCCAGGGGCACTCCGATGATCAAATCAATAAAATATCTCTCAAAGATAACCAATAGTGCTTAATTCACTAGACAAAGCATAAAAGACATACCTTAGATCCATGGAGGTGCCTCCCTTTTATAGCCAACACAATCCTAGTCCCAATAGAAGCCTAGCTCTAATGGACTTAGGATTACTGCTAATCTTTGACTCCCAGTAGGATTAGGATAAACTCTCTTGTTCCTTATTCGCTTATCTCGGATTCCGATATTCTCGCAGATAACCTCGGCCTAGCCGAGATCATCTCAGCATTATGACCAGGACACGTGGCACCCCGGCTGGCACTTCGGTGACACCTCGACCACGTGTCGTCATTCAAAATTTATGTCCCCACAACTGCCCCCTAGGTTCTATTACCTCGACATCCTGAGGTGATAGAACCTATATCATTTCTTCTATTTAGTACATCGGCTAAGCTCACTCCATTATTCATTACCGAGATCATCACTCGTCGGGTCAATATGACCAAGTCCTAGAGTCTGCTTTCATCAATACTTTGAAACCAACAACCAAGTTCGTTCAAGTTTCTCAGCTGAAACCGTCCTCCTAGCCAAGGTATTTGTTTCATTGAATCAAGAACTCCAAGAGTTCCAGCACGCATATGAGCTGGCATGCACAGTATTTCAACCGTTTTTACCATGCATCTTTCCCCTACTAGACCGTACCTGATACATGCCATCAAGTCGCATCACTTTTGCGTGCGCCGTCTGATAAACACGTCGTCCAAGGCACCATAATTTCCATTTTGCCGCCATTTCATGCGTTTGATCAAAATCAACTCTCTCTCTCCGTCTTTTCACTTCTGCATCTTCGTTCTTGTTCAAACTTTCTCTCTCAAATCCTCCATTGCTGCTTTCGCAAAGCTTTCTGCAACCAGTTTCACTCTCTCTCTCCGGCGAGGTTTTCATTGCATTTCTTTACTACCGTCTGACACCGACGTACTTCATACCGGCCTTTTTGTAATCTAAATAATCATTCTTCAATGTTAGGCTGAAGTGCCTTCTTTCCTTTTCTGAATGCATTCTTTAATTTTTCTGTCAACGTGGTTGTATGTATCTTCTTTTTACTCTTGTATGATTCTATACTTAGAATAATTTGCATGTCTTCAAAATACACCTTAACTGTGCAATCTCCTCGGGGTGTAACACTTCAGTTGTACCCACTAATTGGTTTACCTCGGCTTTGACCTAATACTTGAAAATATTTATCATAATATTTCCACAAGTGTTACTCACAACCTGCCACTTTACTCAAGTCCTCTGTCTTCTATTATTAAAGCATAATCTTGGTTTAACTTTAACTTGTAATTTTTTCTCAAAATTTCAACAAGTGTTAAACCATATTCCTTTAATATAACATCGGCTTAACTTCAACTTGTAAATTTTTCTCAAAATTTCAATAAGTGTTAAACCATCTTCCTTTAACATAACATTGGCTTAATTTCAACTTGTAAATTTTTCTCAAAATTTCAACAAGTGTTAAACCATCTTCCTTTAACATAACCTCAGCTTAACTTTAACTTGTAAATTTTTCTCAAAATTTCAACAAGTGTTAAACTATCTTCCTTTAACATATCCTCGGCTTAACTTCAATTTCAACAAGTGTTCAGCCAACTTTAGCTTGTAAATTCCAGCTCTCAAGCAATCATTTCAGCCCTCTGCCCCCTAATGTGAACCTAAGTTCCACTTGGGTTCTCATTAAGCATGGGGTTTTTGACCTTGTTGCCGAGGTCAGATTCAAACAAAAACTGGCCGAGGTTACCAACCTTGGTCTCTTTGTTAATCTGACCAACATGTACTTAATTCCAACCTGTGTCTGGCTCTGCTGATATGGCAAGTCCAAGTTAATCCAACTTAGTTCAACTCTATTATATGCAAATATAATTCAACTCTGCCATATAATAAGTCTAAGTTATTCGTCATGTTTCGCTTAGAAACATCGCCAACTTAGTTTAACTTTATTATATGTAAGTAAAGTTTCTACTCTGCCATATAATACGTCTAAGTTATTCATCATGTTTCGCTTAGAAATATCGCCAACTTAGTTCAACTCTATTATATGCAAGTAAACTTTCTACTCTGCCATATAATAAGTCTAAGTTATTCGTCATGTTTCGCTTAGAAATATCACCAACTTAGTTCAACTCTATTATATGCAAATAAAGTTTTTACTCTGCCATATAATAAGTCTAAGTTATTCGTCATGTTTCGCTTAGAAACATCGCCAACTTAATTCAACTCTATTATATGCAATTAAAGTTTCTACTTTGCCATATAATAAATCTAAGTTATTCGTCATGTTTCGCTTAGAAACATCGCCAACTTAGTTCAACTCTATTATATGCAAGTAAAGTTTCTACTCTGCCATATAATAAGTCTAAGTTATTTGTCATGTTTCGCTTAGAAACATCGTCATAGGACTGGTCGGTCCTATCGCACAGATTTCAAATTCACAAAAATCAAACTGGTACTTTTATTATTACTTCAGCTGATATGCCCTATTACCGGCAACCTTTCTTAGGATGAGGTCCCTATCCTTGAACTGTCTTGGGCTGATCTTCTTGTTTGTAAGCCCTAGCAAGTTGTTGCTAGTATGCCCCTAGCCGAATTGTTGTTCTATTGCACGTTGTAGGTGGATTTCAACAACATTTTCACGCTTTTTTACATAGGCTTTAGCTTCCTTTTGCATGTAAGGCCAAAAGAATCCCTACGATATTGCTCTATGGGCAAGGGATCTGCCCCCCTGCATGGCTTCCACATACTCCTTTGTGGACCTTATATAAAAATTCTTTAACTTAGGCCGAGCTCTTCTCTTTTCGGACTTAATCATCTAGGCCGAGATTTTGTTTTCTAGGATTTGGGATCCAAGATCTGGAATCCGAGATCTGCTCACTTGGGCTGTTTGGTAAAGAAATGATGTGATCTAAAATAGGTTAAAAATCAAAAATTAATTTTTAGCCAATTCCCAAAACAGTTCATTGTTTACCATCAACATTGGGACTGTTTGTTACAATTTTCAGGAGGTAATTATAGTTTATTTTAACTTGAAAATCTGTGCTAGATTGTTTGGTACAGTTTTTGTTTATAGGCTATTAGGTAGAAAATAACTTAAATAAATTGAAAAAAAAAATATTATTTAACAGTTGGGAAAAGTGTACTTTTAGCTTTCGTTTGGGATGTGAGTTGACTTTTCAACTTTTTGACTTTTTTACTATTTTAGCCTGGGGCTAAAAAGTTTCGTTTGGGATTGATTTTTTAGTTTTTTTTTGACTTTTGTGAGAGAAAAAATAAAATAATTATGGTTTGAATGTGATATTTTGTCTTATTGACTTTTAAATTTATTTTGTCTTTTTGTAACTAAAATAACAAAAAAACCTTATGCCAAACGAAACTTTAGTTTCTACTTTATAATTATTAACTTCTAATTTGAAAATGTGTTCCACCAAACAGGGCCAATGATTACACTAAAGAGTTCATTTGGGATGTGGGTTGGCTTTTGGCTTTAGCTTAGAGCTAAAAAGCCTCGTTTGCGATAAGTTTTGGCTTTTTTTTAACTTTTGTGATAGAAAAAATAAAATAATTATAAGTTAAATGTGATATTTTGGGGTTGTTTGGCAAGAAGAATTTTAGCCTCTTTTAGGCTAAAATTCATAAAAAGACAAAATAAACTAAAATAGTTAATAAGACAAAATGTCACATCAAATCCATGATTATTTTACTTTTTTTCTCACAAACATCATATCCAACTATAAAAAAATCCAATCACCTTTTCTAACACAAAAATTTTAGCTTGCTAAAATAGTCAAAAATAAAAATAGCCTACTAAAGTAGCAACTTTCCAAACACATACTTTGCCTCCGTTTGGGAAGTGGGTTAGCTTTTTGGTTTTTGGCCTGAGGCTAAAAAGCCTGGTTTGGAAAGAGCTTTTTGGTTTTTTTGACTTTTTTATGAGAGAGGAGTGCAATGATTATGGATTGGATTTGATGTTTTTTTTTTTGTGGTTAAAATAGCCTATTTTATTTTTTTGTAGCTATTTTAACCCCTAACCCACCAAAAACAACTTCCCAAACTATGGCTTTGTCATGTTTGGCTAAAATAATCTATTTTGTTGTATATGACTATTTTAGCCCCAACCTTTGTCCCAACCGGGGGCCTAAATAGTGAGTTTTGGCATAAAAATAAAAGAAATTCTATTATACACCCCTTAAATAGGTGTATTATATGTACTCCTAATTATATCATTTTTTCTTTAATTATGATATTATTTAAATTATAACTAATAATATTTTTAGTTATATCTGATGTTATATTTTGTTATGAATTTTTTTTTTTTTAGTTATAAGTTAGAAAAAATATAAAGTTATGACAAATTTTTTTTTAGTTACAATGCCATGTTTGAAAAAAAAAAGTTTTGAGCTAAAATAGTCAATAATAACCAATAAACCAAAGATTATTTTTAAACTATAATTGTTTTAATATTTCTCTTGCAACTTTCA
This sequence comes from Camellia sinensis, assembly GCF_055761805.1. Classification (NCBI taxonomy): domain Eukaryota; kingdom Viridiplantae; phylum Streptophyta; class Magnoliopsida; order Ericales; family Theaceae; genus Camellia; species Camellia sinensis. The sequence goes on from NC_138967.1 coordinate 32,935,109, forward strand.
AATTATTAAAAAATAAATAAATTATCTTCCTAAACATAACTCTTTTTTCACTAGATTAAAATAAAAAATCAAAAGGCTTATTTGATTTTCAACAATGATTGAGACTCCATTTTTTTGGGACTTTCACAATTTCCTTTAGATCTCACCTATTGATGTATGTGTAAGACTCACTTATATATATATGTAGGACCCACACCATCAATAGTTAAGATCTAAAATGGATTATAGGTCTCAAAAAAAAGGAAGTACCAAGCATTTTTATTTAATTTTTTAAACTAAGGCCTTGTTTGTCGTGTACTAAAAAAGTTAAAAAGTCAAAAAGTTACTATCCTATTTAAGTGATATCATCTTATTTAAGTCGCATCACCTCTCTACGACATCACTTCAAACCCAACTCAAATCTAACCTATATTTCATAAAAAGTAAAAAAAAAAAATGCACTTATTTAGAACATTCCAAACCACCCCTAAGATAATATTAAAAGATAAAATATATTAAAATAATCAATAAAACAAAATATCATATCAAATTAATAATCATTTCATTTTTTTCTTACAAATATCATATCAAACTTAAAAAAAAAAAAAAATGCTACACATCAAACTAAAAAAAAAAACTATAACTCTATTTCTAAACACAATATCAGTGTGTTTGGTTTGAGTTTTCTAAACTAAGTTTTTGAAAAATTGAATTTTTTAGTTTTCGTATTATTTTATTTTTAGTGTATATTTTTTAAATTTTAAACATTTTTTTACTTTTTTAGATGCACCTTAGTTAGATGCATCTAAAAAGTAAAAAATTTATGAAAAAATATTTTAACAAATTAATAAGTACATAGAAATATAAAAAATGTACTGAATTACTGTATTTTTTTTTTATATTTTTGGTATTTTGTGAATTTTTAAAAGATTTTTTTACAATTTTTTTACTTTTTATGGGTATTTATGTTAGATGTGTCTAAAAAGTAAAAAAAATGTTAAAAATATTAAAAAAATTTAGTAAAAACAAAAAAAATATGAAAAATAAGAGAGTAGAATTTTCTGAAAAGTGTTTTCTCAAAAAAAAAAAAAAAAAAACAAGCAAGCTGATTATTTTTGTCAAATTAAAATAATCAAATACTAAAATAAAGTATTAAAATCGCCAAGTTCAAAACGGGGAATGGTCAACCTCCCAAACAAGCTCATATTATAGGGTATCTTTGGTTTGTGTTTGGGAGATGAGTTTTAGAGATAAAAAGTAAGAAAAATTATTTGGTTTGTTTTTTTTTAAAAGATGTTTTGAAAAATTATTTTGAGAGAGAGTTTTGAAAAAAGTGATTGATTTGATGGGTATGAGAAAAAGATTTATTTGGAAAACTTATAGACCAAACAAGTTTTAAGAAAATTTTTTGAAAAAATTTGTTTATTTGATTACTTTTGATAATTTATTTGTAAAAAATTTTTCCCAAAAATTTTTAGAAAACACAAACCAAACAAGGCCCCAGTGTTTCCTAGAAATGAATTGGAATAAAAATTGAAAAGGATTTTGAGTAGTGATAAGGGGAAAGCATCCATGGCCTCGTCTTCGAGCTCTGCTCTGGTCTCTTCCTTTCTCTGCAACAACCACTCTCGCTCTATCCCTCGCCGTTACTTGTCTCTCTCTCCTTCGCCTTCGTCATCTCCATCTCCATCGCCGAATGTAAGACGAAGGAAGTCCTCTCTCTCTTCCAACAACACCATCACCGCCATTCTTACTCCCAAACAAGCTCAGAAGAGCGCGTTTCAGTACAAGAAGCTCGGCGACTCCGACCTTCTCATCAGTGAAATCACTTTAGGAACTGTAAGTAATTCACCTTTTTAAAATTAAAAAAAAAAAATTTGTTGTTGGATTTTTGAAATTGGTTGTTTTAATTAGGTACAATTTGGTGGAAAATGTGAGCTATATTTTTTTAATATTTATGTTGGTTTGGTTGCATTTATTTTTAAATTAATTTTGCCAGTGTTTTGTGAGCGTTTCTTATGTCTGCCTTAGAAAACAAACTTGCTTTGAAAAGAAAGTGGGTTTTACCTTGTGTGGAAGTGAATTACTCGTTTGGGAACAGGCTTAACTTTTTGAGTTTTTGGGCTTCATTTGGGAAGGAGGAATAGGTTGGGGTTGGGACTATTTTAGTCGCAAACAGTCGAAATAGATTTTTTATTCTAATAAAATAAAATATTACATCTAACATATAATTATTTTATATTTTTTTCTCTTAAAAAGTTAAAAAATTTAAAAATTTCTTTCCAAACAAGATTTTTTAATCTCATATTAAAATAACTAAAATGTCAAAAACATAAAAAGTCAACTCACTTTTCAAACAAAACCTAATTATGTTAGAATGACTGTGATATTTAATGAAAAATCATATAAAAACAAAATAGAATTTTTGACTTTTTCTTTTAATAGGTTTTTGGTTTTTTAAAAGAAAAATTTACTTATAAATCTTATCTTGAGGAAGGGTGATCCATTTAGTATTAAAGATTTTTTTATAAACCAATTAATCTCATTAATTTTGAAAATATAGATTTAATATATTATTTAAAAATTAGATTTATGCTTATATTATATCTTCATTTCTATTATGTTTTTTCTCTTTTTTTCTTTTGTGCTAGAAAGGTAGATACACATTATATGAGAATCAAATTTGGAATAAATTTTTATATAAAATTCTTTTTTATTTGGAAAACATTTCAAAAGAAAAAATAGTTGAAATGTGAAATTATTCAAACATTCCAAAAGGATGTGGGATTTTTCAAATATTTCAAAAGGCACAGGCTTCCCTCCAATCCCAGATCGGACTGGAGAGTGCTGTTGGGCCCGTGGAGGCCCACCACAAGTCTTGTTTCAATAATCTGAACCGTTGAATGTGTAGAACTGGTCGAGTATTATAAGCTTATAAAAAATCACGTTTATCGGATATCGATAATTACGTGATCAAATCAATTTTGTATTAAAAAAAAATAGACGGCGAAAAAATAAACTGTTGATAGAAAAATGACCCAATGAGATAGCTATCGATGTCCGATCAACGTGATTTTTTAGAAGCATATAGTACTCGACGAGTTCTATACATTGAACGGTTCGGATTATCGAAATGGGACCCATGATGGGCCCCCACAGGCCCAACAACACTCTCCAATCCGATCTGAGAGTGGAGGGAAGCCAGGCCTATTTCAAAAAGAATATAAAAACTACTTGGTAAATTTTGGCCAAATATATAATTTTAAACTATAATACTCCAATGTAACACTCAAACGTAACACTTCAATGTAACACTAAAAAAAAATATCTTAGTGTAATACCCTAATGTAACACATAAAAAAATTCATTATTGTACTTTTTTCTAAACGTAGCACTCTAATATAACACTCCAAAAAAACTTCTTAGTATAACACTCTAATGTAACACAAAAAAATTTCCTATTGTAACACTCTAATGTAACACACAAAAAAGCTCCTTAGTGTATTTTTTTCAAACGTAACACTTTAATATAACACTCCAAAAAAACTTCTTAGTATAACACTCTCATATAACACACACAAAAACTCCTTAGTGTTGTAAGTTTTATGAATGAAACTGTATATTCAATTGTGTATCTTTACAAGGAGATCACCAGTTTATATAACCCTGAACCTATGATTGAAAAGGAAAATACGAAAAAGGAAATACAGCCAAATAGTTACACTACAATTTTTCCTAATTCTATATACAATACAATCTTCCCTTATTCTATACACTATATTCTCACACGCCCGCTCAAACTCAAGGTGTTTTAGCAGAAAACACTGAAAGTTTGCTAAGAAGAAACTGAAACCGAGCGGTAATGTGAGTCTTGGTGAAGAAGTTTGCAAATTGCAAAGCCGAAGAGACAAAAGGAAGCGAGATAGAGCCAGACTGCAGATGCTATTGGACAAATTGACAATCAATCTCAATGTGTTTCGTCCGTTCATGAAAGGCAGTATTGTGGGCAATTTGAATAGCACTGCGGTTGTCATAATAGAGGGAGGTCGGAGAAGACTTAGGGGCACCCAAATCAAATAAGAGACAACAAAGCCAAACAATCTCAGCAGTAGCAGGAGCCAGTGCATACTCAGCTTCGGCAGTAGAGCGAGCAACAAGAGTTTATTTTGTGCTTTCAAGAAACATACCAAAACCAGATGTGGACTTGCGATCAATAACATCACCAGCCCAATTAGAATCAGCATAGACCACCAAATCTAGAAAGGAAGTAGAAGATAATAGTAAACCTTGAAAGATAGTACCTCGGAGATAGCGAAGAATTCGAACCAATGCAGCCCAATGTGGGGAGCGAGGAGCAGAAACAAACTGGCTACCAGCATAGGCAAGATCATGATGAGTAATCGTCAGATAAACTAAGCAATCCACAAGCTCGCGATATAAAGTTGGATCATCCTGAGGGACACTATCAGTAGAGTTGAGTTTCACATTAAGCTCAGTAAGTATAGCAAAAACTTTAGTATCAGTAAGACCAGCACGGTGAATGACCTCATTAGCATACTTAGCCTGAGACAGAAAATAGCCTTTGGTGCAATTTCAATACTAAGAAAATACTGCAAAGGACCAAGATCCTTTATCTCGAAGGTGCAGGAGAGATGCTGTTTGACCTCAGAGATAGCAAAAGAGTCCAAGCCTGTGATGATCATATCATCCACATATAGTAATAATGCAACAAATCCAGCTAAGGTGTGAAGAAGAAATAAAGCAGAGTCCTGGGCATAAGGATGAAACCCAAGCTCAGTAACAGCAGTCTAAAAGGGATCATACCAAGTACGATGAGACTGCTTCAGACCATACAGAGCACGCCGAAGGTGACAAACCTGTCCAGAGGAATGGTGAAGGCCAGGGGAAGGACGCATATAAACCTCTTCAGTGAGATGGCCATTAAGAAAAGCGTTCTTAACATCCATCTGATAAAGAGGCCAAGAACAAACAACAGCGACAAAGATCAAAGTATGGACAGTAGTCATCTTGGCAACAGAAGTAAAAGTCTCCTCATAATCAATACCATGCTCCTTTGAGAAATGTTTGGCAACCAGACGAGCTTTGTAGCGCTCACGAGAACCATTAGAATGAGTTTTGACTTTGTAAACCATTTGCAACCAACCAGATTCTTACCAACAGGCAAAGGAACCAACTCCTAAGTACTAGTTTTCTGTAAAGCAATCATCCATAGCTTGAACCCAATGAGGATCCTGACAGGCGTCCTTGTAAGACTGAGATTCTGAAAAAGAGTGAATATCTGACAAAAATGTACGATAGGAAACATAAAAACATGTATTAGATCAACCCAACCTATTTGGAGGATGACGCGCTCGAGTAGAATATCGGTGTGCAGCAGGATCAGAGTTGTCAGAAGCAAGAGAATCAGCAGTAGGGGTAGAGACAACCGGTGGAGGAGGAGAATAAACTAACAACGGAAGAGAAGAACAAACCGAAGGAGAAGCAGCCAAAGGTGAAGCAGGAGGAGAAGATGGAACAAGCTCAGAGGGAACCGTGGAGATGTACTCATCAGACGGGACCTCAGAAGGAAACGGATCAATATGAACCAAATCTTCTTTGGAAACTGGGACGGTGAGAGGAGGAAGTTGAAAGTAAGATAGACGTTTGAGAAAGGCAACATGGCAGGAGACATAAAGGCGACGAGAAACAGGATCATAATAGCAATAACCTTTTTGAGTGAGACTATAACTAAAAAAGACACATAAGACAGACTGGGCACTAAAGTTTAGTCCTATCTTTACAGGGTAAAAGGACAAAACAAGCAGACCCAAACACACCGAGGAGGGAGTAATTGGGAAGTTGAGAAAACAGAGCCTCATAAGGAGACCGACCAGAAAGAAGGGGGGTAGGCATACGGTTGAGAAGAAAAGCAGCAGTAATAACTGCCTCACCCCAAAACGGAGCCGAAACGGAGGCAGAGAGAAGGAGAGACCTAGCTATCTCAAGGAGATGACGGTATTTACGCTCAGCTCGAACATTTTGGGCAGGTGTATCAATACAAGAAGTTTGGTGAATAGTACCCAATTTGGCTAAATATTCATAGAATTCAGTTTTAAAGTATTCCTCGTCCAAGTCAGACCGCGACAATTTAATAGTATACCCAAATTGTGTAGTGACCATATACTAGATAGTACGGTATATCGGGTAGAAGTCAAACTTATGAGTTATAAGATAAACCCAAGTGTAACGAGTGCAGTCATCAACAAATGACACATAATAGGTAGAACCTGTAAAATATTAATATATTATTGATTGATTGATAGATGTTGTTACAAGATTGTTGTTTATATTTTGTATATTACAAGCTATTATATAGGAGAGGATTTGGGAGTAGGTGAGGTAGGTGAGTGGTGGTAGTGGATGGTAGTGGAGGTGGTGGGTGGTAGTGGAGATGGTAGGTGGAGTTGGTGGTGGGGTAATTTACACAATTTACAATTTACATTAACAGCCCCCCTCAAACTCAAGGAGGATAGGCACTAGCCAACTTGAGTTTGGAGAGAGTCACAAAACAGAAAAATAAACTGATAAATAAAACAGGATAGGAGACACGGTATGGTCGTGTCAGACCGATGTAGCAGACAGTTTATGGGGTCATGTCGGACCGTTGTAGCAGACAGTTTACGGGGTCATGTCGGACCGTTGTAGCAGACACTGTGTGGTCGTGTCAGACCGATGTAGAAGACAGTTTATGGGGTCATGTCGGACCGATGTAGAAGACAGTTTACGGGGTCATGTCGGACCGATGTAGCAGGACAGTTTACGGGGTCATGTCGGATCGGTGTAGAAGACAGTTTACGGGGTCATGTCGGACCGTTGTAGCAGACAGTTTACGGGGTCATGTCGGACCGTTGTAGCAGACACTGTGTGGTCGTGTCAGACCGTTGTAGAAGACAGTTTATGGGGTCATGTTGGACTGTTGTAGAAGCTGTGGTGGTGCACCGAGGAGGCGACTTAGGGAGTGCGCCATGAGCGACTTATACATGATACTGTGTATAACCCCCCCTCAAACTCAAATAGGTGTGAAGAGAGAAACCTATTTGAGGTTTGAAACAAAGGGATTGATAAAGCTGACCGATGTAGAAGACACTGTATGAGTGTGTATATAGGCTGCCCAAAAGATATACATAGATGTAGATATCGAGCCCTCAAAAGTCGTGCCCTCAAAAGGGGTGTCATGAAAAGGCGTGCCTGAGTCATGAAAAGGCGTGCCATGAAAAGGCGTGCCAGGTTGTCGGCGTCAAGAGGCGCGCGATGCGCGTGGCTGCCTCGGCTATTTAACCAAGACAGAGCCTGAGGCCGAGGCAGAAGCAAAAAACCTGCGAAAGCCTCTGTAAAACTCTGCGTTGTGCTGAGAGAGAGAGGCTGTAACACTGTTGTGCTGAGAGAGAGAGTCTGTAACACTCTGTTGCGAGAGAAAATGGCTTCGTCGTCCCGTGGTCTGCTGACTCTCTTTTCCGACCTCAACGAGTCAACAAGAGAGAGAACGGGTGCGGTGGCCAGTGAACCTCAACCAAACACCACTGGGTTTGCTCCGTTGAACTTTCCGATGCAGTCGGTGGAGCAAAAAATGGCAGTGCAAACGGATGTGGAGGCTAATCAGTATACTTTGAAGGCATGTGTGGAGTTCATGACAGCGGTCACAAACTTGTCGCACCGGCTGCAGAGTAGGACAAATGAGGTGCAGCAATTAAACTCCAGCTGGCTCTGCTCCAACGCATGTATAAGGATGCGCGAGCAGAGATAAGCGTGCTAAGGGCAGAAAACAAGGAGCTGAAGCGGAAGGCCACCGTGATGTTCCGATTTGGAGGGCCGCCATATGCTGCAGTGGAGGAGCAGGGAGTAGTGATCGTGCCCAGTGGAGTGGGAAACACGGAGACAACACCGGCAAGGGCCGCCCAGGACGGAGGCAAGAAGAAAAGACCGGCGGCAGAGTAGAGAAGAAAAAATGCCACTGTTTTGGTTTGTTGTTGTTGTTGTTGTTTTTTTTTTTTTTTTTTTTTTGTGTAAAATTGTGATCGGGGTGATCCCTGAGATGAATAAAATATGGGTTGTTGTGCAAATTTGAAATGTTTGTGTTTTTTTTTTTTTTTTTTTTTAGCATGGTGATGATGAATAGATAATGATGAATAAAAAATAAGAAAGGTGGGAGTGGGGAACAGGACGAATCAAGAGAGCGTGATTAGAAAAAAGAAAGTGATAATAAAAAAAGGAAAAGAAAGTGGAAAGATAAGAGAGGTTGGTTCCCACTGTATCAATGATGTGGGTGTGTATGTGCTAGTCAAGAGAAAGAGAAAGGTGGGTTTCCCTTTACAGAGAGAGCGAGAGGGGGAGTAGGGCCAAGAGAGCGTCCCTGTCCGCCATCAGAAAGAGAAAGAGAAAGGTTGGTTCCCTACCATGTTATCAAGGAGGTTGCTATCCTCTCTCCTCCGATCGTCGGTCCATCGGGAGGGAGAGAGAGAGAGAGCACAAGATGTCGAAGCGAGGTCGTGGTGGTTCGGCGGGGAACAAATTCAGGATGTCGTTGGGTCTTCCGGTGGCGGCGACGGTGAACTGTGCAGACAACACTGGGGCGAAGAATCTGTACATCATATCAGTGAAGTGTATCAAGGAGAGGCTGAATCGGTTGCCTTCGGCCTGCGTTGGAGACAGGGTGATGGCCACCGTGAAGAAGGGGAAGCCAGATCTCAGGAAGAAGGTCATGCCCGCGGCCCCAGCGGAAAGATCACCGACGAGTTCACCGGTGCTGGCTCCATCGGGAAGGTCTGCCAGGTCATCGGAGCCGTCGTCGATGTGAGATATGACGAGGGGTTGCCGCCGATCCTGACGGTTCTTATTATGGAACTTATTAACGATGCGTTGATGCAGGATCCGTCCATGTCCACCGTGCTTGAGAACCTGGCTAATCCTTCACACAAAGACCAGCTTGATGAACGAATGGCGCTCATCAAAGAAGATCCTGCTTTGAAGCCTATTTTAGAAGAGATAGAGACAGAAGGTCCAGCTGCAATGATGAGGTACTGGAATGATAAAGATGTTCTACAGAAGCTAGGTGAAGCAATGGGTCTTGCTGTTGCAGGGGAACCTGCTACCTCTGCTGAAAATGCTGGGCCAGATGAAATAGAAGAGCCAGGAATTGAGGATGAATCCATTGTTCATCACACTGCTAGTGTTGGTGATGTGGAGGGCTTGAAGAATGCACTGGCCTTTGGTGCTGATAAAGATGAAGAAGATTCAGAGGGAAGGACAGCATTGCATTTTGCTTGTGGATATGGCGAGGTGAAGTGTGCTCAAATCCTTCTTGAGGCTGGAGCAATGGTGGATGCGTTGGATAAGAATAAAACACTGCCCTGCACTATGCAGCTGGTTATGGCAGGAAGGAGTGTGTAGCACTTCTACTGGAAAATGGTGCCGCTGTCACTCTTCAGAATATGGATGGAAAAACTCCCATTGATGTTGCCAAAGCTCACGGTGGTTTCTCTGTGTTTGCTGGTGTCGGTGAGCGCACTCGAGAGGGAAGGTGGTGATTTTACAGAGTGAGGTTGCAGAGACCAAGGTGAAAGGAGAGGAGGTATGTGTTGGAGGTTTCAATTGGCACGGTTGGGGTCCGGCGGGCGGTGAAGGTAAGGTTGCCGCCCGCCGGAAGGTGAAGATCACCAAGGGCTAACCTATAGCTCTGATACCATGTAAAATATTAATATATTATTGATTGATTGATAGATGTTGTTACAAGATTGTTGTTTATATTTTGTATATTACAAGCTATTATATAGGAGAGGATTTGGGAGTAGGTGAGGTAGGTGAGTGGTGGTAGTGGATGGTAGTGGAGGTGGTGGGTGGTAGTGGAGATGGTAGGTGGAGTTGGTGGTGGGGTAATTTACACAATTTACAATTTACATTAACAGAACCCCCTTTGGTGAGAACAAGAGAAGGGCCCCAAACATCAGTATGAACTAAGGAAAATGGTGTATCAGATATAGAAGTACTTTTATGAAAAGATAAGGTTGTCATAGCAAGTTTACACCCCTGACATTCACTAAGTTCACTGGGAGAAACTTTACCCAATATACTAGATTGAGCTAAAGACCGTAAGCAAAGCAGACAAATACCCTAATTTAGAATGCCACAAGTAGAAAGGACTAGATAGAGAATCTAACTGAAAAGAGGAAAGGGCAGTCAGAGAGGTTGCCATAGACAAATGCAAGCTCTCTATCATATAGAGGTCTCCAACTCTACGACCAGTCCCAATCTGCTGCTTAGACATCCGATCCTACACAGAACAGATAGGAAAAGAAAAGATAACATCAAAACCAGTGGCATCAAGCTAACTGATAGATAATAAACTGACAGATAACTAAGGAATATAAAGGACAAATGGAATAGAGACAGCAAACATAGCAGATGGTAGGACAGACCCAACAGATACAATAGACATACCAGACTCATTAGCAGCATTGATAGTAATAGGAAAGGGGGAGCAGTACAATTTTGAAGTAAAGAGAGATGGGGAGTCATATGATGAGAGGCACCAGAGTAAAAAATTCAAACAGACGAAGAAATACCTAAAGAAGACCCAAGCAAACCTGAATGAAGAGAGGAAATAATGAAGGCAGACAGGGATGGCTTGGAGGTAGATAATATATGCTGAAACTAACTAATCTGAGCAATCAAGGAAGCCAAGTCAAGATCAGGAGCCAGAGCAAATGTAGTATACGCAGCAGGAGGAGCCCAAAATTAGTTCTGATATCGTTGAAAAAAGGAGGCAGGCAAACGTCCTTTCTTGGGACAGTGGTACTTCCAATAGTCCCTCTGATAGCAGAAGGCACACTTATCAAAAGCCAGATACATTGTAATAACCAGAAAACTGAGAGGTTCTAGTGCAATCAAACAAAGTAGCCAAACCAAGGATTCAAGTGTAATAATCAAAATCTGAGGGGTTAAACTATAATAATAATGAATTGGTTTGGTCCAAACACGAATAAACAACTAGGTCAAGAGTCACACACACTGAGAGACAAGAGTTGAAGTCGACTTTGGAGCAAACAATGGTCGAAGGCGATTGAGAGGCAAGAGTTGAAGTCGAAGCCGATCGAGAGGAACTGGGGATGTCGACCGTGGAGGGTTATGAACTAGACTAGAGAACCTATGACTTACGACTTCAAAGACGAAGCTAAGAGACTGAAGCCGAAGTAGATAGTTGAGAATCAGACAGAGATCGCGAGAAAGAGAGAGACCTTCGTGAGACGAACCAGACGAACCAAAGAGTGCTGATGGTGCTAACCCAGACAAACCAGAAAGTCACCACTTAGAGAGCTTCAAGATTGATGAGACTGAAGCCCAACAAATCACGACGGCGACAAGCGAAGCAGCTAGGGTTTCGAATCTTGCTCTAATACCGTGTAAGTTTTTTGAATGAAACTGTATCTTCAATTGTGTATCTTTACAAGGAGGTCACCAGTTTATATAACCCTAAACCTATGACTGAAAAAGGAAATACAACCCAATAGTTACACCACAATCTTTCCTAATTCTATACACAATACAATATTCCCTAATTTTATACACAATATATTCTCACAAGTGTAACACTCTAATGTGACGTACAAAAAAAAAATTCTTAGTGTACTTTTCCTAAATGTAACACTCTAATATAATACTCTAAAAAAACTCCTTGGTGTAACACTCTAATATAACATACAAAAACTCCTCAGTGTAACATTCTAATGTAACGCATCAAAAAACTCCTTAGCGTATGTTTTCCAAACGTAACACTTCAATATAACACTCTAACAAAAAAACTTCTTAGTGTACTTTTTCTAAACGTAACACTCCAATCTAATGCTAAAAAAAAAAGAAAAAAAAAAAGAAAAAAGAAAGGAAGAATGTGAGATTCTTCAAACTATTCCAAAAGGAGTACAAATATTCCTTAGAAAGTTTTGGCAAATGTATAATTTCAAATTGTGAGTGTTAAGTTTGGAAAAAGTATACCAAAGAGGTTTTTTAGTATTTTTGTGTGTTACATTGGAGTGTTACATTTGGGATTACACTTATTGGAATGTTACGTTTGGGAAAAGTACACTAAGGATTTTTTTTTTTTTTTTTTTTTTGTGTGTGTGTGTTACATTGGAGCGTTACGTTTGAGAAAAGTACACCAAAGAGTTTTTTTTGAGTGTTACGTTGTTATGTTTGGGAAAAGTACATAAATGAATTTTTTAGTGTGTTACATTAAAGTGTTGCGCTATTGGAGTGTTACATTAGAGTGTTAGGTTTTTGTTCATAATGTCAGATTTGTTATAGAATGAAGGTAGATCCAAAACTTCTATGGTGCAAATTGCCTAAATGTGTAATTTTACATTTTGAGAAACTCCCTTTTATCTCTAAAATATTAAATTCAAACATGAAAGTGACTACCCTTTTATATAATTTCCACTTTAATGGGACCTTTGGGTTCATAAGAAAAAATGGAAGACTAAACAGTTCACAAGATCATATTTTGGGATTTATTGGTACTTCACCCTTTTTAAAATGACTTTTTGATTTTAGGCTAAAATTGAATATTTCCAAAAGAGCCAGTTTACAGCCACATAATTGACCACAAAACTAATCATGTGGACTCGTTTGGGAAGTTGACTATTTTAGCTATTTTAGTAGGCTAAAATTTTTGTGTTTGGGAAGATGGTGGGGTTTTTTTTTTAGTTAGATGTGATGTTTGTGCGAGAAAAAGAAAAATGATTATGGGTTTAATGTGACATTTTGTCTTATTGACTATTTTAGTCTATTTTGTCTTTTTGTAGATTTTAGGCCTCGTTTGGGAATAGGTTATTTTAGTAACTTTTTGATTTTTTACGAAAAGATGTGTAGAAAAGTAGAGAGGGTAGATCCAAAACTTCTATAGTGCAAATTGCCTAAATGTGTAATTTTACATTTTGAGAAACTCTTTTTTATCCCTAAAATATTAAATTCAAATATGAAAGTGACTACCCTTTTATATAATTTCCACTTTAATGGGACCTTTGGATTCATAAGAAAAAATGGAAGACTAAACAGTTCGTAAGATCACATTTTGGGATTTATTGGTACTTCACCCTTTTTAAAATGACTTTTTGATTTTAGGCTAAAATTGAATATTTCCAAAAGAGCCAATTTACAGCCACATAATTGACCACAAAACTAATCATGTGGACTCGTTTGGGAAGTTGACTATTTTAGCTATTTTAGTAGGCTAAAATTTTTGTATTTGGGAAGATGGTGGGATTTTTTTGTAGTTAGATGTGATGTTTGTGAGAGAAAAAGTAAAATGATTATGGGTTTAATGTGACATTTTGTCTTATTGACTATTTTAGCCTATTTTGTCTTTTTGTAGATTTTAGGCCTCGTTTGGGAATAGGCTATTTTAGTAACTTTTTGATTTTTTATGAAAAAATGTGTAGAAAAGTAGAGAGTGATATGACAACTTATAGTGACTTTTTGATTTTTTGACTAAAATGTATAGTTGACAAACAAAAAAAAGCCACAAAGCCTCTTGCCTATAGATGAAATAATCTGAGTTGTCGATTGGCAAAAAATTTTTAGTTAGCTTTTTTGAGTTGAGACTTTTTTTAGCTTGGGATTAAAAAGTTCATTTAGATTGGTTTTTTTGACTTTTGTGAGACAAAAAATGAAATGATTATGATTTGAATGTAACATTTTGTCTTTTAGTGGCTAATTTAGCTCCAACCTCTTTAGCCAAACGAAGCCTGAATGAGACTGTAACTTTTATGTATGGTCATAAAACATAGATGAAATGTGAAATTATGGATATGTTTGGTTTATCTCTCAAAATATGTTTTTGAAGAAAAAAATTCCAAAAATATGTTTGGCTGAAATTTAAAAAAAAAAAAAAAAAAAAAAAAAAAAAAACTCAAAATTACTTTTGTCTCTACTACACACCAATCAATCACTTTTTCTATCTCCTCTATGCTTTTCAATCATTTTTCCTCTCACACCCATCTATTTAATTACAAAAAAAATATCAAATCATCACAAACTCTAAAACTCGAAAAGTATTTTCAAAATATACAACCAAACAAAATTTTAAATTTTCTAAACTCTCTCCAAAAAATTATTTTTGAAATAATATCTCGAAATACAAACCAAACAGGGCTTATAACTTTTATGGTTCTGTGGTTAGTTTTGTGTTGGGAAGTGAGTTTTTGAGCATAGGAAATATTGTTTATCCATTATGAATGAACGTAGAGCTAGACTTATCCATTATTTTTTCAAAATGAAATTTTTATTAAATAAAAAATATTGCATTGAAAAATGGTATAAAAAAAGAAGTTAGTATTGAAAGAGATGTGTGCATTGTACTAGCCATGTGGGTGTTATTCTTCACTCACATTGGACTATATAACAGGGAATGGAGAAATTTGTGACAATATAGTAGCAGCATATGTTTGATAGATCACCAACTGTTTTAGAACATTCAATCCAATACTTAGCTTCATAAGCAATCCTATCTCGTGTGTGGTGAGGTTAACAAGCTGAACACACAAACTGAACTGAACAGTGTGCATAACAAAAATATAATGGAACATAAACACGTATTATGAGACTTAAACGTAGTAGCTCTTAGACTAGAGTTCTAGTACCATATTAAACCAACAATTGTTGCAAATGCTTGCGCTTCTAGAAAATAGGCCCAACAATGTTGCTCAAGCTTTCTAACACTATTTTAGCAATAGCCTGAATTACTATGAGTTGATATTATAATGATCAAAACAATACCTTTAACTTGGTTAGTGAAAGAAAATGGATAGAACTTTCAGGTTCCAAGGTGGCATTTCTTGTGTAAATTATTGTGAAAAAACAATCTCTAGTGTACAAGGACAAACACGTTGAAAAGGAAGTAGACCTCATGCTAAGAAGTATGGACATTGACACGTGACACGACACGGACAAGCGAACTAGCAAACTTTCAAAAATGCAGGACACGACACGTTGGGAACATGTGCAAAACATATAATTTTATATATTTATTATATGTTATATTTTAAAATATTTAATATGTATTTTATGTCATATTTAATTTTATCAAATTTATCAACCTTAGATATGCTATTTTAGTAAAAAAACAAATTTAAAACAAAAAAAGAAAAAGAAAAAAATAGCCCTCAACATGTCCTTAACGTGTCTTCAATGTGTTTGCAACGTGTCCCAAGTGTCCCAGTGTGTCCGACTCTTTCCAGCGTGTCTGACAAGTGTCTGGAGCGTGTCCAGCGCGTGTCAGACACCTATACACGACCTTTGAAAAGGTGTTCGTCCGTCATAGACCTCATGTTTGTATGGATGATTCGCATTTGTTGAAATGGAAATTTGAGCAGGCACTAGGACAATAGAACATATCTAGGGGATTTTATCACTCAAAAGCAAGACATGGCTAAGAGGGTTTGAACCATTTTGGAAAGAATTGGGTATCATTGATCCTTTATGCTCTGGTTGAAGTATGGATTTGGAAAGAGAAAGGGAAAAAATGTGCGAAATGTAGATAAAATGTAGCTATATTTCATTCACATTTCACCTACCTTTTCTTTTTTCTTTTTCAAATCCCTACCCAAATCTATGAACCAAACACAACCTTAATGAAACAATAAACATTACAAATTTCATTTGTTGATGTCACACAAATTACTTTTATTTAATCATTTTTTATTTGTTATTTTTCCTCCTAGTTGTGCTTGTTCATTTGGCTAATGATCTCTACATGTTTCCAGCTTGCATACATTCAAAATGGGAAATTTATATTTCATGAAATTCATGGTGTGAGAATTATTCTGACTTTAGGAATGAAGCATTGCTTAGGGGTTTATTTATTTATTTATTTATTTTTTATCTACTTATGCTAATGTACTGTTAAGAGGTTGTGACTTGGAGTGGTGCCAAGTAGCAAGTGCTGTCTGCTCTTGGTGCCATGGTGTGGCTTCAAGTCACAAGAATCAACCTCTCCAACAAAAATTAAATAAATAAAATACGGGGAAAACTACGAAACTACTACTCCCAGACCCTGCTGTAAGCTGCCTTGTGCATTGGGTATGACCTTTTTATGATAATTTACTAACGCCAATGGTGTTCACTCGAAGTTAACTAGAATTGAAGCAATCAAGGTTAGGTGATAATGGTTTTTATGATGATTATTTCAGATGACATTTGGGGAACAGAATACAGAGAAAGAGGCTCATGAAATGCTTAGTTATGCATTTGAGAATGGAATTAACGCTTTGGACACTTCAGAGGCTGTAAGCTTTTTTGTGCAACTCTAGCACCCCTAGCACTTCTTTTTTTTTTTCCCTTCAGCAAGGATTCCAAAAAAAAAAAAAAAAAAAGTTTGTGTAATGTTTTGGTATATGTGTGTCTCCGCTTGTTTTAATAACATTAGCAGATTGATAAAAACTCAAGGCTCTTTGTGCAGATCTTATCTTTTTAAACCAGGAAGCCCATAAATTTTGTACCTATTTCAGTGTTTCAAGTACCTATATTTCTCGACATAGTGTTTCAACTATCCACGATTATAAATTAATTTTCTTTAATTTTGAATAAGTATCGGATACTTTCCGAATACTCTAATTGTCGGACCTAACTTGAAACTAAAAATGTGGCATTTCATGTGTGGCATTAGAGTATAATAGCTAGAATAAATGCAAGTATACTTTTCAATACATTGCATACTTCTTGGAGAATTAAAATTGGGAAATAGTGGGATTAAGACATGATAGATTTGGTCCAAATTCGTGTCTGCATAACATAACCTTAATGTTTTTTATGAGATTATGTTGTAAATTTGAAATTGAGAATATCTGATAGATAACTAAAGACAAATAGTTTGTTATTATGACAAAATGACCTTTCTATCTATATTGATACATACATGGTATATATACATGCATATTATCGTATCCTTAACAAAATTTGTCCTATGTTTTAAGAATTTGTTAGATCAACATATTGGTATTGTGATCTACCCATATAGCATATCCATGTCCATAGTTCATATATTAGGAGTTGTTCTAGCTTGATGTACATGATACTTTAGAAGTATATATATAGAGTAGTGTATCAGTCCATCACATAATTTCTGGATTATTGCGAGAATCAAATTTAGATTATCTTCTCCTCATTAATGGTATTCTCTTTTTTCCAAATACTTCCTTTTTAGTAAGAAAGTTAAACACATTTGTTTATAATAGGAACATAATCTGCACACGCTACACGCATGCTTTTAAGGGGATTTAGTTCAAGATGCAGAATAGTGGCAGCTCATATTTTAACTAAAAACTTTCAGCAAGCAAGTTCCCCACTTGAAGTCTCCCAACATTGTGTAAGGGATCTGACTCAATTATTAGCTGGAAAACAGCATTATGGAAATATTGGATCAACCAATTCGTCAAGCATTGAATCAGAAGCCTAGTAAATTTTTGTCTGAACAACAATCTACGAGAATATCCAAGAGACAACATTTCAAAATCAGAGTCAGATTTTCCTACTTGAGAGTCAGAAAATTGTAATATTGCAAGATGGCTGCTGAATTGTGAAACTAAGTAGCAGAGAGCAATATCAGGAATAGGCTCAAGAACATGAGAACATCAAAATTAAAAATACCTTAGACCTATATAGGCATGAATGTAACCACATTCAGGCACCTACATTATGTGATTTGTGTTTATTTTTATGTTCCATTTAATCTCATGTTTAAAGAAGAACTCAATTGTGACAAAGGGTATAATTGTGCTCTGGTGACTCAAGAGCAATTCCTTTGCTGCCAGCTGAGCACATGGAGAGTTCCCAGGAATATGTCCCAATTACTGTACATCCGTGTTTTGTTGTGGATATAACTTGAGAATGTTGCATCAATTGTCACCTGTGATCTAAGTGTACCAGTCTGATGGAGGTGGACAATGCTTTCTAAATCTTACTTAGATAATATAAGAATATCCATGAGATGTTTGGTGCTCATTGAACTCTCTCTGTGGTCTGGGTAGCATCTTTTGTAGCATATTAGGAAATACTTCTAATTTAAAGATCTCTTGCCACAAATATTATGAGAAAAGAGGGCTATTGAAAATATTTGGAGTTATGCTGATATGTCAACAGATAGTTTATATCATATATCCAGCACTCTTTATTAAGGGGCAGACAGTTGTGTACATGTAAATGTAGTGATTGATGCACACCATGTGTTAGTCAACAAAACTTCCCTATATTTACTTTTATTTTACCTCATCAACTGCCTTTGTCCATCTTTAAATACTGCGATTAATGTTCTCATATTACTCATCAGGTGCCCAATTTAGAAAATAATTCCTGCTTTTATTTTCCCAATATCTTTATGTTACTCTTGGATAATTCATTGGATTCTATTTAAAGTCTCCTATTCCAATTGCTTGAGGATTTCTATCAAGTTTTGTTACTTGATTTATCAAATATTTGGACATTGTGGCTTTTTGTGCTGCAAAATGAAGTTGCAAGTAGTTGGAATTAAGGCTATCTTTCTTTTTCTTTTTTAGTTGTACTGAAAAATTAAAATTCTCTTTAGTTTTGATTTTTCAATGTCTTTTGGGATTCAAAACCTTGCAAGTTGTTACCAGTACATGGTGCAACTGCAATAGTTGTAAGGCTCACTAACTTTTCAAATGTTGTGTGGTTTATAAGAAAATTGCTTTTGAGTTGTATGTATGTGTGTCATAAAGAATGAAGAAAGTCTAGTATATATTTTTGAACAACTTGTTCAATTTTGTTTTTACCATTCCTTTTCTTATGCATCATTTTTGTATTGCCACTCATCATCATTGCATTGTCAGCATTGAATTAATTCTCCCCCCCCCCCCCCCCCCCCCCCCCCTCCTTTTTTCCCTCCAAGTATCCAATTCCAATGAAGAAAGAAACACAAGGAAGTACAGATCGGTATATAGGTAGCTGGCTGAAGTCTCAACCTCGTGATAAGGTAGTTTTTGATGTGTTAGATGATTGGTGGTGAACTATTGCTTCTCTTTTTGCCTTTCAATTCTGAGATTGAAACTTTAATTGACAATCTGCATTAATAGTTTTGTTGTATTTATTTTTTGTTTATTTATTTTTGGGCTAACATCTTGAATTACTGAAAGCAATCCTTAAATAGTTTAGTTTCAACTTTCATCAAGTGCTTTAAAAATTACTTCATTAAGTTCCTTAATAATTATAATTTAAGAGAATACAAAGCTTGGGTGATGGTTATGATATCATCGCCTTTTATATTAATCAATCAACTGTTACAAAAGGAAACCCTAAGGCACTGATTAAGGAATCACCTTTTATATTGATTGATTGATTGACTGATTAAGAAATCACAATCAATCTATCAATCACAATCTAATCTAAATAAAGAAACAAGGAAATATTCTAACACTCTCCCTCAAGCTAGTGTGAAGATATCTCGCATGCCTAGCTTGCCTAGAATGTCATGAAATAGTTTACTCCCAACTCCATTGGTGAGTATGTCGGCAAGTTGTTCGCCTGACTTCACAAAGGGAGTACATATGCCGTTGGTGAGTTTCTCCTTAATGAAGTGACGATCAACCTCAACATGTTTTATTTTGTCATGTTGAACAGGATTGTGAGTTATGTTGATGGCAGCCTTATTATCACAATATAGCTGCACAGAGTTTGTCTAGCCCATCCCCAGATCACTCAACTGTTGGAACAATCTTCTGTGTAAATAAAATAAACTGAAATAAATTCAAACAAAACAAATAAATAACATACCAGATTTATTTATTGAACCCAAATAAAATTAAGACCAAGTCGAGTGTGTGACACTCTGTCCTTAAGACAGATTCGCCCCGCTACGGTGCTTACGGTTGAATGGCGTCTATCTCCCAAGATACAATGATCTTCACAAATTTATAGAAGCACTTCAAATAAATTTGTTCGGCGAACCAAACCTATGTTCTAACTCTCTGAAAATTTATTCCTAAAAATTAGAATGAAGAATAATGCAAAAGTAGGGGAAAAAAAAAACTGGACAGCAATGAGACCAATTTTTGACAGATTTTCGGGTGTCCTAGAACTGAAGGAAGTGGATCTATAAATAGGCACCAAGAGAGACCAAAATTCTGTCCCAACAGGTGCAAATAATTGCCGAACAGATGTGACAATGTTTGAACAGGTTTTGTTTGAAATTTTGAATCTGTCCGTTGTAAAGAACATGCTATCAAACAAAAGGATCCGTTGGTGGTGGTTATGCCTTTCAAACCTGTAGGAACTTTTTGAATTAAACTATTTGGAATATATATATATATATATTAAACTATTGAATATATATATATATTAAACAAATTGAATAGTTTAATAAATAAAGTAAGAGATACAAATTTTAGGAAACCACTTAAGGAATCTAAAATTTAAAATTTAGAATTAAATTAAATTCTTACAATAATTTTTTATTGAAAAAATTCAAAAGAATTTTATCTAAAAAATTAATGTTAAACCCGAAAACGACGTCATCTTCCCATTCACTTATAAATGGTTTTAACGTTCCGTCTTCACCGTGTGACTTGCCACGCAGCAAGGAACACGTCACCTCTTTGGACCCACCCCAAAAAGACGTTTGGGGCCCACATAAATTGGGCTAAAAAATATGCCTATATAAAACCATTTTCTAACAATCCCCCACATGAATGGAAGTTGACGGAGAGAAAATGCAACAACATGATCTAATCAGAGAGTACAAAAATTGAAAATATTCTGCAAATGATAGGTAGCTTTTGGCTTTGAACCTTCCCTTGTGAGACACTATCGGATTTACTAGCTAACCAGTGAACATGATGTCTTGAACTGTTCAGCCGTTTGTGTAAACCAAGACAATAGAATTCACACAGTATATCTCCAGACACAGTTTAGTTCTCACTATTGTGTTCATTTTGGCCCTGAACAATCTGGTCTTCATGAGTGCTTTAAAGACTTGTAGCCCTTCACAAATCTTATAGAACCGACCCAGTTCACACTCACATAGGTGATGCTTATGAAGAGTATCCTGCCATACTCCACTAGGTTTACCTAGATAAAAGAATCATTAAAAGTATTACTTAACCTAAATCGCTGCAGACATCACTTATTTCATCAAAGAAATGGGTAGGAGTTGGACTCCACAGTGATCCTTCTGAGTCATTCACAACTCGGTTGTCCCTTTGAACCTAGATCTTGGGATCTCCAGTCAACTAGGTTGGGTTGCCGTTGTGGTAACTCTTATTTAATAGGCTTTAGTCCCATTCCCCTCGATGAATTCTCAACCAACTCTCTTGCTAACCCTTTGGTTAGTGGATCCGCTATGTTGTCTTTAGACTTAACATATTCTATGGAAATAATTCCATTAGAGAGTAGTTATCTTACGGTGTTATGTCGACGACGAATGTGTCGTGACTTACCGTTATACATATGACTCTGTGCTCTACCTATAGCTGATTGACTATCGCAATGTATGCATATAGCAGGCACCGGTTTTGGCCATATTGGAATATCTTCAAGGAAGTGGCGAAGCCATTTTGTCTCTTCCCCTGCTTTGTCTAAAGCTATGAATTCAGATTCCATAGTAGACCTAGCAATACAAGTCTGTTTGGACGATTTCCAAGATACAGCCGCCCCACCAAGAGTAAAGACATACCCACTGGTGGACTTCGAGTCTTTAGTATCCGATATCTAATTTGCATCACAGTATCCTTCAAGTACTGCTGGATATCTTGTATAGTTAAGCCCAATGTTACGAGTAAATCGGAGATATCTTAGAACCCTTATAATTGCTTTCCAGTGTTCTACTCCCGGATTACTTGTATATCTGCTTAATTTACTTACTGCATAAGCTATATCTGGGCGAGTGCAGTTCATCAAGTACATTAAGCTTCCAATAATTTGGGCATACTCTAATTGAGAAATACTTTCCTGTACATTCTTAGAAAGATACAAATTAACATCAACAGGTGTTCTAGCAAGATGATCACCATCTTTGCTGAATTTGTCAAGTATTTTCTCAATGTAATGAGATTGTGACAAAGTATATCCTTCTGATGTTTTGGTAATTTTCATACCAAGAATTACATCAGCAATGCCCATGTCCTTCATGTCAAAATGTTTATTCAACATTTTCTTGGTAGTTTTAATCATATCATTATTACTACCTATGATGAGCATATCATCTACATAAAGACATACAATGACATAACCTTTATCTGTGTTTTTAATATAAACACATTTGTCACACTCATTAATTTTAAATCCATTCGACATCATTGCCTTGTCAAATTTCTCATGCCATTGCTTTGGCGCTTGTTTTAAACCATATAATGATTTAACCAATTTACACACTTTCTTTTCTTTCCCTGGAACAGAAAACCCTTCTGGTTGTTCCATGTAAATTTCTTCATTTAACTCACCATTTAAGAAAGCGGTTTTAACATCCATTTGATGAATTTCTAGATTGTATAGAGATGCAATGGCAATTAGCGTTCTAATGGATGTTATTCTAGTAACCGGTGAGTACGTGTCAAAGTAATCAAGACCTTCTTTTTGTCTAAATCCTTTGACTACAAGTCTTGCCTTGTATTTGTCAATTGATCCATCCGCTTTCATTTTCCTTTTGAAAATCCACTTATATCCAAGAGGTTTACAACCTGGTGGTAAGTCCACTAGTTCCCAAGTGTGATTTTGCAAGATGGATTCAACTTCACTGTTGACAGCTTCTTTCCATAAAGGAGCTTCAGGACTGGACATAGCCTCTTTAAAAGTTAAAGGCTCATTTTCTACCATATATGTTAGAAAATCTGGACCAAAAGATTTTGAGGTTCTAGCACGTTTACTACGCCTAGGTTCCTCTCCTTCATTTTGATCTAACTCTTGTTCTTGATCATGTTCTTGATCATTACTAGTAATAGCATCAAAAGATCTTTTCTTATTACTAGTCTCTTGTCCAATCTTATTCGGAAATATATGTTCAAAGAAAGATGCATTCCGAGATTCAATAATAGTATTTACATGTATTTCGGTATGTTCTGATTTATGAATCAAAAACCGATATGCACTACTATTCTTAGCATAACCAATGAAAATGCAATCAATGGTCTTAGGACCTATCTTAGTCTTTTTAGGACTAGGAATAGCCACTTTAGCCAAACATCCCCACACTTTTAAGTATTTGTAGGATGGTACTCTTCCATGCCACAATTCATAAGGTGTTTGATTTATTTTTTTTCGGGGTACTTTATTTAAAATATAATTAGCAGAAAGTATTGCTTCCCCCCACAAGTGCTGAGGTAATCCAGAACTTATTAACATGGCATTTGTAGAAATTTAATGTATAAAGAGAAATGATTGTATTATTGATTTATATGTTAATGTTAATTACAATGATTCATGATTCCTATATATAGAAGAGGGTGAGTGTGTAGTAGGTAAGGAGTAGGTGAAGTGGAGGTGGTAGTGGTGTAGTGGGTTAGGTTTAGTGGAGTAGGTGAAGTGGAGGTGGTAGTGGTGTAGTGGGTTAGGTTTAGTGGAGTAGGTTTAAGTGGGTGAAGTAGGTGTTTAGTGTGGTAGGTAAAGTTGAGTGTTTAGTGGAGTAGGTGAGGTGGTAGTGGTGTAGTGGGTTAGGTTTAGTGGAGTAGGTTTAAGTGGGTAAAGTAGGTGATAGGTTTTAACAGCCCCCCGCAAACTCAAGGGGGATAGGAACTAGCCAATTTGAGTTTGGAGAGAGTAACAAAACAAGAAAATAGACGAATACATAAAAGAAAAGAGGATAGGAGACACTGTATGGCCGTGTCAGACCGATGGTGAAGACACTGTATGGTGGTGTCATAACGTTGTAGAGGACACTGGATGGTTGTGTCAGACCGATGTAGAAGACAGTTTATAGGGTCATGTCGGACCGTTGTAGCAGACAATGTTGTGATAGTTGTTGTGACAGTTTACGGAGTCTTGCTGGACCCTTGTAGAAACTAACCGAAATCAATGTCGAGACAGTTTACAGAGTCTTGTCGGACCCATGAAGGAGCTAACCGGAATCAATGTCGGGACAGTTTACAGAGTCTTGTCGGACCCTTGAAGGAGCTAACTGGAATCAATGTCGGGACAGTTTACAGAGTCTTGTCGGACCCTTGAAGGAGCTAACTGGAATCAATGTCGGGACAGTTTACAGAGTCTTGTCGGACCCATGAAGGAGCTAACCGGAATCAATGTCGGGACAGTTTACAGAGTCTTGTCGGACCCTTAAAAAGTCGCACCCTCAAAAGGTGTGCCCAATCTTTCAAAAGGCGTGCCATCAAAAGGCGTGCCCAATCCATAAAAAGGCGTGCCAGATATGATGGCGAGGCACGTGAGCGACAGAGTGGCGTGTCGGCCTCGGCTATTTAACCAAGGTTGAGGCGGAGGCTGTGCAAACCAGTCTGAAACCGCCGAAAATCCTTTGAAAAAACTCTTCCGTTTCTGAGAAAGAGATTCTGGAACACTCTGTTGCCATTCTGTAACCAACCTTTCTCTGAAACACTCAGCAACCCATAACATGGCCTCGTCTTCCCGTTCAGCTACCCAGAATATGGCCTCTTCGTCCCGTGGTCTGCTCACTCTTTTTCCCGACCTCAACGAGTCAACAAGAGAGATAACTGGTGCGGTGGCACTGGAACCTCAACCAAGCGCCCCGGAGTTTGCTCCGTTGAACTTTCCTATGCGGTCTGTGGAGCAATCAGTATACATTGAAGTCATGTGTGGAAACCATGACTGCGGTTACAAATTTGTCGAACCGGCTGCAGAGTAGGACAAATGAGGTGCAGCAGTTAAACGCCCAACTGGCTCTGCTCCAACGCATGTATAAGGATGCGCGAGCAGAGATAAGTGTGCTAAAGGCGGAAAATAAGGAGCTGAAGCGGAAGGCCACCGTGATGTTCCGATTTGGAGGTCCACCGTATGCTGTAGTGGAGGAGCAGGGTGGAGTGATCGTGCCCAGTGGAGTGGGAAACACGGAGGCAGCATCGTCAAGGTCCGCACAGGACGGAGGCAAGAAGAAGAGACCGGCGGCAGAGTAGAGAAGGGATAAGGAAAAAAGTCCCGCCTGTGGGTGGGTGTTTGTGGGTGAAGTTTTTTTTTTTTTTTTTTTTTTTTTTTTTTTTTTTTTGTGTGTGTGTGTGTGTAAAATTGTGATCGGGGTTGATCCCGGAGATGAATAAAATATGGGTGTTTTGCAAATTGATAAATTGTTTGGTTTTTTTTTTTTTTTTTTTTTTTTTTTTTTGTTTGTTAAGAGAAGGAAGATAAAATAAAATAAAGAAAAGGGTATAGTGGGATTAGACGGCGTGGTGTGAAAGTGGAGAGGGTTGGAGTAATATAATATAATAAAAAGAGATACATATATGTAAGAATTTTTGATATATTATTGATTGATATAATGTTATTGATTACAAATGGTGAGTGACTCATTATATAGGAGAGGGTGAGTGTAGTAGGTGAGGAGTAGGTGGTGGTAGGTGATGGTAATTTGGTGGTAGGTGATGGTAATGGTGGTAGGTGATGGTAAATGTTAACAGCCTCCCGCAAACTCAAGGAGGATAGAAACTAACCAACTTGAGTTTGGAGAGAGTAACAAAATAAGAAAATACATAAAAATAAAAAAGGATAGGAGACACTGTATGGTCGTGTCAGACCATTGGTGAAGACACTGGATGGTGGTGTCATAACGTTGTAGAGGACACTGTATGGGGGTGTCATAACGGTGTAGAGGACACTGGATGGCGGTGTCAGACCGATGTAGAAGACAGTTTATGGGGTCATGTCGGACCGTTGTAGAAGACAGTTTATGGGGTCATGTCGGACCGTTGTAGCAGACAATGTTGTGACAGGTGTTGTGACAGTTTACGGAGTCTTGCTGGACCCTTGTAGAAACTAACCGGAATCAATGTCGGGACAGTTTACAGAGTCTTGTCGGGACCCTTGTAGAAACTAACCGGAATCAATGTCGGGACAGTTTACAGAGTCTTGTCGGACCCTTGTAGAAACTAACCGGAATCAATGTCGGGACAGTTTACAGAGTCTTGTCGGACCCTTAAAAAATACACTGTATGGTGGTGTATATAGGCTGCCCAAATATATATATATATATGGATATATATAGTGAGCCCTCAAAAGTCGCGCCCTCAAAAGGCGCCCCCACTTCATCAAAAGGCGTGCCCGACAGAAAGCGTCGAGCCATCAAAAGGTGAGCCGGAGACGCGGCGAGGCACGTGAGCGACAGAGTGGCGTGTCGGCCGCGTCGTCAGTGTCGATATAAACCAATGCGGAGGCTGTGCTTGAGGCAGAAGCGAAGACAAAAAAAACCTGGGAAAAAACTTCTGAAAAACTCTTCATTTTCTGAGAGATTGCCTCTAAGAGTTGCAAATCTTGAAACACTCCCCTTCCGAACATTATCAGTCTGAAATTGTTATTTCGCTGAAACACTCAGCAACCCAAAAAACATGGCCTCTTCTTCCCGTTCAGCTACCCAGAATATGGCCTCTTCGTCCCGTGGTCTGCTCACTCTCTTTCCCGACCTCAACGAGTCAACAAGAGAGATAACTGGTGCGGTGGCCAGTGAACCGCAACCAAGCGCCTCTGGTTTTGCGCCGTTGAACTTTCTGTAAAAATAAACTGATGTATTATTGATTAATTGTATTGATTGATTTTTATTACAATGATTCATGATTCCTATATATAGAAGAGGGTGAGTGTGTAGTAGGTAAGGAGTAGGTGAAGTGGAGGTGGTAGTGGTGTAGTGGGTTAGGTTTAGTGGAGTAGGTGAGGTGGTAGCGGTGTAGTGGGTTAGGTTTAGTGGAGTAGGTTTAAGTGGGTGAAGTAGGTGGAGAGTAGGTGGATTTTAACAGCCCCCCGCAAACTCAAGGGGGATAGGAACTAACCAACGTGAGTTTGGAGAGAGTAATAAAACAAGAAAATACATAAAAATAAAAGAGGATAAGAGACACTGTATGGTCGTGTCAGACCATTGGTGAAGACACTGGATGGTGGTGTCATAACGTTGTAGAGGACACTGTATGGGGGTGTCATAACCATGTAGAGGACACTGTATGGTGATGTCATAACGGTGTAGAGGACATTGGATGGCGGTGCCAGACCGATGTAGAAGACAGTTTATGGGGTCATGTCGGACCGTTGTAGCAGACAATGTTGTGACAGTTGTTGTGACAGTTTACGGAGTCTTGCTGGACCCTTGTAGAAACTAACCGGAATCAATGTCGGGACAGTTTACAGAGTCTTGTCGGACCCTTGTAGAAACTAACCGGAATCTATGTCGGGACAGTTTACAAAGTCTTGTCGGACCCATAAAGGAGCTAACCGGAATCAATGTCGGGACAGTTTACAGAGTCTTGTCGAACCCATGAAGGAGCTAACCGGAATCAATGTCGGGACAGTTTACAGAGTCTTGTCGGACCCCTAAAAAGTCGCACCCTCAAAAGGTGTGCCCAATCTTTCAAAAGGCGTGCCCAATCCATAAAAAGGCGTGCCATCAAAAGACGTGCCATCAAAAGGCGCGCCCAAGTTGTCGGCGAGCGCCGAGCGGCGCATGATGCGCGTGTCTGCCTCTTCGTCAGGGTCTTTATAAACTGAAGCGGAGGCTGAGGCTTGGAAGCAGAGACAAAAAAACCTGCTAGAAAAACTCTGAAAAACTCTTCGTTTTCTGAGAGAGATTTCTGAGAGAGATACTCTGTAACACTCTGTTGTCCAGAAAATGGCTTCGTCTTCCCGTGGTCTGCTCACCCTCTTTCCCGACCTCAACGAGTCAACAAGAGAGAGAACTGGTGCGGTGGCACTGGAACCTCAACCAAGCGCCCCGGAGTTTGCTCCGTTGAACTTTCCGATGCGGTCTGTGGAGCAAAGAATGGCAGTGCAGTCGGATGTGGAAGCCAATCAGTATACCTTGAAGTCATGTGTGGAAACCATGACTGCGGTTACAAACTTGTCGAACCGGCTGCAGAGTAGGGCAAATGAGGTGCAGCAGTTAAACTCCCAGCTGGCTCTGCTCCAACGCATGTATAAGGATGCGCGAGCAGAGATAAGTGTGCTAAAGGCGGAAAATAAGGAGCTGAAGCGGAAGGCCACCGTGATGTTCCGTTTTGGAGGTCCGCCATATTCTGCAGTGGAGGAGCTGGGTGGAGTGATCGTGCCCAGTGGAGTGGGAAACACAGAGGCAACACCGTCAAGGGCCGCCCAGGACGGAGGCAAGAAGAAAAGACCAGCGGAATAGACGAAGAAGTGAGGTCGGTTGGTGGCCGGCTGCAGAAAAGAAAACAAAGCTTTTGGTGGTGTGTGGTTTTTTTTTTTTTTTTTTTTTTTTTGGGTGTAAAATTGTGATCGGGGTTGATCCCTGAGATGAATAAAATATGGTTTGGTGTGCAAAACGATATGGTATGAATGGAATTGGAAAAAGATTAAAAATAATGTGAAAGAAAAAGAAAGAAATAATAAAAATATATTTGAAATCAAAAATGAAAGATGGGGGAAATAAGGAAAGTGGTTTGGAGAAAATAAATAAAAATAATGGAGTTTGAAAGCAAACGGAGGAGAGATGATGTTTTTTGTTTTGTTTTTGTTTTTGTTTTTGTTTTTGTTTTTTTTTTTTTTTTTTTGAATATAATATAATAAAAAGAGATATATATATATATATATATATAAAAGAAAGAAAGTGGGGAACAAGGAGTGCACCAATTAAGCTGTATAATAAAAAAAGTTTGGGCGGTGGATGCAAAGTGAGGAGAGAGAGTGAGCAGATATAGAAAAGAAAAAATAAAGAAATAAAAGAAGAAAAGAAAAATGGGTGGAAAATATGTGAAAAGGGAAAAGTATATATATAATAAGAATAGGGAATTGGGTGGCCCGAGGAGGTTCAATGCATTTGCTGATTGATTTATTTATTTTATTTGTTTGTGGTAGAGTGGATCACATGGGGTGAGCAGTGATGAGGATAATGTGGTGTGGTGGGTGGAGGATGAATTATTTATTTTAAAAAGAGAGTTGATGGGAAGGAAAAGACAAGGATTTTGAAAAAGGAGAGAGTGGGAGTGGGGAACATGGACGGGAGGGATGGGATAAAGAGAATAAAAAAGTAAAATAAATAAATAAAAGAAAAAGTGTGCTCAAGCAGAGAGTGAGTGGTCAAGACACTGTTATAGGGTTCAACAACAGAGGTTGAGATCTGGGGAGATGGGTAAACAGTGAATCCAAGCTTCGATGAAGGTAAAGGACTGTCAGTAGGCAGACGAAGAGAGTGAGTATTGTCGCGTTTCCTTCCTCCATGATCACATTTTCCACCCATGCTTCCATTTTGGGAAAGACATCAGGCAGTGAATCAATCATATCAACCATGAAACTGTTCTCATAGTTCTTTCGTACCCACAAGCTAGCAAGGGCCAGCGTTACAGGCAACTTTGCTGCAGGATCAATCTCTAGTGCCTGATCGTAGCAACGCTTGGCAAGATGAAGATCAAAGGGAAGCCCTTCACCATGGTCATGCATGTATCCAAGGTTGAACATGGCTTGCGCATTGGACTGGGATTTAGCATGCTTGTAAGCCTCTGCGGCACGTTCATAATCTCTTTCCGTACCCCGGCCATAGTAATATGCATCACCGATCAACAAAGCAGCATGTTCATTACCCTGCTCAGAAGCTTGCCACCATAAAGAATGTGCACGCTGATGACTTTCTGTATCAGTGCAGAAACCTGATTCTCCCATGCACATACTACGCTGGCCGTATTTGTCAAGAATCCAAGCAGCATTACTTTGTGCCACCTCATAGCCCAACTCAGCCATCTTTGAGTACAA